>NC_134172.1:26514890-26826272 GCF_964188355.1 Buteo buteo | reverse complement strand
GATTATGAGAGTAGATTGTTGACAGGTTTCTGGTGCAATTTGAGGTTTCTTGGGTTTTTTTTATTTATTCAAGTCCATATATGATAGAAACTTAGGATTTTTTACTTCAGTTGGCCATGTTGTCTTTCTCAATTAATATGTCCCAAGAGCTTGTAAAGTTATAGTGCCCAATTCAGTGGCTTTTGATATTTATTTTTTTTTAGGTTTTTTTGGCACTATACAGCTCGGATAATTAAAGGCCAGAGAGCTGGATTCCATTCTGGCCTGTAAATCTTCAGCAGAACTGGTGCTGAAGTTTCAATAACAAAATCATTATTGTGAATGATTACTGAGCCAGAGAAAACCATTGATTGACATTCAGATTCTTAACTCAATTTGCAGATGCTGCGAAGTGAGAAGATTTGGTGGGAGGTCTGAGAGAGGCATTGAGATGGGATCTTACCCTCACATTTTGAGAGAGCTCTCCTTCAGAGTAGCACTGCACTCCAGCATTGCTTTGGGGCTTGGGGAGACAGGGACTGCAGAATTGTGCAGGAGCAACATGCTCAAGCCTCACTCAAAGATAAATGAACGCTGTGTTTAAAACAATAATCCCTTTGGCTAATTAACATGTGATCTGATTGGTAAATCAGCCTGTGTGAAGTTTTTGCTACCACAGCTCAAGTATTTTCAGTACCTAAGGGCTTTTATTTTTTAAAGGTAACTGTCCCAGGAGGGAGGCAAAGATTCTGCTTATACATTGACCCCGTATACATTATTAAATGTCATTAAATAATTACATTATTAAATCTAATCATCTGTTGTGACATAATCTCCAGTGAAGAGAGATGGATATACGGCCTGATACAGTTTGCGACTGTGTAGCATGCATCCCATTAGACATACTATACTCTAAACCATGTCTTCAGTTCTATCATGTTCTAAAGGTTTAATACAACCTTTCTGTTTTTACATGATGCTCTGATGTGCTCACATATTAATAGTGCACAAAGCCTGTCTTTGGAGCTGAAGCTTGCTCAGCCTTGTTGCATATCTTTCATTTCACCTCTATCTTTGTTTTATATAACTCTCCCCACACTGTCTCTTGGAAAGAAATACACCAGACTTGTGTCCCCCAACAAAGCTGTGGTCTCTAAGGAAACTTGTGCACTAATTAAGGAATAGTATAATGGGTATGGTTTTGTTTTGTTAACCAGTGCCCCAAGGAGCATCGTTTCACTTATGTAAGTAGTTTACCCCTCCCCCCACTAGCAAATATCAGCATATTTCTGTTAACTGTCATGTGGGTATGTTCAAAACAATACTTATGAGATAAAATTTTGTCTTTTGAAATAGCAAGCAAATTGGCACATGAATGTAATTTCTGTAGTAACTTGGCGCTGTCTTCTCTGGTTACTGGTTGTTGGCCTCCTCCTCAAAGTGTTCTAGTATTGAAGCCAACACCCATGGCCACACACTGGGTGTGCTTGGCAGCTGCAGGGCCCAGATGCCAACCACTGGAATGCATTTTATGTACCAGTGTCTCTGCCTGTGGCTTGGCTTTCTGGCCAGCCTTTAGTGAAGTCTCTTCTCTGGACTCATCTGGCTCCAGCGCTTGCTGCTCTTGCAGCTGTGGAACTAAAGCAAAAGCAATTTACAGATGAGCTGTCTCACCGTTCCAGGAACTGCTTGCCTGCACCAGCTCCTAGCAAGATACATACACTGAGTCCTTTTAGCATGTGAAAAAAAGAGATGTCCCATTTGCCTTTATTCATTGTGGAGGACCGAGTGCATGGATTGACAGGCATCACAGTGCATGACTTGCATCACTCTCTTCAGCAATTAGGTGGTGATCTCGGCATGGATTTATCTCTACTATTCTACAAGATTTAAAAAAAAAAAAAAAGGAAAATCCACCTGGCAAGCAAGCAGTCTCATTGTCTGGATATATTTAACAAGTATGAGAGAAGACTGTATTTCCACAGAAGGTCAATTAGTGTAGCATGCAAAAATACAGTTTATTACCATATGTTATTTACTGAGTAGCTTTTTGTAGTATAATTATTAATGCTTTATATTTTGTAGGGCTTACAATCTTAACTCTTTCATGGTAGCATTCCACTGTGGTTTCTCTCCTTACAGTACCCTCTAGACTTCTACATTTGTCTGGAAAGCTGGCAGCTCACTAAAGACATGCTAAGCAGAACACTGGAGGTGTGTTTTGCTACATGCCCACAGTAGAGTAATTGACATAGCTGCAGTTACATGCATCTAACTCCACTAGAGAAACATACCCAACTTCTGTTAAGAAGCTACAGTAAGAAAATGTTGATGTATCAGATACTGAAACACCAAGCTGAGACTGAATTGCAACCATTGACTGAAATACTTTTAAATGTCTACAACACTACAGGGATTAATTTTACACCTCTTGATTTGGTGTGCACAAGGGTAAATTCAGTGAAGGGTAATTTCTCAGCTTCCCAGGTTGTATTTAAGAATGCCTGTAACCTGAGAAATTGCACAGTTAGTTAACCATCTCATCTTCTGAACTGTATTTAAGAACAATTATGCTGACAGTAGAAGACAACACATCCAGTACATTTTTGGACAATGCATGCACACACAGGAATGAAAAAGTGTACAAGATAGATATTACTACATGCTCATCTGGAAGATGTCCTTCGGGGGAAAAAATACTCATGACTTAATGTTGTATTCTTTAAATACTACTGTGCAAACATATAACCAAAGATTATGGTAATTATTCTTTTCTGCCTTAGCACTGACACAGCTATGTCTTGTAACTATATTTACTTCAGTGCTGTCATTCCTGATGGCATTGGTGCCACTGGGAGCACCATTATCTACTGGTATTGTAAGTAATCTTTGTGCAGATTTCTCAGTGGAGTTTTTCCAGTAAGGCATTTTTTTAATAACAACATTAGAATATAAAATTCTGCAGTATGATAATATTTGATTAGGACTTTCTAAGACCTTATTCTAAGAGTTCCTCTCCTGATGTTTAACCTGGAGAAAAAAAATAGAGTCATATGAATCAGTACAAGCATTGGTAGAAGAGGGAAAAGGTCTAGTAAAATGGCAATCTTTTCACTATATTTAAGTATATGGCCGTCATTCTGAAACCTGTTTATCAAGGTTCACATTATGTGTTTTCTCTTCATTCATTTAAATTCCTGGTAAGAAAGAATATAGGTCTATACAAATGGAAGCTTCTTTTCACCAGGTAAAAGTGAACTCAATATAAAGGTACTTGTGGGGGCATTAAGTCTGCTTGTTGGCTGTGCCAATTGATTACCCAATCATTTCCCTTTGACAGGAAGGATAAAATAAATAAAAAGCCCAACAAAACACTGAACAATCTCAGGGAACTTTGTTGAATGACGTCCCAGTGACAGAAGAGTCAAACTTTTCATTATATAAGCTTGTTGTGGTTTGACAACCACAGGTTCCTTCTCACTTCGATATTTCAACTACTCTTTGAGCCCAGTTGCATCTTGACATGCATAGAGGCAAGTGACATATGGGTCCAGTATGTTAAGCAGCAGGTGGGAAATGAAGTGAAGAAGTTATAGAGATGTTATAGATGTTATAGAGAAAGGGTAGGATTAAATAACAGGCATGTTCTCCTGGCTTCTGATATTAAGGGAGCTCATCTCATAAGCAGGCCTACTTAATATTTTAAACATAAACCTCTAAGGAACTGATATTCATGTTTCAGTGAGTGGTACCCTGCCATCATGCCATGAGTGAGTTGCAAAACAATTTCTTTGCTGATGAGACCCACTGTAGTGTTCAGTATGACATTTTCTGACTAGCATATAAAATGGAGGTCTAGACTTCTGTAGAATCTTAACAATACAGTGGTTCAACCAGTTTAAAAGGGCTGATCTTCCAGTAATATCTTAACACTTTCTTGCTTACAGTCTTGTTTCACCTCGGTAATGTGAAGTGGTCCCTCCATTCACAAATTTGAAAGAATAAAACAAAATCCCACCAGTGTGGAGTGGTAGAATGGAGACTCCAGGGTCTCCTTGCACTAGTTTTATCTCTGTGTAGCTGCATTACTTCAGTGGAAGTAATGCTGGATTCATGCTAGTTATCTTAATTTGAACTAGTAAGACTAGAAAAAAAAAAAGGCAGCGCACTTCAAAGACATACAGCTGCTTTTCAAGTGTGAAGAAAGTCCTCTTTATGTGCCATATATAGTAAAAATCAAAGTAGATATATCTCTTTTTCATATCTATTTTTTCATACAAATTATGGGGGCATACACTACTGGTCAAATTTGAAGGTGAAATGTTCATTCTTGTTTATTCCGAATGGACATGAAGGATCTCAGGTCACCTTCTATTAAAGTAAAATTTGCTCATGATCCCTGGCCAAATTCTCCTTTCCTAGTAAACAGCACAGCTATCCATTAGCAGTTGTATATACATGCAAGGTAGATGTATATGTTCATAGATATTGTATATGTGATGTACCTACATATACAGTTTTACACTATGTGGATAGATACTGTGTATATGTACAGTATTATCATCACAGATGTGTGTACAATATCTTGGTGCTATTAGTGAGTAAGGACAAAACATATTCTGTAAGTTGTGTAATGAAGGGGTGGTATTACATGGCAAATATGAAATCTGTCAGACTTCCAGCAAAGTCAGTTGCAGGAGGACAGCTTGCATCCATCTCCTGTTTCTCAGAGGCAGCAACAACGGTGGGAGTAAATCTTCTAACAAGTCTCAATAGACAAAGATTTTGTTCCCATTCTTCCTGCCTTATCCCCACTCATTTTTCTCCACACTACTTAGACAAATTATTACTTTTCCCTTTACAATGTCACTTCATCCAGTCCTGCCCTGAACCTTTACTAGTTTTGCATCTTCTCTAACATTCTCACCCTGAAACTTTCTGCTCATTGTGCATGTGTATGCATGTGTCTACACATGTGCAACTGTCAGAAATGTTCCTTTATATTTATTATGGTTTGAACCTTTGAGATAAAATGACTGTTAAAAAGAAGGGGCCTCATCTAAGTGCAGTCTTTTAAAGCCCAGCATGGGTTTTACAGCTCACAGAAATGTGCAGTCTGCCTGTATTTTTCTTCTTCCATGGAAGAACATTGCATAGCAATTGGTGTTTGTGTTTACTGGCGTTCACATCTCAGGAAGCAGTTCAAAACAGGATGCAAAGGAAACTAATGAGTTACCAGAGAGAAGAATATGGAGAAGTTAAATAGTTAATTTTTAGTAGGCACAAATCACATTTCCATCAAGTGCAAGCAGTCAGCTGTTATTGTAGGTCACTAAGATACAATGAATTATTTTCTGCAGTTCGTGGAAAACATTAGGCAGCTGTAATAAAGTCAATGGTATTTCCTTCCTTACTGAAACATTACTTCAGCAAAACCCCTTGTTTTGTTAAAACGCCATTTCATGCTTGATAAAATTTCATTGATTTCTTCTTTTTATATTTTTTTATTTCTTTTATTGATTACTGCAGATAGAGAAAACACTGAGGGAAAAATATCAGAAGTGTTTGTTTTTTCATGTTCAGATGGATGACAATTGATCTAAACTAAAAAGGCTATAAACAGAAGGGGGAAGGGAGCACTTCAGTGGCCTTTATATAACATAGATATTCAGTCCAGGAAACATACCACAACATAAATGTCTTTTTAAGACATTAAAACTCAGCTTAAACAAAAGCTAAACTATTTCATACCACAGTTCATCACATTTATTTTTCCTTATGTATTTATCCATAGTTATCTGTAGTAACATACAAAGTTACTGTTTTCAAAGTTTATCTTGCTTTATAAACATCTATTTAAATCCTGCATAAAATATCTTTAATAAATCTCTTTAGGTCAGAGAGTAATACATCTTCTACTCTTGTTTTCTTTTAAGATCTGATGAGATAAGCATGAAGAATTTAAGGGTTCCTGGGAATTCTGAGTGAATCAATTAAGAGATGGTAAGTTTTCTTTCGGGACACTAATCAGTGGTGAATCTCTCAGAACACTGCAAAATGAAGAACAATAGACCTTGACTGTGCATATGCAAAAACTGGTCAGCCAGCTGGTTGCACATTATCAGGGAAACACTTTTACTTTTTACATGGAAACAGCAGCCTCAGTGTTTCAAAAATATGCACAGTCCTATGGATTGGCTCACAAACAGTAGCAGCTGGACCTCAAGTTAGGTACCAACACTTTAGTAAGCAAACTAACATTACAGCAGAGGAATGAGAAAAATGTAGGAATTAGTAAGGGTTAGAGGGGCATGTTTGGGTGGGAGGTTACAGCATTCTCACTAGCTGGACAGGGATACAGTTTGGGTAAAAGCTGCAAAAACTTTTGTAAATGTTGCATTAACAATTGGCATGCTCACTTTTTTTAACAATGTTAGCACTGTATTAATAAGATGGAGTTTCCTTCCCCTCCTCCCTTTCAAACTACTTTAGGTACTTCAAATATATGTCCAACTGAATATGAATTTGGAAATGCCAGATCACACAGCAATTTTTCCTGAAAATTCAGGAGTGATCCTGGCGAGCTAGTGATGGTTTGTAAAGGTTTTTAAAACTAAGATTGATGGAGTTGATAGATGCTGGCCCCATCATAAGAGGGGGTATTAATATCTCTTTCTAGAGAAATAGGTCATGTTTGTGCCTGGGAAATAAACTACCTAGCCTAGAACGTGGCTATTTGCCACCTATTTGCACCATCACAGCACGGCAGCTTTCAGGAGGAGGTTTCCCTGACAGGGAGGAGCTTATGTTTTAAGGAGTTAATTCACTTGGTCTTACACTTCTCTCTGGTTTATAATGTGTGGCTGTTAATGCTCTGTCATCTCCAAACTAGTAGGACAAGGCAACTGGTGAAAATCGCAGAAACTGTGAGGAATCCACTGCCTTATTCTGCTACCTCAGAGACTTCCTGGGTTGCTGCTAACCTGAAGTTGTGGATTTGCAGTTGACAGTTAAGGAACCCAGCTTCTAGTGCAATCACCAAGATTTAAGTGCCTAATCAGCTACAGCATTTTTTAAACTCTTACTACAAATCTACTTGAGACCCTTAAGTATTTTTTAATATCAGCTCTCAGCTTCTTACCTCACCCTAGTGAAGCAAGACCTTCCATCTCTCGTCACACCCTTTGTCCATCTCAGCTATATGTCTATTGTCAGCTCTTCAAAGAAGAGCTTCTCTCTCTTAGTGTGTCTACACAGTGTACAGCATCCACCCTGGCTAGTGAGCTCTATCATATCCATGATCAGGTCTCTGTCATCTGGCAACCTCTTAGCATCAGGAGTGCTGGGTAGAGCCATGGGCGTTCACATGCAAGAAAAACTCTATATAGCATAGCTGTAGAAAAGGACTAACATGGTCTGAAGGGGGACAGAATGAAGCATAGAGGGTGGCTTACTCAGGCTAGCAAAACAATGGTTGATACTTACTCCATATAAGAAAATCAAGAGTACAAGACCGAGGGCTGGGAAAAAATTGTAGAAGCTGGAGGACAATGCAACTTGCTTTTGGAGATTTTTATTTTCTTGCTAGCTCTTTCATCAACATTCAACTGCATATTTTAGAGTGGCATTGGTTAATTTAGAAGAAGTAAAAATAAATTGTGAGTTGTGCTGTGAATTCTGGACTAGACACGCATCAGAAGCAGCAGTGGGTTAAGGGTAAATCAGTGTATGCATCACATTCAGATAAGTTTTCTTCTGGTCTTTTTACTCACTGCTGAAATGTTCGTTCCCTATTACCAGAGTTCTGTTCATATTTCTAGGAAGCAATTAAGTGGCTCACTCTATGTTGATGTTACTTTCTGTGTGCAGTTCCTAATCTGTTGCATATTTTACAGGGCCCTGCATGTGTATGTGGTGAAGTTAACAAAGCCAAACATACTTCTGCAAATCTTTTCTGATCATTTTTTCTACCCAACATACATTATCTTACTACCTTATTGAGCTTTGTGGATATGAACACAGCTTGCTGCAGTTTCTTAGAAAGAGCTGATCCTTAGGAGATTTGTTTACTAGTAAAGCAACCAACTCAATTGAGCTGCCCCATTTTAAGGTTGGAGAACTAACAGGAGCAAACTTCAGCCCAGTATGGAGGTCTGCATGGACATACACATACTGTCCTGCAGCATAAGGCAAGCCTGAGAGGTAGAGCTGTAGCTATCTAGGCGCACTTGACAAAGCTGTGCCTTGGTAATACATTATTTGATGCATTAACAACACAAAAGACCATTTATCTTTAACCAAACATTTCCAGGATATAGGCAAGGAGTTGCTAGTCATAACTATTTAGTTAAGACAGGCCAACACGGGAGTTATCTGCCTTTTATTATTACTTGTCTTCCACCTGCATTCTAAAAGACTTGTATAATAATTATTTTTATTTCTGTATGGTCCCCACCCCATAATAAAACCCTGTTTGTGCCATAGCTTTAGTATTAAGCAGACCCACAGAAAGCTGTGAAATTTAACTCTGTGGAAAGGACCAAATGCTATTAACTAACACGTAATAAACTTTAAATCACAGGTTCGCAGCTTGTCTTAACTAGCTTTATTTGCCAATAAGCATGCCTCCATTCTTATACTGAGAGCATTTCTACATCAGAACCTTATCTTTCCTCCAGGTAAACTGAGCAGCTCATTGTCTTGTCAAGGTTAAGATCACAAGAGATCATTATATCATGCAGTCTAATCAGTACAACACAGGCCATCGCTTTTCACTCATACATCGCTGTACTCTATCTTGTCTTCAGCTAAACTGTGTATTCTAAGAAGATACCCAATTGTTCTTCAGACAGGAGAGTTCTCCATTTCCCCTTAGTAGTTTGCTCCCCATTTAGCTACCACCAATTTATACTTTTGTTATTCTGTTTCTTCTTTATTCTAAGAAGTCATTTTTCAGTTTTCTAATAACATAAACAAATGTGGATTCTTCTTGTACATGATTCTCAGGCAGCTTGGAATAACTTTGCATGCTCTGCAGTTTCTCAGTGTTTTTTAAAGTATCTGACACCACAGATGGGATTCATTTAACCTAAGGAGAAGCACCTACAGTGTGCCACAGCCAGCCATCTTCGAGCTATTTTAGGATGCCTTTTATAATGAAAAGAGCATCACCTTAAATGAACTCATTTCCTTTAACTATGAAAGACATCTAGAGATTAACACATGCAGAAGTCTGTGCTGTGAGTGTGTGTGATTAAGTGAGACAAATTCCATCGCAGGACTGTGTGTAGTATCATAATATCGGCCACACCAACACAGTTCACAGAGGTGCCATCATTCTCTTGTCCTGCTCAATACTCCAAATAAATGTATCCAAGGACATATGTATCACACTAGGTGTTCATGTGAAACTTTATCTCCAGCATGACCTGTACCTTCTATGTGTTTCTGCTTGTATAGGCATTGCAGCTTTGCAGTCCTGAATTAGTTAAGGATATGAGCAAGATAAGATACAGGGAGAAGTATTGTCTTTTTATTAGGACAGCTAAAGTAACCTTTTCCATATAAAATTTTCTTTGCTGTTCCCCAGTCAGAAGGTGTTGTCATCATGCCGCCTTCTTCCCTGTATGTCCTCTATTTAGCTGTTTTAAAATGTGTCTTGCTGGAATACGATCAACTTATTACTTAATCTGATTCCTCTGCATTAGTCCAGCAAACATTTATTTGCCTGCTAGCTTTAGCACAAGTAGTTTCATATTTACTCCCAGATCATTTGCAAAACTGCTGAATAGCATGAGGCATGATATGGGCAGAATGAGTCTCCAGGGAAAAATCGTTCTGATTTGTCAACTACTTTTTAAAACTGTTGTGAAACTTGCTCATGAACAGTTTTAATGTGTGATGCACTGAACAGTGGCAATGCCTAGCAGAGTGCCAAGGTAAGACTTAAACATCCTATAAATTACACTGTTTTACCTGTTCAGTTACCTGTGCCAAGCAAACTTGGAATTTTGTTTAAAAATGGCAACAGTTTAGTTTAAAATCCTCAATCTAAAGAAACCAGAGCTTTACTGAAAAAGATGAATTTCATTCCCATCCATTCACTCTATTAACTCAATTGCATGCCCTGTTTCCTATTATTTTGTCTGGGCCTGATGTCAAACAGCATAATTACTCAGGCCTTCCTTTATGTCCTTCTTTTTAATGTTGAATCGATGTTAGGTCTTTTCTACTCTTCTAGACTTTCCTCACTAGTCCAGGATTTATTAAAAACCAGCTCTGGCATACCAGACATTTCCTTAACCAAATCTTTAGGGGACTTTTGGGTGCTAGTTATCTAGCTTGCTGACTTAAAAATATTTATTTCTAGTAGATGTTGTTTAACGTCCTCCATAGTTACTAATGGGCTGCAAACTACTCCATCATTAATGCATGAGAAATGTGTAACCTTGTGTCTTTCCAGCTAGGGGACAGAAACATTTGTTGAGTATTTCTGCATTTTGCACAATGCACATCAACAATTTTAGTTACCTTTTAGAACTGAATCAGGATTAAACTGCTCAAAGAGTTCTGACTTTTCAATAACTCCTTTTTGCTACTTTTTATTTAATGTAGCATTTCCTTGTATGTATTTGTATATGTATACATGTGGTGTAACTGAGCTCTCTAAACTGAGAACTATAGAGGGCATGTGCT
Source organism: Buteo buteo (assembly GCF_964188355.1). Taxonomy (NCBI): domain Eukaryota; kingdom Metazoa; phylum Chordata; class Aves; order Accipitriformes; family Accipitridae; genus Buteo; species Buteo buteo. The sequence goes on along the minus strand of NC_134172.1, from coordinate 26,815,598 downwards.
CTTTTAGTAGCTATCTGTAGTGGTTTTCGCATCAAATATCTTTAGAAACTATCTTTATGATTGGTCTTGGTTATAGGTGTAAGCAAATGGTGAAAGTTAATTTGCACCATATTAAAAATAGTCTGTAGCAAATACTGTGTTTTGAATAATGAACATGAAACAAGCCTTTGTATAGATATCTTGGATACCTGATTTTATATATTCCTTTGAGGAAAAAAAAAAACCCACACACATGCTGCATTTTGCTCCCACGCAAAATGCTCCATCACTGCTTACTCATATCAGTCAGCCTGAAGTAGTTTCTTCTTCAGTCACTGTGACTACAGGGAGGCCTACATTACTATAATGCTATATTAGTAACAGGTAAGCAGTGGTAGCTCTAACTGTGCAAAACACCTTTAAAATGGTTTTTAAATAAAACTTAATCACACAACATCACCATACACAGTAGCAAATAATAGTAATTTTTCAGGAGTTCACCCACAAAAAATCAGCCAGCAGGATGGAGGCCCCAGTAATTCACCTGACTCATGATGGAGAGGCTGGATTTTAAATTCTCCAGTTTCAGTTGCTTAGGTACCTGGCTGATCTCCCCGGGCTTCCTAGCGATTAAGGAAGAGACATAGGCTCCCTGAGAGGAGACATCAAAGCATATATTTCAGTCAGGGTCCTGCTTTGATCAGCTTCTAAATCGTCTCCTCTCATCTAGTTCTCGCTTATGACAAGAAAAACACAGATACGTGGTGAGCAGAAGTCTGAGCACTGGCTTTGACAAGGTCATCATTGGCCTGTACATCAGTCAGTCACAGCTCCACTCAGTCACGTCAGTGCAGATCTGATACTTATGTAGCTGGAAATGGAGTGTCCTCTGGAAAGCTCCACAAAGAGAGAATGACAAATATAGGGGTTGGTATTTGTGGTCAATACTCCTTCAGTCGGTTTGTTATCAGCAGTATAAAGTCATTTAGTCTAATGAGTCATTGTGGTGATTACTTAAACAAAAGAAAGAAAACAGCACTGTCCCTGGTTAGGGACCGACCATGTAAACATGTTTTGTTAAAATCCATACAGCTTGCCTGCACACACAACCCTACAGTCAACTCTACAGGTATCAGAAGGCCTGTCAGCCAGGATAAATGCATCCAGCAAATCTAAACAGAAGGTGACCATCATCCAAAAGCAATAAGGACCTAAGAACCTCTGGAGAGACAGAAAGCCTTTATTATTTCAGAATCACTTGTTCCTAGAACAAAAGGATAAGATTATTTTTTTTTTTCCCCAAGCAAATAAAAGTTAAAACTATGGCTGGTTAAGAAGCAGAAATTTTTTAACATTCCTAAAACTGAAAAGTTTACTGTGGCAATCTTCGAGAGGTACATAATAGCCCAGGTATGTAAATGTAAGTCAGGCTGCATTAGAAGAACCTGTTTACACATGAAAAGAAGCTAACTCAGATTTGCATGTTCTTTGACAGTTCCATCTCCTGTGCAAAAATTTTTTCCCACCATTTTTTCCATTTTTTTTTAAAGTTTCTTTCTAGACATGCAATATAGAGGGAAAATAGTCTCAGGTGTCTGCAGGTAGAACAAGTATTTCAGTAAAACAAACCATGCTGATCTCATTAGTCCTAAGAGGGCTCAGGTTAAAAAGGGAAATGTTCACAAACAACATAACAAAAAATATATATCACATTAACATTTTTGTGTCCTAAAATTAAGAATCAGTCATGCCTATTGGCTGACAGGCTGAGTGCTTAATCTTGAATATAGCCCCCAGCAGATGGTTTAACTTTTGGATACTCTCCATTTGAGAGAAAGGCAGATTTAGACTGTTGCTGCATGAGATCTTCCACAAACACGGAGAGTTCTTTTCTTTTCAGCATTTGCACTGGAGTCTTACAGACTCATTTACACAGCTTGCACACAGCATCCACATAATTTATGGCTGTAGGAAGTATTGGATCGTTCGATACAATTTACAATTGATGTTTGTGGAAAGCAAGGCCATTCTTTTCACATAAAGGCAAATTTAAATTAGCTTAATTTTAAGGTGGTGTTATAACTCATTTCTAATTGAGCTCCACAGTCTTTGGTGTATTTCACCAGTTAATGTGCAAAGGGGCAAGATGAGCTCTTTGTGCCACCAAAGTGGTGTTTGTCAAAGGGAATTCTACATGCAAAAAGCTTAAGAAGTCATGTTCACAAAATTCGTGCCTTTCAGTTTGTTTTTGTATGAAGAATAATCAATCCCAGACAGTGCTGATTAGCTCAATGTCAAAACCGTGTTTTAAGTGGTTCCTTTTCCTTTTGTGTCAGTGTGATTGCCCTGAAAACAGTATACATTAAAAGAATGCGTGCTTCTGGATGACATGAAGCATACATCCAAACAGTGTTAGGATAAAATACGCTGCAGCATAGTGTTAAGGCAGTGGGATTTCTAAGGGGCTGCTGAAGAATCGCTTTGGGAATCTAGGTTCATACAGTCAGACTGGCTTTTACCAGATGTCATTCTAGTGTCTGGATCCTAAACGACTGAAGGCACTGAAAACTGTACCATTGATAGTACAAGGCACAAGATCAAGCCATTACCTTGCAGACTCACTATAGAGGTATTGCCCTACAATGCATGAAGTTACCTACAATTGTACATAGTAAGTGATCAGTGCTAACTGTGCACCATGAACTTTACACCCATTTTCAAATAGGTAGTAGGTGCTGGATAGCATGAAATCAGTCTCAAGGCTATGTTTTCTTTATAGATTTTTTTTCTTTGACTTAATAGATTTTTAGTCAACTTGAAATAACATACAATTTTATCACGCTTAACAAGATTCCCAACCACCCAGTATTTTTCCAAGCTCTGGGGGGTTTTTAGGTTACCCTAACCTGCTCCCCAAAGAAAATTTTAAAAAGCATTTGAAACTTGAAACAAACATCTGCAGAACATATCTGCATAAAGACATACAGACAACTGCATGGCCACTTCCCCTGTGCTCCAAACTGCCTGAGGGAAAGCCAACTCTGATCCAGAAGCCTTGTAATCACATGTCTCTAGCTTTGAATCAGACCTCATTTAATGGCATCTCAGCACCATAGTAATTGTTTCAGGATCGGAGCTGCTTCATATCTGGTTGACCTAGAGCAACTGCCCAGTTATCTACCTGAATACCTAATGAATTCACTGCACCATGCAACTAGTAGATAAAAAAGTTTACACATAACTCACAGAAACACCATCCTCAGATTTTAAGTTTCCTCAGCCAGGGTCCACCATTTTGTGCTGTGTCTGTATAACTGCATATGGGGGTCTTGTCCACCCTTGGGCTCCCAGGTATTGCCTTGATATATGGAAACAAATCCATGTAAGCTATAGTCTAAATGTTAAAGTACCATCACCATCTACTTTCCTAAGTGTGTAGCAGATATTTTCAGTGATATTTGCTCAGGTAGCCTGTATGATCTTTTAAGATCTAACTTTCCGCGATGCTGTGCAGTCACACCTAGTGCTGACTTTAGGAAAAGCTGACCTGGCCGTGGACACAGGCAATGCCAGGAGGCAGCCTGACCACATCTGTCGTCAGTTTGTTGCACAGAGATTTCTGTTTGGAGCATTTGCCTATTTTAATAAATTGGTAGGTTAAACTGTCTTATAGTCAGTAGTGCCTTATAGAGTAATTCAGAGCAGGCCATATTTAGGAGATTATCTTCACTGATCAGCCGTAAAAGGCCCACACTTTTTTAACTCTCACTTGAGGACTATGTTTGTCATAACCAAAGAAGTTGACCCTAAAGTGAATTCTGCTTTATTCTGGTTCTTAGGTTCCCGTCATAGTTATATTTCTAGGTGTCTTTCAGATATACAAGTACTTCAGCTAGGTTTTGTCATGTGTGAGCAAGTGAAGGTCAGAAGAGACTTATTTGAGATCATAATACTAAGACAAAACATTGATATTCAAAACACTTGAAACTGTCCAGTCATACTGGAACTTTGATTTTATTTTAATAGTCATACTGGAACTTTGATTTTATTTTAATTGAATTTGTCCCTTTCCCAGTACTAGTAACTTCTGGACTGTTTCCATCAAAACTTTTTACTTCCCCAATTGCAGATTTAAAAAATTGCAGTATAAAAACATGAAGAGAAAAGAAAATAGATCTTTTCTTATAAAGTCCTGGATGCTTTTTTGACAACTGTAATCGGGGAAAAAATGCTTTTGGAAGGCCTATTACTTACCTCTGTACTCTTGTTTGTTCACAAACTACTTCAGGTTGTTCAAAAATTTTTTCAGATTTCAGATTGTTTTCATAAAGACGCACTTCTCTCCATTATGTTTCTAGGTCTGGCAATTATTTAATCATTATGCCTTATTTAAGATTTTTGCGTAGATGTCAATTTCTACAAGATTTTAGTTCCCTTGGGACCATACAATGATAGAATGGGTTTATTCTCAAAGAAGGATGATAAGCAACTAATTTTTATATGGTATCAGTTCACTTTCAGACACACTTAGTAAGTTACATGTACTTAGTATATGTTACAGATGCTGCATTTTTTTCTTCTAGTGAACTTAATGCTTTCAGTGGAAGAAAATACTATGTCTGCCTTTCTCTCACTACCTAAACTGCCTTCATGAAGCCCTTTCTGCTCCTGTAGAACTGGAATGGGATAACATTAATTTATATCACTGGATTTGCATTTGGGATGCAAGGACTGTGGGTATTGCATGTACACAGTGACAGCACAACTAAGTTTTAAATAGATTTTGGATTTAAAGGCAATTTTAAATTATACAAGTGCTATATTGCATTCCATTCTGTTCCTTTCTCCTCTGTTCCCTTTTCTCAGTATCCCCTTCCCTATTTTCTGACTCAATTTTTCTGAAGCTATTTTTCTTTCTCCTTTTATTGCTGTATCTTCATTTCCTTTTATTCTTCCCTTAATTATTTTTCTTTCTTTTCTCCTTTTCCTGTCACTTTTTCTTTCCCTTTCTCTGCTATTAGTTTTTTTTCAAATAGAGGAACAAAAAGTTTTGCCACAAAAACTTACCTTTGTCCAGGTCAGTGAAGCAGCACTATCATAAATAGGTCTGATTTTCAGCTCAGTTATAGGTTGTGTAGAAACCTGACCACTACCAACTTGCACTCACCCTGTATTTCTGGCACAATTTTCTTCCTTTTGGAGAGGATATTCAGGGACAAAGTTATGATCTTTTTCTCCATAGATACGTCTAAGAGGTCCAAAGTGGTGTAGCCAGGAGGGGTAAGGAAATAGCATCATGAAAAGGTTGATGTAAATGTGTAGTGTTAGCTACTGGGCTGTTCTACACTGATACACAATGTTGCCAAAGTCCTTCCACTAGTGCATGCCAGAGGAACAGAAGTAGCAAGCTAGATCCTCTGTTGACAAGCTAAACTTCCCACTTCTGTCAGTAGATGCTTGAGTTCTTGGAATCCTTTCTCTGCAGCAGTCCTGAGTAACGCTTGCTCAAAGTGAAGTGAAAACCATATACCTATTTCAGCTCACATGTGGCTGCAGCAACATATTTCCTTTTTTTGCCTCTGCCCTGACTTCTACACAAACCTCATTGTCACTATTCATGTGACTATTCATGAAGTATATGTTGCATGGCATGTGGATGGACTCATAACACAGACGTATCTTACATTCTTAGACTGTATGTGCTGTGATGAGTTTCATTCTATTCAGTTATACAAATTGTGACTTGCTGCAGTACTGTGCATTACTAAGAGCGTGAAACAGAGCACTGAACAAGCTAGTACTGCACCACAGTGAAATCACAAGGGACAAATACATTATTCCATGTACATCCCCAGCTGAGATTTCAGAGCTTGGGAAATGTGTAACTAGGCAATGAAATAGAAAGCTGTCTTTCTGGTCCACTGTGGCATGGGGACTTCAGCTATATTAATAGTATATTTCAGGAGTTTTCAAACTTTTTCTTACTGGAACTTTGACAGTTCCTTAAACCTTCCCTCTTTTCATATAATTAGAAGACACAGCAGCACGCAGTACTTCTAAGGTTTGAGATTCACCATCAAATATAGTACACTTCATCATTTCTACCTCTTTTAAAGTTTTTAAAGCCTGTGTGTCTTCTCTTTCCATGTATCTTCAAGCAGTTCCATCTGGACAGTCAAAGTCAAGGCTGCAGCACATCGACAGAAAAATTCTAGTTTTATGACATCTTACATCTGTATATGATTCACTACTAATATAATGATTAGACAACATGCACAGAGGTCATATTTTGGTGTGGCTTTCCATTACAGGTGTAATACCAGCACTTCTACAAGAGTAGCAATGCACCATTTTATTTGTACATGAGCAGTGTATATGAACCAAGATTAAAACAAGGAATCAGTAGAATGGAAGCAACAAAAAGAGACAGGTATATGTGGGGCAGACTGTAACCAGATTACACAAGGGTAAAGAGAAAATAATGTCTATTAGACTGTAATATAGAACTGAGCTGGCAGACATCTCTTTATGACTCCCATGTATCCTACTAGGATAGCTAGCCTTGTACCCTGCTCACCAACTCAGATGTTGTAATGACGTCAGAATACATTTTTTGTCTTCTGTGTCAGAAGATATTTACTATTTCTACTTAATAACTTCTTGTCTTGCAATTCCACAACAACTGCCTATGTTAGTGCTTCATGATAAGAGAAAAGAAGCACTGGGGACTTGTGAGTCATAGCTACACTACTAAACAGAACAGGTTTGGAATTGTTCTCTTGTTCTGATGCACATTTAAGCCACAAGGTTAAATGTGCATCATTTAAGCAAAAGGAGTTATCTATGTGTTCATGCATCTTATTTCTCCTTCATCCAGCGCAGGTTGGACACATCTGAACTGTCTGCTGCAGACAGTCACTATTACAATGAGTCACAGTGCATATCAAATGCATTTCCCAAGCACTGGCTGGGGGACTGCTGACTAGCACAAACCAAAGCAATGCCAATGTAACAATTAAACAGTATGGAAAATTTGGGATCCTGCCCCTAGTTTGATTGTTAGTGTAGACAGAGCTAAAATTATCAGGAACAGACTGTATGGAAATAGAACCAAGCAGCATATTTCTGAAGACAGAATTGTTAAGGGCTATGAAACACTGAAGCAGGTTGCCCAGAGAGGCTGTGAAATCCTCATCCTTGGAGATACACAAAACTTATCTTAAAAAGCCCCACACACAACCTGATCAAACTTTGAAATTCACCCTGCTCAACCAGAGACTGCTTAGGACAATAAAGTGTTCTCTTTGGATAGGTCTTTTACTTCTAGGGATTCACCAGCCTGTAAAGTCAGGAGGGGAAATGGGGAAGCAGACACACTATGACTGATGGATATCTTGGATATTGCAGCATGTTACTGAAAGAACAGCCTGTTTTGTAGCTTGCCATTATTAATCAAAATCTGTCAGGCATAGGTATGGTGCAGATCTAAAACTGCATTTCACTGTAAACGTTCTAATTACTTCTTCCAACATTTGGCTTTCATTAAAGCCAGAACAGTCTTTTCAAACTGTCTTTATAGGACAAATATTGGTAACCTGGCTCTCCCAATAGACTTTTTTTTCAGGTCTGTTAACTTTTGGCTAGTGTTTTTCTGGAGTTTTGTTTGTTTATTTTTTAAAAGCCTCAGGAATAGTCTTTTTTTTTTGCCTGTCCATTTCTAAAGCTCTAAACCAGAGCCAGGATTTGTGAGGACAGAATCACAGAACCACAGAAGAATTTAGGTTGGGAAGGACATCTGGATCTCACCTTGTAGATTTGTGTAGATGCCCTCAAGCACTTAGATGAGGTTGCTCAGACCTTGTCCAGTTGAGTTTTGAATATCTTGAAGAATGGAGATTCCACAGCCTCTCTGGGCACCTCTTCCAGTATTTGGCCACTCTCATAAGATTTACACACACACACTCCCAGCCCCCCATCTGATCAGAATTTCCATGTTCCAACTTGTTCCTGTTGCCTGTTAGTCCTGTCACTAGTCCTCCATCTTCTCTAAACCCTTCCATTAGGTAGATGAACATGACAATAAAATCTCCCTTAGATTTCTATTCTTAATGTGAAACTAAAACAGTTCTCTCAGCCTTTCCTTGAAATCATGTGTTTCGGCCTCCAACGATCTTCATTGCCCGCTGCCAGATTAATGGTAGTACATCAACGACTTCGTGTACTAGGGACCCCCCACGCTGAGGACAGTACTACAAATCTGGTCTCACAAGTGCTGAACAGAAGAGAATGACTTCCCTTAACCTGCCAGCTACACTCCTGCATAGCCCAGTGTGCAGTTGGCTTTCCTCACCATAAGAGCAACCCAAGTGTTCATGCTCATCTTGTCCACTAGGATTCCCAGGGCTCCAATACTTTCTGCAGAGTTGCTTTCCAGCCAGTTGTCACTCAGCCTGTACTGCTGCATGACAGACTCCATCGAAGGTGCAGGACTCTGCTCTTAGGCATGAGATTCCTGTCAGTCCATTTCTCCAGATGCTCTAAATAGCAGACCTGCCTTTCACTGTATCGCACCGCACTCCCCTCAAGATGATGTCATCTGTGAAGCTTCTACAGGCGTATTGCATCCCAACACACAGTTCTTTATTAGACATTAAACAATATTGGCCTCAGTATCAGATTAATCCCTGAAGAATGTCACTAGTAACCATCCACTGGTTGAACTTTGATCACAATGCTTTGAGCCCAGCAATCTAACCAGTTTTCCAAATATCTTTTGTCCACCTAACCAAACAATATCTCACTGATTTGACTATGGGAGGCCATGCCAAAAGCCTTGCTGAAGTCAAAGTAAACATCATCCACTACTGTCCCTCTGTCCACAAAGCCAGTCATTTCATCATAAAAAGCAATAGTCAGACTTACTTTGCCCTTGGTACAGAAACGCTGGCTGTTTCCATTCACCCCCTTGTCTTGCATGTGCCCAGGAATGGCATCCAGGAGGATTCATTTTATAGTCTTTCTGGGATCAGAGGTGAAGCTGGCCTTTAAATCATCCCTCCTTCCCTTCTTGAAAATGAATGTGATACTTGCCTTTTTTTCTGACATTGCAAATACCTATATTGCTTGTTACTATCACATTTGAAACACAGCAGTAAACCCACATGCTGAGATGTGTTCTGGTGACATAATCCAGCTTTTCTTGTTGATACAATTTCAAGATCCTCAGGACAAAAACTGTAAAAGTGTAAAATACGGTGATTGATAGTGAGCTGAAGTATTTTTTCTTTTTTTGTTTAAAGTATGGTTAATACTCCAAACATGTTTTACCTGCTATCTGTCATTCTCTGCATGGGCACCAACCACAACAGTATAAACACTTTTTTGTGTGTGTGTGTGTGTGTGTGTGTGAGCTTTTCTAATAACAGGTTGAAATATTGAGCAGGCCATTTGTAAAAGAGCAAGATTAGAGCATCAGCTGCTGCTGAAAGTGAACTGATGTAGCATGAATATCAGTGCTCAATAGTGTTCATATATTTACAGTTTCTAAGACTGGACTCTTGAGAACACCTTGAGAAGGGCTAGAGCTCACAGGGAACTGTGGGCTAGGGGGAACAGTGATAAACTGAGAAGGTTGTTGAGAACAAAGTTAACCAAAATTGATACTATTATAGGGATGCATGGCTTAAAAAACCCATGCTCCTTCTTGCTTAAATAGTCCCACTGTTTTGTTCAGCTGATATAAGTAGTTCATGCATTTATTTCTGAAGTACAATTCACAAGGTTAACATTATGCTAACAAATCTGTCTAGGGGGAAATCTGTATCCTCATTACTCATCTGAGTCAGGCCAAAGAAATGTCTTTAACTGTTCTTTTCACTTCTGATACTAGTTTTTGCTTTTGAATACAATGTGTTTGTTAGCTGGAGGAAGTCCAACAAACTGAGACAAGTTTAAATGTATCACACAAGAGCCAAGTAGAGCTGAAATATTTTATTCCTAATAGTTGGAAATGAGGCAAGCATAACAAACTGTGAGCAGTTTGTTACATTGTGTAGCAGTCTTTGTCGCATTCTGTGAATCAGAGGAGCTGAGCCTTGCTTTATACCACTGTGAGTCAGAAGAAAATCCACTAATATCAATGAAATGACAAATGCAAAGCCTGTATGTGTTAAAACAGAATCAGACCTAAGAGGAGAGCATTTAGGCTTGAAGAACTTGTTTGGGATTTATATAGACTGTATTTAGTAAAAAATATTGATGTTTGTAAGCAGATTTTAATGGTATGAGAAGGTAAAGGAAATTTGTTGGAATTCAGTGATGTACAGAAGATCCATAGCTGGGGACTGATTTAGCACAGGCAGGGATTATGCAAACTCCAAATCCAGTCACATACAATAGGAACCACCATGTTACATTAGAGCAAATAAGGAGAAATGGTAGGGTACTTTTAAATCATGAGATAATTTGGGAAGAACAGATCTTGAGAATTACTTTCCTCATTGCAGAAAAATACTTAAGGAAAAAAGTAAAGAAGGAAAAAAAAATAAACACTAAAGAGATGGTAATAGAAGACAAATCACCAGATTAGAGGAGAAATTGGAAGATCAGAAAAATACATATAAATCTATATAAAGTCAGTAAAACAAAAAAGGAAAATCACTCTTAAGTGGGAATGATTTATAATGGTATAAATACAATGCCCCTACTCAATATTTGTAGGAAGGAGACCAATATCTGTTAAGAAGAGACAGGTTTAGGTATATTAGAGGGGAAAAATGTGCAAAGAAGAAGATTATAGGCACTATAATGTTTTCCTGCTAGATGTCTCTATATCGGTACAGTGAGCTTCCACACAGATGTAATCAGTAGTGATATCTGTTCACCAAGTTGGGAAGTTAACTGTTTTTTTAGCCTACTGGTAGTCATTCTGCCTACAGCCCACAGCTGGAGGAAGATTTGGGGTTCAAAATGTAGGTGCTCTTTCCCCTTTACCACAGAACAACCCCAAATATGTGCCAGTATTTGGGGAGTAGAGAAACAAGCCTTGTGCTTAAAGAGTGAGGATCCCATGATTGCAGCATTGACCTGCTGCAAGAAGATGGATTATCTAGAGCTAAAGGTGTGCACTGAGAAGTGCTTATCCCAGCTGCAGCGTGGCACAAAGACTCTTGAACAAACTACGTAAACTACCTCCCTTCTGCTCCGTACTAAGGCATGCTGCATGGATTCACACACTTTTTTGTCTTTCTTGTACCTGTAAAGAGAAACAGATACCTAAGTTGTTCTCGTGCAGCTTGGGTAACTCACCAGCCACTGTCTCAAATGGGGTGTTCAGAAATCACCCAGAGCCAGGGAATTTGCCAAAACCTACGCTTGCATTCCTCACAGTCAGTGCCAAACAACAAAAGCCTCCACCCAACTCACCTGTGCCTTCCAGCTTACTCCTACAGAAACCAGTTAGGCATTCAGATCCTCACATAGGACATTATTGGAGCTGCAGACATAAAATGCAACAGCTTAAACTGAAGTTCTGCAGAGGTGGGTTACCACAGCTTGTACCTTCTGTGGACTGGGTTGAAAGACTCATCTTGTCATAGCAGAAGCATTTAAGCAACAAGAAATAAAGGGCTTTTGCACATGCTTTTGCACAATTGTGTACATTGCTGAGATCTTAGTTATGTGTGGGAGATACCAGATTTGCAACAGACGTAATGAAAACTGAAGAACTTGTAATTGTACAGAGATCACAGTCTCCTTACTCTAATGAGAGAACAGTTTATACCATCTGGTATAAAATATACACTAATGAGAGTATCTTATGTTCAATGCTGACACCAAACAGTGATTCCTTTAACAGACTGACCATGTTCTTTCACCATGGCAATTTAAAAGCTTCCTTGTAAATATTTAACACCCTTCCAGTCTGAATCTCTGAAATAACTACTGCAAGCAATCTTGTTGGCCTTGCCTATGAAGTCCGCAGTATTTGGACTATTTTGCCTCTTTTTATGTCACCCTGTCACTCTGTCTGGTGCATCAAAGATGCCAGCCTTTTTTCCATTTATCTGCCTCTCTCAAATCTGTTTTCCATGCTTTCCTCCCTTGTGTTTCCTATGCACAATCTTCATAAGCTTTGTTCCTCAGCTGGGTCACAGGACCTTTATTTTCTGCACTGTAACTCTGCAAGACCTGTTTTCAGAACAACTTCTATATCTGCAAGAAATTAAAAGATTGAAAATAGCAAACCTGAGGGACAGTTTAAAAGTCTCTTTGCTTTTAGTTTTAGAAAAACATTCTCAAAATTGACATTGTCAAGGTGCATTTGGTTGCTATATGGCAACTTTATTTGTACATTTTTTTTCCTCCTTCAATCTACCCAGGCAGTCTTTACAATAGGGCACCTTCTCCAGTGTTTGTGTTGTATCCATGAAAAAAAATGATGATTTGTTTTAGTAAATAGCTATGATAAATAGAGAAATACCCAACTGTAATAACCCTAGAAAAATGCAAGCTCAGTCATTTATATGGAAGTCATAGAAAGAATAGTAATTCAAGGCCTGCAGTTCCAAATGTGGTTTTGCAGACTTCCTGTATTACAATTTATGCTGGAAGAGCCCTGAGCACCACACAGGATCCGAACTTTACTTGAAATCAATGTGACAAATTTATCTTTGGCCAAATTTTGTGAGTGGAGTTAGGCCAGATACAGAGTTGGCTCTGTGTCTGTATTCCTAGCCTGCCTGGAAAATAAGTTAGGCACATAACAATTTCTGTTAAAAGTCTTGGATTTGTCTTAGACATGTTCAAAAGCAGCAAGAGGCAGCTATTTCTCTGAAATAACAAATAATTGAAGTCACCATTAACATTTCTTCCTTCCAAATATAGGCACAGTGTAAGGATATTGTGGATTTTATGCCAGTTAATTCTGGTGACTTCTATAAATGACATGACTTTAAAAATCATTACACTATCACAGTGAAGTTATACTAAATGCTCTATTATATTAAAATTTCTTTGAGACACATATATTACTAGCTGACTTACTCCCTATGTTATTTGTTGCCAACTGTTGACATTTATAGCAGCAAATTTGATTATTTTTGCATATGATTGTATTTGAAAATGTGTACATTTTCTGTCTTTGTCCATACCCCCAAAGAGTTTTCATTTGCTGCCATAGAATCAATAATTTGTCTATGAGATGTAATGCTAGTTTTTAATACTTGATTTTTTAACATAAAAATTAATTACACTGATAATAAATAAATAAATAAATAAGGATCTTCATCTTACATTGCACTTTAGGAAAGAAGCTGAGAAATACAGCTGTAGCCAGCTTTCTCCAACAGTGTTAATTGTTGTTTGATTTGACAATGCAAAGGGAAGTTGACAAAACTGTCTCTAAAAATCCCATGCCATAACAGTTAGCAGTTGAATTTAAGGAATCATCCTTATACGACTATAGTGAAACCCATTTCCCCGAAGTTCTGTGGATATCATGCTTCTAGTCATAGCAAAATAAATAAAAATGCTCCCATTTTATTCTCATGTGAATATTGATCTGAAAGTGAGTATGTGTCTTTTGCGGTTGCTGCAAAGTTGCACACATTAGAATTGTTTGGGGATTATTTTTTAGTTATTTACATTCATTCACAAGAACTTTGTTTTTCGATATGTAGTCAGAAGCAGATTTTCAGCTAAAACTGTCAAGAGTTGCAGCTGACTTTTCCAGATAGGGTTACATGGTTTCAAATACAGAGTGAACTACATGAGTTTCTTCTATATTAGCCAGTTTCTTAAAAATATAGCATTTAAATTTGTTTTTAAACAAGAATTCAGCCAACATGTCTGTTAACACAAGAATCTCCTAGAACAACATTTAGCCATAGAAACTCAGCATATATACAGCATTATGTTTAGAGACCATGCGATTTAGTGGCACTTTGAGCTTGGTAGTCTGATACAGATTTCTTAGTCTACGTATGCTGCATGGGAGTTTGCACCTTTTCCAGGCCATTTTGAAGCAGCACTGTTCTATATGATGGTAAACTGAATTTGAAGCACACAGTCAAACAGTGAGCTGAACCACAGAAACTGTGATATAATCCATTGTCATATTTTTGGCTTCAAATGTCAGCACTGTTATAGAGGATGAAGTGTGTGACCAAAAACTGATCATACATATCAGTATTTTAAACAGCCATTAACAGATCAACTATTGAGAAGTTAAGCATGTCCCTCCTACTTCTGTGGATAATCTTCAGGGTCATTTGTGTTCATAGTCACCATTGACAATAGCCGCTACCTTGTATTTTTACAGAAGTACTATTTGTCTGGCTTTTTGGTGCTGTGCAATTGGATGTAAACACAAATTATTTAAAAAAATCACACTGGTCTTCTACAAATCACTATCACCTTAGATAGGAGTGAACCTTTTTCAACCAGAGAACTGACTTCTGGTACTGGAAACTACAGAATAATTCATAAAAGGAGCAAACTGCCATCCACGATGTGGAGCAGACACAAGAAGGTATGATACATGCCTTTTTCCACTGAGCTCTGCTGATGTTTACAGACAGCAGAAAGATGTTCAGCTCAGCTCCAGATGCTGGAGGGAAGTGGTGACACACCAACATCCCTGTTTGCCTAAACTCTGCCTGATTCTGCCTGGTGTTACTTGTTCCAGTAACTACCTTGTCTCTCCTCATTCTATTCCTCATCCCATCTTCCTTCCCCATCATTCCTAGTATGAGTCCCAGCTGTCAGCACCATACTTGCTCAACTGGTCCCAGTTTGTCATTATGCTTCTAACATTCCTGACTCCCAGTCTTATCATTTCCTTCAAAAACTACTATCACAACCCATGTGCCTCGTTTCTCCTCTGTTGTCACTTCAACCACAGTGTTCCCTGAACTGTATGGGCAGAACAGTAGAAGGTTGCTTGTCTTGGTGCCTAGCTACAGCAGTGAAAGCTTGTCTTTGGATAATGTCTTCAGCCATGGTCTAATTAACATCCAGGCAGAAGATTCAGATGATGATTATCATAAGCATTGTAGCAGGATCACATGAGACAGATTATTTCAAGACTTAAACAGGCAAAGCCCAGATTGTTCAAATTCTTACAGATTGGTCTAATTTGATAAGTTTTTTCTAGACTCTAAAAAGTCATGTCCCTCACACGCTGCAAAATAAGGCACTTAGACCTGTTCACAAAAGCACTTTTAAGAATTTATAATGGAAAGATAATGTATTGCTGATGATCTATTCCTTGGAAACATCTGAAATGTTTCTGCTGCAACATAAACTAAACAGACTGAGGCAGACGATATGGATTTCATTCCAGAAGTCATATTTTAATAAAATTATAGACCACTAGCAGTAGTCTTAAAAAGTGTCAGAATACTTCAGCTGTAGGTGATGTTATTGGTTTTACCCACAGTGCTGAGAAATCTTTCTGTAGCTCTGTTTCCATTAAATACCAGCTAGATCACATGTTCCTGATATAGTGCCTCAGAAATATGACTTTTCAACTGCCATTAGTTGGTTATAGAGATAATAAGACTTTTCATCTTCGACAATTTTTAACTCATCCTTATTACATTAAAGATAAATTGCAAAATCAAGGAAGGTTTATAGTATGGCTTCTAACCATATATAACACTTTTACTGCTATACCTAAAGCCAGGTGTAGCACATACCATTCAGGTCTGTAGCATACATATAATAGTCATTAATCATTTGTTAGTCTTTATAATCCCTTTATGAATGTTCCCTTTTATGCAATATGTGAACAAACTGAAGGCTGGATCATGAGAAAGTTTACATTGCTGTTCTGTCATGGGTTATGTTTGAAGAATTGGAAGCGACATGCAATTTTAAAAATCTTTTTAGGAGAATTTTGCGGTCATTTTCTCCACCTCTTTCTGCTGCTCTCTACTTTTATCTTCTCCTTTCTGTTTCCATTTCACTTCCCTTCCTTTTCATTCCTGTCTCCATATCCCCTTCCCACTCAGTTCTAAATGATTCTAGACAGAGGGACAGTGAAAGAGTCTGGAAAGATTTATGTCAATAGACAACTGAGTTTTTGTTTAGATTTGTAATTCTTAGGCCATTCTCTACAAGTTGATCTTGCAAAATCTTAGACATTCTCTCCCAGATAGGAGTTGTTATTCAATTGGTTTTCAATATAAACTGGAGGATAATTGGGTTTTTTACTAAAGTTAAAAATAGAATTTAGTTGTGTTCCCTGATAATGACAGTCACCCTGGAAGACAGGCAGCCAGGTAGAGTTGAACGGTCACCATCCCTGCCCCCTTTGGATTTGCTGCATCCTCTGTGTTTCTTTCATAGACCTATGTCCATCTGCATCACTTTCTCTAATCTGTCTTAAATCGGATCAGGTAAAGCAAAATAAGCCAGAAATGGCAGGTTGACTGCCATCTGCTAGTTTCTTAGCAGAAAGCTCTCACATCGTGAAAAACACCAGAGCATTCTCAGAACAGGTCCCTGCTTCCCTGTAGAAGAAAAAGTCAAATTATATTCTTTGATCTATACATTCAGAATAACTTGAGGGGGTCGTATTCAGGATTTGCATCAGGACAGCCAAGGTCAGAATCAGGGGTTTGCTGCCATCTTTGGAGTAATTATTGTCCCAGAATTGCAGTCAATTTCTGGTGGGAAGATCACTTCCTTTCCAAAAACAGTTCTTTCTGCAATGACCCACTTGGCTGCAGAGGGAGATCTGCCAGCTGAAGTTCACAGATTTTACTCATATGTGATGCAGAGGAATTCTGAGCCCGGTTGTGTGATTGGGCCTGTGGTTTAAAATTAGTAGCAAACAAGTAATAGGACTCGAGTCACTTACCATTGAGACAGGGACTGGAGAGAAAAAAACACTGAGTGATAACATTTAAATGTAACTCCAAACCACAAAACAGAGAGATGACACCTTTCTCTTCTCCCACAGAGTCCGACATCTAGTTTTCAGATTCTGGCCTCTGAAACTTCTGGGTCTGATTCTTTGATTTGTTTTTAATAGCAGGGAAAGAGAAAGAATACAAGTTCATAGATACAATTTAATTTATACACAAATGCACGTTTACTATTTGTGTCTAGATTTTGAACCAAAAAACCCAAATGAACATGTATTGCCACTATATGCAGTCCTGGTCACTGGATTCTTCTTAAATCATGGAGAGGAAAAATAAGTGGTTATTGTTGGATTCTCTGCAGTACACTGTGTCCAAAACTGCACTGAGATGAAGTCAGAAAATGCTACATTTTTTCCCAATTATGAAGTGAATTATGGGGAGCTAGCTCACCACAGCCAGAATTGTTAAAACAGCTATTTTGGCAGATACACTGTTGTCCAGCCAGAAAACACAGGTGCTTTGTTTTTAAGTTTGGTTTGGTTTTGGTTTTTTTTCAAATGCTGTGTTTCAAGGTTACATTGACCATCTCTTTCTCACTCTCTTCAGAATTTAAACAGTAAAAGTCCCATATGTTGAGAAGTATCTGAAGAATTCAATCTTCTGCTATTTTCTCTTCTAAAAACAGATCAAAGGAAAAGCTACAATGCTCAAACAAATGATAATATCTATGATGGCCAGGGTAAATTTCTGTCTGACTGTTTAGAAGAGAGTACAGTGTTATTTAATAGTTTTTAACTATTCAGCTCTTTCTAGTGGGAGATGTGAGGTGTATTTCCTCCAAGCTCCTTGAATGGGTGACATTAGTTTGTCTAAGCACCCTCAGCCATGTTCAGGCCACTGTAATTCCAGAGAATGAGAGCTCAAGTTAAGACTTAAGCCAGAGATGAACTCTGAACTCAGTGCTCATTCAGCTGATTTCAGATCAGCAAATTCAACCAGTTTCCTAATAAATGTTATGTATATTTATTAAGTCAATTCAAATCTTCAGAATTTCTTGTTATTTTCTGGTTTAAGTTTTAAAAAATGCCATTTTCATATTTCATTAGCTTTAAATCATCCTTAAATGAGACGGCTGGGTTAGGTTGATTCATTTTAAGAATTTGGTTATCTCAACCAGCTATGTCATCCTGAAGTAGTAGAATATTCAGGGAATTAAACTGTTTTGTTTTCAACAGGGAGGCAGGTATCTCCTGGCATCTCCCTAGGTAAGGAGCACTTGGCCAAGTCCTCTGCTGTTGTAAATCAGCACAGATCAGAATCTATTCTATGTCTCTGGTCTGTAGTACCATCTCCCTTCTTATCATTATCAATCATGACAAATATCAGAACACAGACGGGGTGGCGGGGGCTGGGGGGGGATGTTATCTCTACTAGCAGATGGCGACTGCTGAGGATGTAGGCTACAGTCTGAGATGCCATTCTCCTGCCTCACAGGGAATGAGAGACTCTAACACCTACAGACACAATAAAGGAAAGACAAAACCTCCAGTTTCAGCACTCTTTTACCCTTCCTTTATTCCCTATTTACAACATGTGAAGATCTCTCAGAAAAAAAGTTCTATGACCCATAAGTGCTCCTCCAAAGAAAATCCTGTCCTTCTTGCTGAAGGTCACTGCTGAAGGTCTTGCTGATTAAATGTCACTGCACCTGGGGAGGACATAGTGTCCTGGTCAACTAAGAGATACTGGGCTGAGGCAAGGTGGGGTTTTGGTTGTTGTCTTCCGCAGCCTTGCTTTGAAAAATTAGTGAATTGTCTGGTTAGTTTTTACCCTTGTTCTCTTCTTTTTTTTTTTTTCATCTTCCAGTGACTCCAAATGGGCTGTATATCTTCCTAAAACTGTGCCATTAATAGAATAACATGTTATCTGGTCATCCCCTCTCCATCTGACCAAACCTTCCCAATCCCCATTTTACTCTGTGTAAGTAGCAACCCTCATTGTACTTGCCCCAACCCTTCCATTCCATTACAGTGACAAACATGTTGACTCCAGCACCAGCCATGTAGCCAACAAAAAATATGTGTGGAGAGGAGGGAGTTTCTTATCTAAGTTGCACACTAACACTGAAATCCTGATCTTAATAATATCTGTGAGAGGTGAGCGCCTGAAGTCTGGGGTGTAAAGCTGGGAATTTGCACAAGCAATGAACACATTTGATCTCAGCTTGTAAATACATACAGGATATTTTTTCTTACCTGCCCCAAGCAGAAAAACAGCATGCTTTCCTTTTAAAATAGGGACCTAGGTATCTGAATCTTACCTCCTTGTATTTTCCCTGTTCTGAACAGGCTGTGTCTTGTTCTAACTGACTAATACTGCAGTCAGTTGTAGAATGAACTAAAATTGGAGATTTTTCAGATCTGTCCCTTGAAAAGATGATGGCTGAAATAGATAGTCATTGGCAATGTTCCTCAAGGGGGCATTCTAATACATTGTTTATACTGTTCACATAGGATAAGAGAAAGCCATTAGGGTATTGGTTCAAATACTCAAAACTTTGGTTTAAATTCAGAGTAATTTATTTTTCTACCAACAGTGTAAAGTAGTAGAAAAAAAAAGAATAAACTGAAAAATTTAAATCTTTCTATAAAATACATCTCAGTCTGTACAAACAATACATTCAAAGCCCAAATATTGAAATTGTGTTAGCAGAATTGGACTCTTCAGATTTTGTCAAGAAGAAAAAATGTGTGAGTTATTGAAATATAGATGCACCCGTAATAAAACTGAGTTGATCACAGATAAGAAAATGAATGAATATTAAGACATTATCTGTGGAGTCTACAGACAAATATTGCTAAAGTGCAGAAGATTACAGTTTATTTATTTTAATTTAGTAGAATGTCCATGTCTAAAAGGAGATAAAAATTACACTTTGAATGAGAACATAGAAGAAAAAATAAGGGATGAAATTAAATCCAAGAAAATCAGGAAAATTTCAGACTACATGGGATCCCAGAAAATTTTTTATTAGGTTTACAAATTGGTGCTAATGGCTGTTCTTAGACAAATAAGCAAATCAGTGTTGGATGATGCATCTTTGCAAGCTAAAATAAGAAAAATCTTCTTAAAATAATTCTAAATACTGGAGGTACATGAGAGGTATTTGCTTAAGCAAATATCCAGTGTCATTAATATATGCAGACTCTGAACTATCGGCAGATAATCTCACAGTTTTGAAATGGTCCCCAGGAGCTTTATTCATCTCAACCAAACAGAATTAACTGATAGTAGATTGTTCTGTAATACTGTGAAACAGATGTTAAAAAACAAAACAAAACAAAACAAAACAAAACAAAACAAAAAGACATAACCCATTACTATTGTCTCTTGATCCGGAAGAGGCATTTGAATGAGTCAGCTTAAAGTTTGTCTTCTACATTTTACAGTGGATACAGCATCTTATGGTGACTAGTTTCTCACAACAGCTTCTTTCATAGGATTGGACTTCTATATAACAAGCGTATTCATGTGTATCTGCAAAGGGGATAACACTGAACCCTTTAGTTCCTATAGAGGAACATGCCAAAAATATCACTTCCTCATTATCTTATTTTATATAGCCATCTTTTACATATGCAAATTATTGACTACAGAAAATTAGCAATACACTTACAGCTTTGATATAAAAAAGTGAATGTTAATGTAAAGATGAACATAGGCTAACACTTAAGACAGTAGAACAAATGTTTCCCACAGCACTGGCTGGTTACAAATTAATTGGGCTGTATTAGACCTTTTAGCAGTCTCCTGTACTTAAAGGTATGGATTTCAGCTCAGCTTGAAGTAGTTTAAGGTATCTGGTTTCTCAAAAATGATAAGTTGGTTTTAGGTGATTGTAATAAAAATAACAGGATCTGTTAAGGCAAAAGGTATCATGAGGTTAATACTTCTTACAGAGGTGAACTCCCTTTTTCCATTTTATGGGACTGATTCCATTTTGCACTGGATCTGCACCTGGCTAATTTATATTATCCCAAGTAGGCTGAAATCAAATCTCCTTTCATACCTTTTTACAAGTTCTGCACCATTACATGGAGAAGGTTACACTGGAGAAAAATTGACAAGAAGCATTGGATAAGGCAGGTCCACTGTATGTAGGGTGATTATAAAATGATCCCATGCTAATTTTACAGTAGTTTGTGCTTGCAAATGGTTAGGAAATGAAAGTGGACAATCAGTGCCTTTCATATGTGTTTCTTTATGTTTACCTGAAGGGTTCCTAGGAAATAACTTCACAGAAGCTAGCAATACCTTCAGAAAGTCTTCTGGCAACACAGAAGTCCTTAAATTATCCTTGGATGAGCAGATTTTTTTTTTCTACTAAAATTTCTAATGATTTGGGAAAAATGAGCCAGATGTCAGTTGGATCTCCTGCACTACAAGTTCCCAGCCATCCTCGAATTGGCAGTCAGGCTCAGGGAGGACTCTGCTTTGAGGAACATCAGGACCAGAGCAGAACCAGCCTTCGAATTAAGCAGCAGAAAATGGACATAGAAGTTGTACTTGCAGCTTTGATGTAATACACCAGATAAGAAGCCTGAAACTGCCAATGGATAGAGAAAAACAAAACCCGCCTTGTCTTTACAAAAAAAAAAGTTGACACTTCAGAGAGGTTTATGAATGTGGTGCAGTTATTTTCTGATAGCCTTTTGTTATGATTTTGAAAGAAATACCTATTAAATAACTGACAAAAGTGCACTTTTCTTCAGCAAACACAAGCAGTATAACAGAGGTCTGAGATCATTACATTCTCAGAAAGCAGCAGTCCTGACATCTAGAACTACATTGCATCAGACAAACTACCAGCCAGGCTCAGTCATAATTTGCTTTGCTAGAATGCCACAATAAGTGCAGTTAAACACAATCAACAAAAGCAGTTCCATATATAAAGGTAGGAATTGCACACAAGGAACCTTCTCTTTCCAACCGGCTTTCTCACATAAGGTCTTTGCATACAGTTATGAACTCTTTTTTAATTGCAGTCTTTGCTAGTTTTAAATACCACTGTTCTTTTGCACAGTGTTTTAGCTTCACTCCTGCTGAAATACATCTAGCTTGATAGGATGATAGCTGCTTTTGGTTAATGCACGGATGAGGAACTCTGTCCTTTCTGAGGGCTTTCAGACACACTTGGCAAATTGTATATCTGTACTACACAGTGTAATGTTACCCAGGAATAAGGAATAAAAGGATCACATGATTTAGAGCCATATAAAACAACACTGGAGACTAGATCACAGATTCTTCACCCCTGCTTTAATCCAAAAGACACACATTTACCTGGCTGGTGAGTTAAGATTTCCACTGACTGCATTGGAGCCTGCTCTGTGGCAGGTAACATATAGTACAGTTTCAGAGGGTCATCATCAATGAGCCTAAACAGAGAAAGTAGTGTACAACAGTCCAAGAGTCTTTTTGGATGCTTTCAGGAGACAATGTGAATTACAACTACAGGTTCTTGCAAAATATAACTTCACGGTCTCCACTAGAGTAACAGATTCCCAGGTGTAAAATATCAGTGTGTGACTGTATCTCAGGAGTTGGAATGATTGCCGAGTTGCTCAGGAAAGTTGAAATAATGCTAGTGCTTTTGTTTTATTACATGGGTTTTGCTCTAGACCTGTGTGCTAGAACTAAAAAAGTTTGTATACAACTAGCAATTAGGAAGATTGAAGTTGTATTACTCCTTCTGGGCCTTAATATATGATACATTTAGTTTAATGTCAGATCTCCAAAACCAGTGGCAACAAAGATAACTTGTCATAATTAAAAAAGAGCAAATAATACCAGTCATGTCTGGCTAGCCACCTCTTCATTTCAAAAGTAAGACCATGTTCAAACTGCACAGATCCAGTGGTGTAAGATATCCCTGGCTTAGTTCTGTGTGGAAAACGTGTCTTGTCCTAAAAACATAATAACTACATTCAGCAGAGCCTGCAAGACAAGTGCAGAAGGTGATCTAGCATTTAATGAGTGCAGAGAAGACTGAGATGCATTTTAATTGAAGGTATGGAAATATTTGTTGGCTATGTGTGGTTTTGACAGCTCTGCAAAAGTGGCTATCGCTTCAAAATTCACACTGGTAAATTTGCTATTGAGCTCCATATAGAAACCACAGCATGATGTAACACTGCATGACTTGACTGGGAGCTGAACACAATGGACTAATTACTAAATGCATGTGAGAAGAGGTCCAAAACTAGGAGACCAGCTACAGAAGTTTGACATGAAATGTTTGATGCTTTTGCTTTATGTTTCTTTAACAAATACAAAGTTACCATAAGAAAAAACATTTTTGGGAAGAATAACCTAGAACTGGTAAAACAGAAGGGAAATTCAGAAGCAGTTTTTTTAAGCTAAAACATCAGACAGCTGATGTAGTAACAAGACCCAAAGACCTCATAGCTACATCTACAGACTAACTCATTTACAGCCATCAAGGCACTCAGGCTACTGAGATGAAAAATGTGACAGTGTTCGCTCTCATTGTAAAAAGCTAAAATAACGATGAGAGAAGTCTCTATCTGGTATATCTCTGTCTAGGGTACCTCAGCTTTTGCAGTTCTTATAGAATGAATCAAAGAAGTCTATCCCCCTGCCTGTGCTGAGGAAATTGTTCTGAAGAGTGAAAGAATGAAGAGAGTGTTTAGAAGAAATAAAGGCTGAGGGAAAGGAAAGGGAAGAGCTGACTTCAGTCTCATGGTATCTTTTTAGCTTGCTCTTGAATCTGTCACCACAGATTATTTGGTTTACGATCCTGATCAGAGCAAACTGTCACTTCCCTCCTACCCACATGTTGGTGTCCTTTGCCTAGAAAGGAAAGGCTGGTGCCTGTCTATGCCTTGTCCTAATACAGGTTTTGTGCACAATTACATCATGCACCCAAACTGAAGAACACAGAAGTGCTCTAAGAGCCTCTACTGGACATAGCCATCATGCTATTTTTGCTTCGGAGAAGTTCATTGGAAACAAGAAGTTTCCTTTTTTTTTTTTTTTTAATGCCCCAGAGCATGCAATTTAGGCAAATGTTCATTCTATTTAATATTAACCAAACTAAAAATTCATCCAAACTAGTTATCAGGCATGATTGTTCCCACATGCTTGAGACATCATACTGAGGTAGAAGGAATTTCCTTCTGAAGGTTGTCACTCCTCTCCAGGGAGACAAAGGGTGCTTTGAAGTCTCTCTTAAAATGGATATCTCACTTTAGATATAGCCAAAATCAGGTTAAATAAAACCTACCCATGACAGTTGAGACACAGACCAGTGAATCCAATAGAAAGATTCATGAAAACCAACAAAGTCAGCAGGACTGCTTAAATTTAACCATCTGGCATAAGTTTTCATGGTTAATTTTAAAGGCAAGGCCATTCAGCACCTTGCAGAACCATTACTTGTTTTACACCTAAATCATACATAAAAATGTAAGTACATGAATATTTATGTGCTGAAGAAAGATCAGGTCATAAAGACTTATGAGAAGAAGTGCTGGAGCCCAGCTGTCAAACTCCTGCTGAGCTAACCATCTGTCTATAATCACACATCTATCAGTTTTCTGTCTGTAATTACACATGTCTGTCAATGGCCCCCTCATCCCAAATGCAGACTTCAAAGAATTCAGATTTCCTCCTGAAAAATCTGATCTTTCATTTGCTTCTTCCTTCCCTTCCCCATGCTCCCCCCCCCCAACTCTATGTACCTTGCTTAGGTCTGCTTTTTTTTCATTTGGGATGATTATGCTGACATCATACAAATGGAGAATCTGTATTTATTCTAAGGAAAGAAGAGTCTTTTGAAGATGCCAAGACAGCATTTATTGGTGAGGTGACATTTTCAGGGACCAAATTGGACTTGCCTTCTGCGTACAAATAAACTGCTATGAAATCGATTGTCTGTATACTGAATGTCAGATTTTAAGCAGTTGTCTAGAATTCTGTTACATTTTACTATTGCTTTATGGGGTCTCAGATTCATTCAAGCAGAAATGTGAAGGTACTAAATTAGTGCAACATAAAGTTGATCTAGGATGTGTACAGTTGTTAGTAATTCATGTAATATATACCATTCCAGTGCTGACAGGGGGTTATGCCTATTACGAAATGGAGTGGTTTGGCCTTATATGATTAGTATTATGGGAAAGCATGGAAAGTAATCAAATAAAATCCAATATATGCTGATTTATTGTTACTTTAAATATACATTGTTTGGAGACAGGACCTTCCAGAGCTTTTTTCTTTTCCACCTGGTAATCTCCACCTTGTGCAGTCAGAGTAAGGTGCATGTCTCTTCAGTACATCATTAATACAGCTGCCAGAGCCACAGAAGAAAGCTGAACTTGCAGCATGTACCATGTTTTCTCATTCTTTTGCCCAGTAGTAAGGAAGTGAGCTCAGGACTCAGTTTCAGCTCTCCTGTAAGACTCCTGCTGGCTTGTCCAACATCTCCTGGCTCTTTAAAAGAAACTGAAATAAATTCTGTTTCCTAATGATTTGTATTGGATTGATGCTGAGAAATCCCAGTTCTGTGCCTGCCACTTGGATTGGTTGCACCTTCCAAGAAACACAAAAAAGTCCTTTCCTCTGATCTAGATCCACAGCCTTCATTAGCTCCAACCCTCTTTTTTAATGACTTCCATTAGACCATGCATGAAATGGCTGCAAAGACTATTCTGTCTTCTTCAAGGAATATCTTCAACTTGGATTCCCCCTTCTCATTAGGGCCCCTAACACTTATAAGAGACACTTCAAGACTTCTGAAAGACATGCTGAGAATGCCAAGAACTGAGAAATAAGGAAAAAAAAATGGAAGAAAAATCTCAAAATGTAAAGTAACGTCTATGTTAAGTAACATACAGTTCATGGTAGAAGAGCATCTAGCAATGAAGAATAAGAAGCCAAATGAAAACTAGAATGCTAGAGTATTTGGTTTAGAATAAAAGGCTGGAGGAAGTACAGATCAGAGCTTTAAAGTGTGGTAGTATGCTGAAAAAGAATTCTGTTAAAAGGTTATATAGGGTTCATTCACTCTTGGAACTGTACAACTCTACAGTCCTCCTTAGGAGATATGGGATACAAGTTTATGTTGTGTACAACTGAAAAGATTCCTGTCCTTTTACTCATTTATTCTAGAGAAAGAAATAGGAGTGAAGATACTCCATTCTTTCCTTGGAGCTGCTCTCCAGCAATTTGAACAGGGAGGTGCACAAGCTTGTTTCAAGTGACTTCTACATTTACCCCACTGATATGTTAAAAAGAAGCTTTTTAGAGCTAGGCACTGAAAAGTCAGTCTGTGGATTGAAAATCTTCTAGCCTCATGTAGGAGGGACACTATATCCTCCACAGCTGAATAAAAATTTTGTTATTTCATGATGAAGCTACAAAACCTGTCCCTGATATTGGTGCAAAAAAGAGAAGGAAAGGTTGGTAAAAATACTTTGTATAAGTATCAGCACAGCTGTAGCTGGACCTTTTGATTCCTGGAGTACACCTCCCAGTAATCTCCCCCTCTTATAGGACCTGAGGATTACACAGTAATGATAGAATCATAGAATTCTGAAATGGTTTGTGTTGGAAGGGACCTTAAAGACCATCTAGTTCCAACCCCCCTGCCATGGGCAGGGACACCTTCCACTAGACCAGGTTGCTCAAAGCCCCATCCAACCTGGCCTTGAACACTTCCAGGGATGGGGCATCCACAACCTCTCCAGGCAACCTGTTCCTGTGCCTCACCACCCTCACAGTAAAGAACATCTTCCTTACATCTAATCTGCCCTCTCTCGGTTTAAAACCATTACCCCTTGTCCTATCACTACATGCCCTTGTAAAAAGTTCCTCTCCAGCTTTCTTGTAGGCCCCCTTTAGGTACTGGAAGGCTGTTATGAGGTGTCCCTGGAGCCTTCTCTTCTCCAGGCTGAACAACATTAACTGTCTCAGCCTGTCTCCATAGGAGAGGTGCTCCAGCCCTCTGATCATCTTCTTGGCCCTCCTCTGGACTCGCTCCAACAGGCCCATGTCCTTCTTATGTTGGGGAACCCAGAGCTTAACACAGTACTCCAGGTGGGGTCTCATGAGAGCAGAGTAGATGAGGAGAATCACATCCCTCAACCTGCTGGTCATGCTTTTGATGCAGCCCAGGATACAGTTGGCTTTCTGGGCTGCAAATGCACATTGCTGGGTCATGTTGAGCTTCTCGTAAACCAACACCCTCAAGTCCTTCTCTGCAGGGCTGCTCTCAATCCACTCATTGCCCAGCCTGTATTTGTGCTTGGGATTGCCCCGACCCATGTGCATGACTTTGCACTTGGCCTTGTTGAACTTCATGAGGTTCACACAGGCCCACCTCTCAAGCCTGTCAAGGTCCCTCTGGATGGCATCCCTTCCCTCCAGTGTGTCGACCACACCACACAGATTGGTGCTGTCAGCAAACTTGCTGAGGGTGCACTCAATCCCACTGTCCATGTCGCCAACAAAGATATTAAACAACACCAGTCCCAATACTGTCCCCTGAGGAATGCCACTCCTCACTGGTCTCCACTCAGACATTGAGGGGTTGACCGCAACTCTTTGAGTGTGACCATCCAGCCAATTCCTTATCCACCGAGTGGTCCATCCATCAGTTCCATGTCTCTCCAATTTAGAGACAAGGGTGTTGTGTGGGACAGTGTCAAATGCTTTGCACAAGTCCAGGTAGATGACATCCGTTGCTCTTCCCTTGTCCACCAACACTGTAACCCCTCATAGAAGGCCACCAAATTTGTCAGGCATGATTTGCCTTTAGTGAAGCCATGTTGGCTGTCACCAATCACCTCCTTATTTTCCATGTGCCCTAGCATAGTTTCCAGGAGGATCTGCTCCATGATCTTGACAGGCACAGAGGTGAGTCTGGCCTATAGTTCTCCAAGTCTTCCTTGTTTCGCTTTTTAAAAATGGGGCTTATGTTTCTGCTTTTCCAAACTGTGGGAACCTCCCCGGACTGCCACAACTTCTCAAATATGATGGATAGTGGCCTAGCCACTTCATCCTCCAGTTCCCTCAGGACCTGCAGATGCATCTCATCGGGTCCCATGGACTTGTGCACCTTCAGATTCCTTAGATGGTCTTGAACATGAACTGTTCCTACAGTAATATAGCAGAAATTGATAGAGAAAAAATCTCAGCTCTAAAAAGAATTTTCTTTTTTAAGAAGACAACAATGGATCATATCCTGTTGATCCTATGTATTAAAGCCCTCAGAGAGTAGGATTGTCTGTCATAATTATTGATTTAGATAAAGAAGGCATCGTTTTATGTGTGCATGTGGTCATGAATTACTAAATGACAAACTTGCTGTCACTCCTCACAGAACAGGAGATATTGTCCTTTATAGACTGTCTAATGCTTCATGTGTTTGTCAAACTACCAGTCTGACCAACTTGATCCCAGATTACTGGTTTAGGTCTAGGTTGCATCAAACTTTTTAAATCAGAAGGATAGTAAGTGGAATGCTCTTGTTTGTTTGAGTATATTTGTCTGGGTGAATAGGATTCATCACATCTACATTTAGCCACCTAAAAGTTAAATGTATAGTCTAAGCACATCCTTAACACTTCCTCTACAGTGAGCAGAGAGAAAGAAGCCTCCTAAGATAGTTGTGTAAGGTAGGTTGGATGAACCACTTTCTGGAGTTAACCATGTTTTTGCATTGACTAAGGAAGGACTCTAGATGCCTGGCTAGAGCTAGGCACAGCTCTGAAATGGCTGAAGTTAGTCTTGATAAATTTAATCAATCTCTGCATGAGAATTCAAATCCATTACTGCTGCTCAGTGGGAGGAGGCTCATCTCATGTTTTGCAGTTTTATCTTATGACAGTTAGCCATTTGGACCCCAGTTGTCCTACCCAGAAGAGAAACAGACAAAACCCTCAAAAGTGCCTGCACAGCAGTATGAATAAAGAGTTATTCAGAATGTAAAGGGCTCTGCAGAAATACTCCTTGCAGTATTCACTCAGTTCTACTGATGTCTGTGTATACATAAACTGACTACACGAGTCAGTAAACTTTTCCGTAATATGTTGTTAGCATCCCTCAAGCCTGAAAGGTTGGGCTATCTCTGAGGAGTAAACCCAGCTAAATTTCCATGCCTGGTTTTTGGGTTTTGAAACAGAGAGGATTGCCAGCAAATGTGTGGTAGTTGCGGGTTTTGTGACATAGATGCTTGGACTGATGCACATATTTCACTTTGCTGCTGTATGCTCATTAGATAGCAATGACTTTCCATCAGTGTTGCACTGTTCTACGCACACATCTGTGACCTGGACCAGGAAGTCTTCACAGTCCTTCACTGATCCCCACAGTGATGCTGTCTTCCACTCCATGGTCACTCATCATAGAAAAAAGTTGATCTGGTCACAGAATGGATCTTAAGCAAAAGAAACTGAAAAACTGTGTGTCCTTATTTGCAAGTGTGTGTTGTATTTTAATTGCATTGCTACTGCTTTGGCATTAAATCAAATTGCTAATCTTTGTCCAGCCAGCCATCTGTATTTTTGTCACAAATGGATGGAAAATGCAAACCCCATAAAAATGAGACACTGACAACTTTAATCTGCATTTCCAGATTAACCGGAAGAAATGTGCTTTATCACTTACAAAATACCTTGTAGTTCAATTTAGGTTGATGGAGAAACTTGTTTTCCAAAAGAATGAAGGAAGATGACCAAGGCCCAAAAAGCATGATTTTTTTATTAATTGGACACTTTCTTAAAACAGTTTGTTTTTCTGGACCTTGATGGTCCCAGATCTACTCTGCATTTCACCTCATTCCTTGTCCTCTCTAACCATGGAAAAACCTCAAAGGTTTTAATGAGTTGGTTCAAATACTCTATATTCAAACAGTTGGGTGGAGAAAAATGAGCCATTCTGAAGTGCTCTGTAAGCTGTGCTCTTATTGGAGCAGCTGATTTAATATCTGCAGCTGCTGCTAGCAAAGAGAAAATGGGTCTCCTTTGTAACTTCATTTTATTGTATGTCAAACCTCAACTGCAAATTTTTTTATTTTTTATTTTTAAGAATCAAGTGCAATCTGATAGGCCTGAACACTTAGCAGCACTTTATTGCCACTTTATCAGCCAGAGTTCCTTTGAAGGGATGCTGGTGACCAAGAAAATTTGCCAGATCAAAATGGTTATAATTGTCCACTTGTTTAATCAAGTACTAAAACAATGCATGTAATTTATTGCCAGTATTATATTATTAACAAAACATTTTGTTGCTATGCAGTTCTTCCTGCCTTATTGATGGTTGTTTTCTATGTCAGATTAGCAATAAGCCTTACAAGCAAATCTTACTTGCATGGATCAATACATTTAAAAACATAAGAAGTTGCCTATTTGGTTTATTAAACATAGTAAATCTACTCAACAGAGACATCTTTCTTGCTTTTATGTATTTCTTGTTGACAGTGTAGGTCTCTCAGAGTCATCGTATTATATTGCAGGTAGGTCGTCACGGGCTTTTGCAAAAGGTTCCAGGCAGCAATGGACATTGTGCTTCTACTTCCCCCTGTGACTGTCGTACTGCAGGGTTTCTATTTTAAACATGACAAGGGTAAAAGTGTGTTTGTTTCTCTAAAATTTGGAACTATTGGAGAATTGAAAGAAAATATCCAACCACTCTGAGTGCAGTCAGAAACCACCAAAGCACAGTTCAGGCAGCTTCACCTCCAGCACAGCTATCTAGGCTTCTTCTCTGCATTTTCAAGTCACATTCCCCAGCACTTCAGAGAAGGGAGAAGGAGCCCATCCCAATATAAATGAAATATGTATTTTTCATTACTCCTGTCACTGGAAGGTGCCAACAATAACTGAGAGATTTACTGAGAAGAAAATCAGGTCCTTATCCAGAGCAGTCAGCAGTGTGGAGTAGGTGTTTGTATATGCTGAAGATTACAGGCAAGTGAACATTAAATCACCAAAATAGGGAGAATTAAATAGCATAGCTCATTAATTCTGCAGTCTTTAGCTTTACTTTGTTCCAGTTAACTGTTAGTTTTGTCTCACTGGTTGTTAACAAGTCTGTCTTGAGAACATGCAGGCTGGCGTGGGGAAGACCTCTGCTAGGGCTACATTTTGAGGAAGGTTTAAGTGTGGAGAATTACTGATACCTCATGGCTTTATAGAAGGATGTCTAAAGACAAAAATGACAAAGGGGGATTAAAGAATACTTTTCAGACAGAGATCTGGAAAAAATTCTGACTTAAGGGAAGTGAAAAGAAACCTAACTTAAGGGAAGTTAAAAAATTCTGAATTTATGGAAGTGCTAGTATGGATTGTCCTGGGAAGTGTGGAATCCCTGTTGTTGAAGGAAAAAACAGGTTAGACAACATCTGGTATTGATGAGACTAATCTATCTGATAGTGCTTTGAGGAATGATTCTTTTTATGATCCTTTAATAAATACCTTCACAATGATGAAGAGGCCTGGATGTGGGACTGTTTCTAGTCTTGATCCATTTCAGTCCTGTCTTTGTAATGGAAGAAGTCAGTGAAAGTTTTTGTTGTATTTAATGTAAAAATATTTCTTATTCTAGACCTGTCAAGGGTTGATTTTAAGGGTTTGTATATAAATAAATAAATAAGATTATTTTGGAGATTCACAAATACACACAATCCAAAAGACTGCCCACTGTTATGCAAAAATTTGTACCGTGTCCAAATGTTTGCTCATATCCACTTTTGAATCTGCCGTGACCTACCTTCATATTACATTGGAAGAGGCATGGTTAGAAAGTAGTGCAGAGTATTTTTCTGATTTCTCTCTGGTATTGCTTTGTTTTTGCCCTACCTAGGGAATGACATTCACATCATGAGTGTCTAGAACTCTGTTCAGTGTTGTGAATGTGGCAAGAATTGGTTCACTGTTCAGATTCATTCTGAAAGTTCATTCTGTATGTTCAATTGTGCATGTTTGTGACTGTCCAAAATCTGTGTGTGATTTCAACCCACTGTTTCTGAGTGGTGCTTATTGCTGAATTTTGAAGCCTGTACAAAGACAACAGAGTAGGCTGTCAATTCTTATTATGATTCATGTCATTCTAACTGATTAATTCAGTGAAACATGACATAATCACACCAGGCTAGACATACGTCAGCAAAACGGTGTTTGTGAAAAACACAGGACAGCACCAGCTTTACCCTGTTTTGGGGCATTTGTTTTTGAAGGGGGCTGAGGCAGCTTTCCTACCTTCATTAGTTTCCTTGTCCTCTTTCCCCAAAATGGGAAGAAAATTAGATTCATCACTTTCTCCAGAGTGATGAGTTTAATGAAAAATAATGGTTTCCTGCATATAGCAAATTTGCTTTTAGCTATCTATACCTTCTTCTCAAGGTAAGTACAGGGCACTCCTTTTCTTAAAACTAACTTGGAACAGGGATAAAAGCAGAGAGGCCTCAGCAGCCTGCTAGATTCTTTTTCCACATTCATCTTTCCTTCCTGTCCACAGCTCACACAGGGAAGATGTCAAAGGTGACAGCTACTGGAATTTTGAAATTAAATGTTTGTAACATAGGAGAATCTCTTTCATGTCCAAGGTAGAAAATTATCATTTTGTTCCAGATTTCAGGATTCAAAAGGTAATGGTGGCATAATCTTTTGGTTTTTTGGAGGTATTTTTTTACAGTGCAACGGAAAATATTTATTTTTTAACACATAGGTTTTATTATGACCTGTGTCCTGTTGGCCTCTGTCTATGGTAGACATCCATCACAACTAGACACAGGGGTTGAGCATTTGTTTGCTGAGAGAAAAGATGAGTAAAGTGTAGGCTTTACTGATAAGAAAAATATCAAGTCTTCAGGAGTTACTATGAATCTTTCTTCTATGCCTCTTAGATGTATTTGTTGACCTTTTAAAGAGAAAAAGGTTAGTATGTTATCTAATGGTAAGCATTTAGAAAAAGAGAGACAAGGGAGAAATCTGTGACTAGATGAGAAAAAAAGCAGGGGGGGTGGGGGGGCGTAATTTGAAGTAACATAAAAGGCAGAGTACCAAACTAGGTCTTAGTCAAATAACACCATGAAGCCTCATACATTTTCAGCTGGGATAGAGTTAACTGTCTTCCTAGTAGCTGGTACGGTGCTATGTTTTGAGTTCAGTATGTGAAGAATGTTGATAACACTGATGTTTTCAGTTGTTGCTCAGTAGTGTTTAGACTATAGTCAAGGATTTTTCAGCTTCTCATGCCCAGCCAGGGCACCTGACCCAAACCGGCCAACGGTGTATTCCATACCATGTGACGTCCCATGTAGTTTAGGAACTGGGAAGTGGGGGCAGGGAATTGCCGCTCGGGGACTGGCTGGGTGTCGGTCGGCGGGTGGTGAGCAATTGCCCTGTGCATCATTTGTACATTTCAATCCTTTTATTACTACTGTTGTCATTTTATTAGTGTTATCATTATCATTATTAGTTTCTCCTTTTCTGTTCTATTAAACCGTTCTTATCTCAACCCACGAGTTTTACTTCCTTTTCTGATTTTCTCCCCCATCCCACTGGATGGGGGGGAGTGAGTAAGCGGCTGCGTGGTGTTTAGTTGCTGGCTGGGGTTAAACCACGACAGTCCTCAATAGAATAAATGAGAAAAGTGGGTAGATTTTTTTTGTTCCATATCTTCATTAATTGAATCACACTCAAAATAAAGAACTATCTTGGATATAGAAAAAATATTATTATAAATGTTAAAAGTATCCATTGGCTATAAAATTAGAATGAGAATTTAGAGTATGAATTCTTTTCAAAATCTCAGCTAAAGCTTCTTGCCATGATATTTTGAAAGTCATGAACCTCAGAGCTCAGAAGTCATTACCCTTCCATTCTGCTTGAAGACTAAAATACCTATTCAGTATTATGGCAACAAAAGTCTTTCACTACTTCTTATGACCAATCTCTCACATGGCCTAGGCTGAAACAGATATATCTATTACCTCTTGCCGTTGTCTCTTTATAAAATGTGCATGGTAATGTATGCAATGGAACAAAGAAAGGGGAGACAGAATGGAAGAGGGAAATCCTATCACAAAGGACCCAAGAAAAATACTTGTTGATCTCAGGCTAGGCTATCAAACAAATCTTTCAAGGTAAAAGAATCCCATGGTCTAACGATGTAGTGCATTCAGCCTGCCCAGGATGCTTGAACAATTGTGAAAAAAAAAGCTCTCCGACTTCTAGAGGCAGTAAGAACTTCAGCACCTTCCAGTCATGAGATGGATAGAAAAGACTTCGGTCCAGGCCCTTCATTTCCTACACAAGAAATGCAATGGCACTTGCAGGTTAGGATATACAGGGCTGAGCTGTATCACTTCCAAAGGGCATTTAGCCGAGAAGTGAAAGGCTGTGCACAATGAGGTACAAGGACACTGATAAAGAGCTCTCTCTTCATAGAACGAGCCAGGTGGATGGACGTTTATGTAAGATATTGGGCCCACATTCAAACTATCCAACTTTTGACACATAACTGAAACAACTGAACTACAAGCTTAATTACTCTTGTTTAATCTTGGTTCTTACCTCTAGATGCAGTTCCATTCATCTAAGGTCTAAATTGCCCTCTAGAGATTTCTAGGTCTTTCTGGGACAGGGATCAAGAGTCTGATCTCTTGGCTTAAGACTAAGGTTAGGTCCAAAAAGTCCAGTCCAGAACCCACAGACATTCACTTTGGCCCATGGAAAATGATCCAGAAATTGCAGGTCATTTGCTATTTTACTCTATATTAAGAGCTATAGAAACAATGTTTGTTCTCCTTTTCCTCTCCTTTTGTTTCTCTTCTTTTAAATTTAGTTATAAAACGTGACCCCTTTTTCTTTTCTTTTTTTTTTTAAAAAAGATTGCTAAATGAGTTATTCTATTGATATTCATCACAAAGAGCCTTAGGGAGAATCTACTCAGCCTTTCTTCAGAAGTGAAAATTTTGAGGCACTGTATCAAATTGACATGTCAGCAGAAGAGGTTTCAAACAAATCTATCCAATAAACAGGAACAAATCACCAGAACCAGATGTTCTAAAGGAACTCAGATTTGAAGCTGCTGAACTATGAGATGTGCTATTTAGCTATATGTCATCACTTAAGTTCAACCAATACCAAACTAAATTAAAGGAACTAAAGATGGTGAATATACTTCAGTTTTTCAAGGGGTTTTAGTAGACAATTGAACTGTTCCTTCTGTACCAGAAAAATGGTATTAAAATATAAAAATATTTAATTAAAAGCTATTAGAAGAGATTAGAAGAGGCTTTAACACACCTTTTGCAGGAAAATCACCTCTTTAGGCCATGGAAGATTTTTGCAGGACTCCATTTTAGAAAAGCACTCGTGGTTTATACAGCTGCAATGGATTTCCAAAAAGTCTTTGGCAATGCTCTTCAACAGAAATTATTATAAATGCCATTGGAGGAAGGTCATTCCATGAATAAAAAAGTAGTTAGCAATCAGGGGATAAAGGTATGATTAAATAGTTGGTCTTCACTACCTGCAGAGTCTCTAGGGCATTGTGCTACAAAGAGGAAAAAAGAAGGCTCTCATGATACCACTCAATAAAGTAACTGTGTGCTAAAAATGACACTGAAAAGAGAAATCTTGGGCCCATTTTGGTTAATTCCCTGAAGACGTCGGTTCCATGCCTAACATTGCTCAAATAAAGAAAATACATGTTGGGAAAGAAAGCAAGAATAAAGTGGGAAAACAACATTGTGCTACTATATTACCATTTTGTGCCAAAAAAATTGAGTATTGTTTACTGTTCTGGGAAGCCTTTTCTAAACATTTATGAAAGAACTGGAAGAGGCACAGGGATACAATATTAATAATCAGAGGCACAGAAAGATTTCTATACATGGAGAGATTGCACAGGTTAGGACTTTTAGACCTAGAAAAGAACAATTTATGGAGGACAGAGTAGAAATTCAGAGGGTGGTGAAAGGAGGGGGTGACTAGAAACAGTAACTCGCTCATGTACACCCATCTCAAGAATAAGGAATCACCAGACAAAATTCCCAGACAGCAGATTTAAAACAAACAAGAGGAATATAAATCACGCAATTTCATCACACAGCTCATTGTCCAAGGACACTTTAAGTACCAAAAGTCTAAATGGCTTCAAAAACCATTTACAGAAGGTCTATGATGAAAAGACATCATGTGGCTCAGGAATTCCCCAAAGCACAGACTTCCAAAAGCAATACTCCCATGAACAGTATCTTCCCATATTCACCCATTGTTCTATTATTTTCCACAGTCATTTACTTTTGCCCATGGGTTAGTGAGGCCGTTGATTAACCCAATGTCCTTATGCTTTTTCTGAGGGATCTCCGCACACCAGAGCTGAGGTACATATTCTTCACTGCCTTATGTCTTTCAGGTGACACTTTCTCACTAGTGATTTTCTATGCAGCCTATAAATCCACAAGTGGGCTTATATGTTATCTTGGTGCAAGACAAAAAAAGGTCTCCAAAGTTCCTGGCTGCATTTTCAAAATGGAAATTGATGCTTCCGTTATAGGTTTGTCATAAATTCTTTGAAGCAATGGTTGCTTTCTGTTGCTTTCTGTTGCTTTCTGCTTCTTTCATGTAGGGGGCCTAATCCTGGGAAACAAGAAGGCACCAACATAATTCCTCAAGGTTCAGAGAAGAGATGTCTCTGCTGTTCCTGGCTCCCAAATAGCTATGCAGTTAGGAGTACAGATCTCCAGGCCTTAGATCAGAACTCTCTTCCTGTACTGTGGCCATACTGCTCGGTGCCTCCAGATGTTGCCGGAGATCTAAAATCAGACACTGTTAAGCATTAGGTTTTATAAATCTAACATGAGCTTTTCTTCTTTTAACCAATCTAATCTGCCTCCAAGGGAGTATATTATTCTGTTTTACTTTTGGCCTTCTTTTGCTGGCTGACCTCCCCCTAATTAAGCCAACTCATTGGAGGGCCAGTATCTTACGGCTTCTAAGACATGCACGGCCAGAAAGTCATGTGTCTTTTCTGCTTGATCTGACCTTAAAATGAGAAGAAAAGGATTAAAAACAAGCAAATTACTTTCCTAAGAGAGAAGGGAGAAAATCCAGCTGCTGGCAGGCACACTACGGCAGGAGAGCAGGAGCACACTCCCCCTCGCCTTCATCCTGGGCCCCAGAGTGAACACTCAGGGTGGTCCCCGGGGAGCTTGCATGGACATCACAGTTCAACCAGCACGAGCTCACTGTCACTTCCACAGGACTGACTGCAGACACACAGCAATGGTGTTGTGATGTTACGTGAATAACTGTTATGTTACATGATGGTGATTTTTATGACTGTGTCAAGAAATACCGGAGAGAAACTGTTCAAATAATTTAATTAAGCCACGCAGCACTGAGAACAGCTGAAATTACAGGACACCAGGTTTCGTATTGGCACTTCTGCCAACATGTATTAGAGAGAAAGTACTTCCAGTTACCTCCTTACGAAGAAAAAGTCCAAATATAGACACAGTAATTTTGATTTAAATGTGTCTTCTTTGATTGACTTGTTTAAGTTGAGGAAGTGATATTAAATCTACAAGCCAAAGTACCAATTTTACTGGAAGATTTTGACAGTGCCATGGGCTGGGTATATCCCTATTTGAGTGTGGATCCAGCCTGAATTTTTTCTGTCAAATAGACCTTTGGTACTGTACTTTTAATCAGTTCTTCCAGAAAAGACAGACACAGAAAAAAACCTCATTTCATGTATATGCACCTGCTTCAATGAATGATGACTTTGTTCCATTATTTTATCTCTACACTTATCTTTATTGCAACAATGAAATAATTCTTGCAGAACAAAGTAAATTCTTGAGTTGACTATGTATTTACAGTGCATAAAACAACTGAGAAATTTACCTACTGATTATCCCAAGCATATACTTCAATGCTTCTCTAAATACAACAAGCAAAGATAGAATATAGCTTTTTCTTGAAATAAGACATCCAATGTTTCAGACTGTTTCAAAACTATATTTCTTCTCCAGCAACAACGTGCTTTTGTGCCAGCTCCTAAATAACCATAAATTTCTTTTTTATAAACCTTAATGAATACTTGGCCAACGTGCTGTAACTATTGGCTTCTACCTTTGAGCAGAAATGGAAAAAAAGTGTACATTGAGTAAAATGGAAAAAAGATCACAGCAAGCCCAATGTTGCATTTTGCATTTAATGTGAAGGAAGCCTTGTTTTCGTGGTGTTGCAGTTTTCAGTGTTTTTAATCTTAAAGTGGCTGATCAATTTAAGGTAAGTGGCAGGCATTTGGCCTAGTTCCCAGGCTCTGCTTTCCTCCGAGAAAAGAAAGGGTTCAGTCAGACACACAGACAAGGGGCATCATCAGTGGCTCTCACATTCCAAGCATTTTAGCACAGATTAAGTTGGAATGGTTTTACTGTTTACTGACATCTCCTAGGTGTTGCATTTTATCCCCCTCTGGCTGTGGTTATCCAGGTTGAGCTTCTCAGGTCAGGACCTCCATAAGAAAAATGGTTTGTAGAGCCTTGAAGGGAAATACACAGCACAGGTCAAGACTCCTTATTAAAATGCAATTTCAGCAGCTTATTGCAAAATCTAAGTTCCCAGACAACAGGTAATTTAGTGGTGAACTTTTTTCCTAAAGCTTGCAGCAAGGCAAGAGCTGTTTTACATGCATTCCAGAGGAAAAAGCGAAGATAATCTTCTTAACAAGGACAAAACCTCAGCACTTTGTGTGTCTGGAAATAACCAGCTGATAATTAAGCGTTATTTTTAGCCTTTTTTTTTTCCATTTAGGCACAATAAAGTATAGATTTCAGTGTCTAATAACAAATTCAATTTTGGCTTTATTATGAAATTGTGAAATTTAATAGGTCCTTTTAAGAGCTTGTGTCTTCAAACAATAACTTTTTATAAATATTAGTGATATGTTTTAATATATTCACCCATTTTGCAGACACTCAGGGCCAGATTTTTGGAGATATTAGGGTGACAAATTAGCTCAGGCTTCCTGGAATTGCACATGCACAAAGGGCACTGTGTGGGGGAGTTCACACTATTCACGTTCATAGGAGTTATCAGATGTGCGACTGTTTGCAGTATCGGGATCAGAGGTATGAGTATGAGGATATGACAGTTGTTGGCTGTTAGCTTTATAGTTTAAAAAAAAAAAAGTCCTTGCCTACTCCTCTTCTTTTTTCAGTTGGTTATGCCTTTGAAGATAAATTGATCACCAGATTGAAATGCCCTGTATTTTCTGCCCAAAAGTGAACTGGTGGTTTTGGAAATTTAAGCAGAATCAGCATGAAAAAATAGGGAGGTACAGTGTTTTTTTACAAGTGAAGACATTTCTCAGATATATACTCTAGCCAATTTATAAACAGTTTCCCTTGAAAATGTCAGTCTTTCCACACTTGGGTTTTAATGACCCCTAATAACACATTTGAAGATACTCTGTTCCTTGAATGATACATTGAAGAATAATGTTCCAGATGTATACATGAGCATGCATATGCATGTCAGTGATTCGACTGAACTGAACTGACCCTGCCGGGTGCCTCTGGAGTCCCAGCCTCACAGAAACAGTCTGGGAGGTATCAACACATTGCAGCCAGGTGCCAGCGCCTTTCTGGAAAGCATCATTACATAGTCAAAGACTCCATCATTAATGCCTTTTTTCCCCAGTTCAGTCTTTAAAAAGCAAGGAGTAAATTCAATGGGAAAAGTTACCTGTTTAATCAAGCAAGTTAAATTACAAGGGGATACGCTTGTAGTCTTTAGCTGGGAGATAACGAAGTGGTGGTGCAGTGAGCGTTTGTGAAGGCTCAGGCAGCCATGGAGAGCGGGGTAGTGCTGAGGATAATGAAGAGCTGTGTACAGCCCATGCACACCGAGAAGCAGAGGAGGGGTTAACTGCAGCCCCTAGGAGGGGCAGGAAGCCAACCAGCTGTATGCAATTGCAGCTGCTGCTATAAAAAGGCTTTGCCTTAGAGGATAGGGAGTCACACTAGAAGGGAAGGAAATTCTTCTTGTGAACTTAGTTCAGTTTTGAAGGGAAGGAAGTGGATTCCTAATGGTTGGGTCTGGGGTCTCTGAAATTCAGAAGGTCTTGCAAGTATCTGGCGAGTAGAGTGAATTTGACTGTTTGGCCAATGGCTCTTCCTTGCTGTTAGGGCTGCCTAGCCAACGTGTGTCTTAAGCTTTCCTCTATGTTCCTGTTCAGCAGAAAATTGTTGAATACTGTAAAAGGTAACACTGTATCCCATACTGATTCTTCTGTTTACTGCTGTGCAGAAGCCCAGTGCTGACCCTTCTGCAAGGGGAGATTGTTTTCTTATGGGACTGTTCTCATGAGGTCTGTGAAAGACAACTAGGACTAGGTAGGTCAGGAAGGGGTGTAAGATACTAACTGGGTAAATTTTTAGCAACGCTCTCCCAGAACAAGGCTACCCTTGATAGAGGGTTCAGCTGTAAAGGGAAGGAAGCATCTTCCTGACAATCCCTGAGGAAATGACTTAACCCTTAAGGGGAAGAGAGCATAGGAAAAGGGCTGCTTTATATAGCCCAGTAAATACTCTCATGCATACAGAGATGTTTAAAAAACAGTTTTTTGACTTGACATTGATTTATTCCACATGTTGCTGTCCTCCTCCTCCTCCCAGCATTTGTATAAATTCTTCTGTGAGGGATAACCTCAGTTGAACACGTCTTACTAGTACAAGTAGATTCTCTTTTTGCCCCAATAAAATATATTAGCATGTTATCAAAAACGATAGGTGAGATTCTTCCATCTTTGTTTTTAAGGTGAAGGCATACATGCGGGTCAAGCAAAAAGAACAGCCGTAGGTAAATAAAAATTGTTTCTAACCGTGGTGCCACAGTTAGTTGCTGGA
The DNA here is from genome assembly GCF_964188355.1 of Buteo buteo. NCBI lineage: Eukaryota > Metazoa > Chordata > Aves > Accipitriformes > Accipitridae > Buteo > Buteo buteo. The sequence goes on along the minus strand of NC_134172.1, from coordinate 26,774,798 downwards.
AGACTGCAGGTATAGCACATGGCACACAAACCCCCTTAGCTGTTCTTGGACACCAGCTTTCCTCTGCTGGCTCTACAGGCTGGCTCGGTCTTACTTTCCTTTGGCTAGTCTGTGGAAAACAGAGAGGGTTTTATTAACCAAGATTGCACTGCTCGGGAATGGTTTGTAGCCTGCCAAACTAATCACAGCAAAGTGTCGCAAGATTAGATTTGTCCTGGCTGACTAATCCAGACTCCTGTGAGACAGCAGGAAAAAAGTAGCAGAAAAGGAGTAGGACAAAAAAGATCTAAATAGGAACTAGGGCCAGTTGTGCTGCAGGGTCCAAAAGAAATAGCAAGTCTGATTCCCATCTGTATTTGAGATCTTCTGATACCAGTATAATAGAGTTCAGCACAAATGAGATGCTGATATTTGCCTCTCAAATTGCTTGGGTTGTAAGTGGTTGTGTTAGACACAGCTTTTCCAGAGAGAGCTAAAGAAGTCTGAGCTCTTTTCACTTCTGCCACATATGATTGATCAGCAGGTAATTGTACCTCTAGTGTCATATGAAATAGCCATGGCTGAATTTGCTTGTACCAAGGCATAGTATAATGATAAAACCAACTCCAGCCTTATGGTGTGCAGGGGAATTCCCAATTTTACAGGCACCACAAACACGTGGCATGGTGGCCATTATTTAAGGAGGTGGAAGTCAGTAGCTGACTGGCAGTTTTGGTTCCTTCCTTCTTCTAGCCCAGATCTTCAGATAGGGCCCATTCAAAAGAGGTTTTTGAAGAAGGCTTCTCTGTTTGTTTGCTCAGGGTTTGTCTACACAGAGCTCTGCTATGCCTAAATGACTCTGTGATGACCTTTGTGTAGTACAAGCATGTAGCTAAGACATCATGGATAGGAAGACATTGCTAATCAGTGAACCTGCTACACATTCCACATGAATACCCTTTATCAACTCTGTAAATAAAGTAAATATGACAATATATTCTCTTAATTTAATTGTGTTCAATCATTAATTTAATTCTGGGCGTACAAAGAGTTGTTCTAGTTAAACTTATTCCTGTCCTAATGGCAAGAATATGAGGAAAAATAAATTTGCCCTTAATTCACATCCTACTTGCATCCAAATTAGTATTCAACTGTGGACACCCTTGAGAACCTCTGCCTGATATTGCTATATTACAGAATAATTGCACTTAATAAATGAGGTAGGAGGGGAGGCCTAAACTCTCTTAAAATGGTTTATTTATGTTGTTGGGGTTGTTTTTATTTACCCAAACAGGCTATGCTGAGGCATCAGGCTGTCTCTTGCAGACTGCATCTGAAGTTACAGGCTTGGTGAATGATATCAACAAAACAAACATTAGGTCAGGCAGATGCTTTAATGGTTTGGTTGAGAGAACAGCAGAAGAATAGCAGCCAAAAGACCTTCATTTAATCCCCAGTTAGGTAATTTATTATTATTTATTTCTTACAAGAACATCATGATTAAAGAGGAGACACATCATGATTAAAGAGGAGACTCATCATTCGAATTATACAGTTCAGTCACTCATTTGAAGAAAGCCAAAAAATGAGATTGTTGATTGCTAATAACTGAGCTAATCTCCCAAACTGTTGGCATGACAGGCATTATTCTTTTGACTTCAGCCAAAATTTTCAACAGGGAAATCCTATGAAAGTTCTCTTTCTTCTGAGAGCTTGGTAGGAGCAATGTTCTGTGGACATCTGGATTGCAATCATTAAATCAGAAGGTCACTTACATCTTTACCAAGCTCCTGTATTATTTCAGATTAGTGTGTGGCATCCCCCTCAAAGGTAAAATGGAATATAATATACTGTGTTTGAAATCTATGCCTATGTACTTGTTTAATAACCTAAAACAACATTTTAACAATTGCATTCATTCTCACAAAGTCTCTGTGATTGGTCACAAATAATTATATCCATATTTAAACCTACATTTTGGAACATAGGTGCCTCTTACAGGCAGTTTTCCATTAAATTTGTTTTAAGGCTATAAAGCCTGACATTTCTCATGCTCCAAGTCACAATGCACACTTTCATAGGAATCTATAAAATGTATGAATAAGATTGCTTTTAGAAACATATGTTGATTTTGTGAGTGTATAATGATTAACTTTAAAAAAAAAAAACCCACGTATTCTATTAGAAGGAGCTTTGGGTGAATAGCAGGAAGTGCTTGAAATGCTCAGATGTTTGAAAGTAAATCAAATAGGCCAGGATATTTGTTCATTAACTTCCCCACCAAAAAGCTGGGAGAGTAACTGTGGAATTCAGATGTTAGCTGTGCTTTACTGTAACCATACCACACATTGCATCAACTTTTCCAGACAAAATTTAGAAGCCAATTTTTAAGAATCATGCACTTACTTAATTGATTCAATGGAGAATTTCCAAGTAAATTTTTAATCTATTAAAAAAATGATAATAAATTTCCCTAGAGTATTCATAAAATCTTCTGTAGATCCCACTTCTGTTTGTAGGTCCTGTATTCTTTTTTTCTTTTTCTTTCTTCTTTTTTTTTCTTTGGTTACTTATGGATGCATTTTTACGGTTTTCAGGCCTCTAGTTTAATACAAAATTAGGAGGGGGAGGTGAAGAAAGAGAGAGAAGGAGAGACTTTGAAAAAGAGAAAAACAAAGGAAGGAAAGAAAGAGAAAAAGAAAAAAGGAAAGGAAGGTACTGTGATATGAAATTGTTAAGTTATCTGATAAGATGAGCCCCACTTTTTCAACAATTTTATTTAATGAGTCCAATTCATCCTTTATCTAGTTCAATTGACAATAGCTAGGAAATTCACAAAGGAATAAGTTACTGCTGAGTGCCATAAAAATGACCTTGCTAAAGTTCTTTTACAGACTAGTTTAATAATATTTCCTTGCTATTTATGCAGCAAAGTGAATGTTATCTTTATGTTCATAGTTCTTGGAAGAAGGCAGCTAGCTTCTCATTTGTTCCCACATTTATCTGCAATAAATTACAGATGCAGCTGATGGCATCTGTGTAACTGAGTCAATGGTAGATGCTTGAATCTAGAAATTAGATAGTTCTTTCTTTCTTTTTTTTCTTTTTCCTTCATTTTGGCCTTCCTCTAATAATAGCAAAATTCACAAAACTTTGGCAAATATTTTTCATTTTTTAAGCATCAGTTAATTTATAAAAAATTTTAAAATATGTTCTTCATAGTTTTTCCTACCCTAACATTGCAGATTTGTACAATGTACTCAGTAGCCTGCTGGTGAACAAACTGAATCATAAATGAAAATTTCAGAATTGCCATGTGCTGTTTTTCCTGTAAGTGGCATTTTACTGATTTTTTGAAAATGGATCATCTGTTGTGCAGTGTTTGGATTTATCTAGCTGGTTGGTCTTGGTCAGACAGTCTTGAAAGGAAATGGAGAAAAAAAAATCAAAACCAAGAAGTGATGGGTAGCATAGATGAACAAAATCTTCAGTTCACAAATGCAGGTAGAAAGCTTTAGGACAGCCTTTAGGATAGTTAGTTTAAAGACCCCATGACACTGTCCATGAGAGCATAGGTTAATCTTGTGCAAAAGAAATAATTGATTCTCCATCTCTTGATGTATCTAAATAAAGAGTAGAAATTTTAGTGAAAAGTACAGTATAGTCAAACACAAGGTATTACGTTCAGCACAGGCTGAGTGACATTGAATAGACTGTGATGCGGGTAGTGAGAGTAAAAAGATATGACTTGTGCTATGTCAGAGATCAAACAAAATCCCTGTGCCCCCTTCCGTCCTTAAAATCTGTAATTAAGATGTATTAAAGCCCAGTTTTGCACTAATGGAAACAGAGAACAATCAGAATATAGGACAGCTGTCCCAATCAGAGCTTGGCTAAAAATAACAGGTTGTTGTAACCTTATTTTTACAAGATGTCATAGGATTAATGGTCAAGGTATCTACTTACCTCTTATTCAAAAGCTACAGCATGTGTCCCTTAGTATTGTCCTAGAGAAGCCCCCACTGAAATATCTGTCCTTCAGCACCATAGTTTGCAGTCTCACATTCCAGGGTTATCCTAGCTTAACTTCAGACCTAGAATGTGTCAGCTGGTATAAATTAATCAAAATGAGAAGTCAGGTCAAGTATTTTATATGAATATCAGAGCAGAAAATTCTAGAATAGTACTATTGCAAAAGCACATGGACTAATAATCTGAGTACATTTCATCCTAGAAGATGTTCTGGAGCAATCTAAACAATTTAGGTGATATTAGTCACTGGGGTGGGTAAGAATGGGAAGTCTTAAGAAATTAAGTTGTGAAAAAGCTGAGATTTTAACAGCATAAACAATATATTCTTCAGAGTAGAAGTCATATCTAGACTCTTAAAAACTGCTGCATTACTGTTATTTTATTAGTATGCATGTTAAAAAAAATGACCTAAGAAGGGTTCTGGAACAACATGACTACCCAGCCTCCTCACAGTCCTATGGAAAATGCAAAGTGCAAGTAAACATAAATACAACCTGACAGGATTTAGGTAGGTTATAGATCTGTAGATAAAAACAACGAAGGAGATGTCATTTACATGGATTTCAATAAGTTTTGATAAGAAATTGATAAGGAAGTCAAATAATCATGGATCATTGGGCAAATGGCTTGTCTGGATTAAAAATTTGTTAAATGATAAAGTAACAAGGAACAGGTGCTCTTCAAAGTGATAAAAAATAATAGTAGCATATGCCAGTTGCTGCTATGGGCAATAGTGTTATCTGATACACTTAGAACTCATGTCGTGAAAGAGGAAGTAAATTTTTGTTTTGAAAAGGTATTCTATTCAAAGTTAAACACCAACTGGAGGAAGAGGAGATGTAATTGGCTTTCAGAAGGGTTTGATAATACTTGAAAAAAAGAAATAAAATAATCTTGGTTTTCCAAGCCATTTTCTTCATTAGAACAAGATAAAATTGGATACGTGTTATGGGGAGTGGAAGTTCCAGCTGCAATTTCTCATTGAATTCTTGTACCATGGCTGAAGGTGATTGAATACCAGAGATGAAAACTATTTTGGGATAAACATATGAGAAGTCATACTTTAAAAACCTCTTTTGTCTGCTGATAAACTCTGATTCTTTGCAAAGGAGGACATAGAATTACAATAAAATGTATTTCTATTTCTTGTCAGCAACTAATGTTAGCAATGGTCATTTGGGTGCATAGGCGGATTATATGCAATACTGTCTTACCTCATTGTTACAAGTCGTAACAGAACTTGCCCATTGCCCAAAACACAGAGCAAAAAACTAGCAAAGATATGCTCAGTTCTGGTAAGGTGTCCTTCGTCTATCAACTTACATTTACAGTCCTCTAGTACAGAGTGAAAAGATGGATAACATAGAGGATAAATGGTCTCAGGTACACGCAGAGCTTATAAAGATGAATATGATTTTAATCCTAAAGAAAACAAAAAGTTGAAAGGCACCTGACTGAAATATTGAGAATTCTCAGGGATTCCACAGAAACTCACAGCCCATCTACTGTCCCCAGCTGTGCAGCATTTAAAAAAAATGAAAAATGCAAAGGCAGTGCATTTCTGACAAAGGAAATATTTCCTTCAGCAGTGTGAAGTCAGACTGGAATTCAATACTGCAGGAGGTAGTTGCAAGACTGCTACAGATGGATTTTACAAAAGGATTGTTCATGAGTTATTTGTTCCTTAACACTTGCAGCTATACAAGCCAACTCTGTGATAAGACTGCATAAAGTTCCTACCTCAGGGTGTAGGAAATCAAAACTACACCTCCCTGCAATCATAGTTTTCAACAGTTGCAAGCAATGCCTAGTTGGGAAGATTCTTAAACTACTAGATTTAGCAATAGCTTGCAAATCTGATACTTTTCTGCCTTTAAACCTGCTCTTGAGGCCAGACCACCTGTGTGAATTGTTGCAGCAGCAGTTCTCAGGGTTCCCCAAGCTGGAGTCACTGTGAGTGTGACCTGAGCCATGGACACAGTCAGCTTAAAGTTCAGTTCTCAGAGCAACACCAAAGAAAAGGGAATATCTCTGTGAATGGATATTACAGAGTATGGAGGTGGGAGAGGAAGATCTAACAATCATCAAAGTGTGGTGTCTGCTTAATTTGCTATCATCTGCTTTAATGTTCAAAGGCTCTAAAATCATCATAATATATTTTTCTCCCTTTTGTCCCTTTCAGTTGTCCAGTCTGAGCTGTTCTTCCAGGTGCTAACTGTTGTCCTCATTCCCATGGCAAAACACATCTCCTCTTTCCAACTTCTAAACCTTCCACCTGTGCCTATGATGCACAAATCCAGTACCCCTTTTTATCAGTTATCATCTCCCTGTTTCCTGTGCTTTGTTTTCCTTTCACATCCTCTTCATTCCCTGTGCAAGCTCCCTTTAGGCTATTTTCTTCGTAATCTTAAACATCACCATCAAAGGACTTTTCTCACTTTCTCTGTTCAGCATGCCTCATCCCTGGGCAAGAAAAACGTGTATACCTGGTGTCAAAATTACACCTAAGACCTAGTTATCTAGAGAACTTCTTACACTCCATCATCTTGAAGTGACTCAGAAAAAGATAGGCCACTTGGTTTATTTCCTGGATAGGAAAATGTCCAGGTATCTTTTTGCCTTTTCATCAGTTCTACATCTGTAGGCTTACACTTTCTACCATGAATTTAATTGCATTTGTTTTGATACTGTGCCTATTGGGAGTAATTCAAGGAGTGTTGCTCAAGATCAGTATTCACCTGTTACATTCTTCTAGCTCCTCTTCATTTCCAGCCTTTAAATCATGTTAAAACACATGAAAGACTTTTTTTTTTTTCATATAAACAGTACTGAGTGTTGAGCACAGGCCAAAGCATCCGTATGTAACCCCTCACTTTAAAGATGCCCATACTAAAAAAGCCAACACCTTCATGCAGAAAAAATGGTTTGTGGCACAGAAAAAACAGTTTGTCATGCAGAAAAGCAGCTGAGAAGAACCAAGTGAAAGTGGATCACACTGGCAGCCCCAGCCACTTCCAAATCTCTGAGGGGTTCAAGGCTAGACAAGTCACAAAGTGTTGATATCCGTTTAGAGCCTTCTCCGTAATAACCAAACCACTTTGCAATTGTTCTGCACAATAATGTACTCCTTTGTTCCTTGCACATTTTAAGCTTTTCATAGCAGGATCTGTGTTAACTTACGGCACTCCATAAATGACTATGTCCCTGATAACATCCAGAGATGTAAATGAACAGAGATTTACTAGGGACCAAGCTGCAGACTGGAGTAGCTCATTCCCAGATAAAAGTTGTCTGTAGAATCTGTATTCATTAAAGGCTTTAGAGCTCTCATGAAACTCCAAGTTTGAGGAAGAGAATTTGTGGCAGAGTTGGATGTAAACAAAGCAAGTATTGCTAATGGTTTGTGTTCCATGTGATTCCACAAGTCTGCAAGTCTGTAATACCACAGTTGCACCAAAAAAATGTGAAAACACTACATTGCACACTCATTCTGCCTGCATCCAAGTGAAGATACAAAAAATAATAGCAGAACCAAGTAAAAAAAAAAATTCTTACTCCTGCTCAGTGGATATCCTTTATTTGTCGAATGAATTTACTATAATGCTATATTCACGGAAATTTCTGTGCATTGCTCTGGGACACATTGTGCAGTTTGGGTGAGTAGCTCAGATACAACCTTACAGAATAAAACCTGCTGTTGAACACAGTTGTACTGAATCATCCTGGAGGTGTCTCCAACAACAGCAGCATGCTGTGGGCTGCACCACAACTTTAAGAGAAAAAAAAGTAATCACGATATTCTCAATTTAAACAACAAAGTGCAGTAAAACATAGCGCTGACACATTTTAGCAAGGTGATTGTTAACTGAGAAGAGGTCTGTCCCTTACACAAACAACAGCAGGCTTTATCTGTAGGAGCAGCCCCTTTCACTAGGTATGCCAATACGTTTCTCAGATTTGTTGAGAGTCAGCAGCAAAGCCTCAAGATGGTATTGACCATCCAAAGAACTGAGAATCTTTTTGCAGGTTCTGCAGTCCTAGGTTAACAAGCTATCAGCATGACAGTACAGTGAGAATTCATTCACCACAGTGAGAAAAGATCCAGAATGAATGGCCTCTTGGATCCCTGTGAAAATGATGGCAGAAGGATAAGGAGAAGGATCTGTTTAGCATGTCTCGTCTTGAGTATTTGTTCCGGGTACTGACAGCAAGGCTAAGAGGTTGGCCAAGTGCACATTCAGCATTAGCAGATCTCAGGAAACTCTGGTACAGAGCCAAAACCAAGCTGTGCCATCTGAAAGACAGAAAAGGTCAGGATTTTGACATCTTATAATTTGGCTAGTTTTGAACAGATCTACATAGTTCCCACAAAAAGCATTTTCTTGACTCTAAGACTATACCGCTGCCAAATTTCAAAGCCTATTTGAAAACCATGGAGACATGGAAATTTTTCAAACAAAATTAATGATATTTTAACATGGTCAAAAGCATTAGGCATCCCAGAGATAAGGGGAACACATACTGCCCCTGTGTTGTAGTTCAACTGTTTATAAAACAACATAGCAGAGATTCTTAGAGAGTAAAGTTAGACTTCCTCTTCATAGGCATTCTATATCTTTTTTTCAGAGCTGCTGTAATCCAGAATTAAACAATTTATTATTACAGCCCTGTTATATGTTATGATAGACATATTCACGTATAGCTGCGTGCAGCAGTGGAAAATACAGGTTGAAGGGGTAGGTAAAAGGACAGATACTTGTACTGTTTAAAGCTCGGGGATGAAACTCATTTAAGTCAAGAACACTTTGCTCTCAGATAGTTAATAGCAAGCAAATCAGGCAATGCAGAGGGAATTTGCAGTGAAAAGGATCCCTTTCAGTCTATATTTCATGGTTCTCTTCAAGGAGGAGTCCCCTCTTTTCTTTTATTTTTAAATCAATGTCTTTTATAGCAGTCATTGTGCTCCCTGTCCCCCCCCACTGAAACGACAGGATGGGTTTCAGTTTATCCCAGTGGGAGCCCAGCAGCCTGGAAGCCAAGTGGTGGGATATCTTTGTAACTGCTTGGCAATTCCAATCAGGACAAAAGTTCTCCAGCAGGTTAGAAAGACGGATTCAACGACTACGGGGCCAAAACAAACCAACAAACATTGGCCAAATTAATCCCTCAGTATAAACTATTTATTGTGCTTTAGTATGATAAAAACAGGAATGAATCTGGTACCTGAGATCTGGCAGTTCTGTCTCAAAAGAATTCTGACCCGATTTTCAGACATACCCACAGCTCCTGCCAACTCCTGTGGGAGAGGTAATCACCCAGCACTCCCAAAAACCTGGCCAGTGATTAACTGTAAATTTTCCCACAGTATAAGATGCCTTTTAAAATGCTTTCTAAGGCACTTTTTGGAATCCTCTAAGATTTATCAAATCTGGAAAGAACTTTTTGGGGGAAAAAAAACTGCAAGCTTGATCATTTAGCTGCTGTGTTAAGTGGAAAAAACGAACAGAAAACCAAAATGGTATATTATTACTGAAGTCTCTAGCTCTCTTTCCATACACATATCAAGTACTTGGGGCGGGGGGAGGTGCCACACCCCAAACTTCATTTTTCCTCAAGCAACTGCCTGTTTTCTGGTTCTTATGGACAGAGAAAAAAATGTATTTTCATGCCCTGAGCCAAATAGGCACCTGTGCTCTGCTGCATCTCTGTGCCATTCCCTTGTTGATATGACTAGGTCTTCAGTTGTGATTATGTCTGTCAATGAAAATACATTTATTTCTGAATTCAGAGACCAGAATTACATCATCTAGGCTTCAAGATAGTTTGTTATGGTCTACTGAAGCCACTGTGGAAAAAGCAGTATTTAAGCTACAGAAATATTTCAGTCCCGGTACAACTGTTATTGAAAAATGAGTCACAGAAGCTGTAGAGGGATCTTGATTTATTCATTTACTGGATCTAATGCGTTACAACTAAAACATTCTTCATATCTAACATACAGCATATTGTACATTTACTAATAACTAGCAGAGTACTTCCGTGCTTTTTAGATTGCTTTTGCCATCACACCTTAAAAATGCTAAACTTTTCTTGGGATACCGATTCAGTTCTTCCCTTGGGAAAGAATGGACTTTCTCCTGTTTCCCCAATATTTCCTCTTTATTTCTTTGTGCACTGAAGTTATCATTCAGTTAACAGAAATTAATATGATTCCAGGAACAGTATGCATTAGAAAACTACTAGTCCAGAGCCAGAAGAGGGAGCCTAGAGAGCAAAACATTGTTATTATTTGTTTGCCACCAACTTCAAGGCTGGGTTGGTTTGGTTTTTTTGTTATATTGGTTTGGGTTTTTTAATAACTGTTCCATAATGGATCTGCATAGGGGCATAGAAATGGGGATAATAAGAATTGTCCTTCTCAAGTTTCACTGTTATGCATAATACCATCAAAGACTAGCATGCATTGACCTTTGATCATCAGATTTGGAGAAGACACACAGATGCCATAGTGCAAAGCTCAGCCTTTTATTATGGATCTCAACCACTCCACTCACCATACTCCCACCTTCTTTTGTAGATGTTGGCAGGGAATAAAACACATTTCTCCTCATAATCTTCATTTTCCCCAGTCTCACCTCCAAACCCTTATTACGGTGTGGGTTTTTTTGTCTCCTTCATCTTTTTTCTTACTTTGGCCACTTAAAGAAATGGGGAAAAGTCCTCCCTGGTGCCATGTTTGCTCAGCTGTCCCTGTCCTGTTTTATATGGGTCACAGAGATCACTTTTGTAACAAGGATGGTTCCCCTGCAGTCCCCAACCACAGAGAGGAATTCCCTCAGCTGCTCTGGATTCCATCAGAGCCACACACGATGCCCTGAAGCTGTATTTGTGGCTCCAGAGCCACAGACTCAGTAATACTTTGTGTGGTGGGAGCCAGTGTTCCCTCTTAAGAAACAAGTATCTTTAGACTAGATGTGAAGTCCACTAAAATCAGTTTTCCCTGTGTCTCAAGACCATTAGGTCATCAATATCAATCAAGCGTGAAGAAGGAGAAGGAAAGAAGCAGCTGAGGAAATCCATCCTGAATCCTTGATTCACAGAAGTGAGATGTATTTTTGTAAGTCCTGGCAGGAACCAAGAGCAAAGTCTTTCTTTTCATTCATTTCTTTTCATGAACAAATGCTACAGGTTGCCTGGAGAGGTTGTGGAGTTTCCATGCTTGAAGATATTCAGAAGCCAGCTGGACATGATCCTGGGCAACTAGCTCTAGGTGACCCTGCTCGAGCAGGGGGTTGGAACAGATGACCGCCAAAGGTACCTTCCAACCTCAACCATTCTGTGATTCTGTACATATGATAAGAACCAACTTCAGTTTGTAGACATAATTTAAACTTAATTGAAACTGGAAGCTAATTATTGCTTTTCTCAACTTATGTTGGTTTATGGTTTTTACTGTCTTGAAAAATATATTCAGCCTTCTCTTGCTTTTTGTTTAGTTTTGGCTTCTCTGCTTCTCAGTTTCCTTAGATACCAGCTCTCAAAATGCCACAAGAACAATTCTCTGATGGTATTTCTGACCCAACTGAAAATGTAGAACATCTAGAAATCTCTTTTTTTTCTGCATTGCAGGGGGATTTCTAGATAAAAGGGGCTGAGAAGGTGTCTGGCCCAACTACATAGCAAGACTCACCTGGAAAATAGCTTCTTTCCCAAGCTGATACAGAATGTGATACCAACTTCAACAGTAATGCAGATGCTCAGAGAAACTGACCTCATAGTTTAATACAAAAATTTTCTGTTTTCTAAGCTGTGTGTTTTAAATTACTACAATACTTTGCAATATCATCAAATTTTGCAAGACTGTCTCCCATCACCAACCGTTACCCTGTAAATTTCAGTGAAAAAAGCCTGACTGAAGGAATCACTTTTATGAAAGTCTGGTCTCTACACCACCAACAAAAGGCTTGAACTGTGAGGCCCTGTTGTTTAAAGGCTCTATTTAGATAGATAAAGCCTGTTCCAATCAAAAATATCAAGAAAAAAGCAAATTATGCTAAACCTAATTGACATAGGTTATTGTAATTCACACATTTTATGGAAATAGGTACAAATCAAAAGAGGTTCCCTTCTTATATTAAATGGAGCCAACTTTTGAGTTGTACTCATTCCAACTCTTACTGCAGTCAGTGGATCTGCCTAAAATGTAGTTAGTACAGATTTTTGCCCAGAGTGCTAGTGTTCAGCTATCTTTTTTGGCACACTTTGAGGCAAAGTATTTTTTCCTGTTTTCTAACATTAACCTCCCACCCCTGGATAAAACGAACAAACTCAAAAAGAATGGAGAGTCTTGGCATCCATTTCAAAAGGTAGTAAGTGGAACTAGGAGCTAAAAGCAAGCCTTTGATAAGAAACAAACCATGCTGCTCTAAAAGAATCTTTAATATAATAGTATATTTCCTGTAATTCATAATCCCTACTTCCTTGAGTCTAAAGTATTCCTTTACCTTTTATAAGTCTCATTCTCCCTTCTGGGGTTCATGAAAGAAGATACCTTGTATCATTATTTCCCTTTAATTAAAATCAGAAACAGTCCAGAATTGAGAGATGCCTGAAAGGGCAAGTGAACAGAACACTGTGGAAGGCGTCAGGCACGGGATCCCAGAGATTACTCTGAATAACCCAATTTTAGGCATTTAAAAAAATCTATTTGGTTTTTAGAGTTATGATCATGCATCATTTCTTCAAGCTGTGTATTGTCAGCTCTGAAAGGTTTTCAGACTGAAGCCTTTAGTAACATTTTGTTTGCCTTGGGATAACGATAAGCCTCCTTAATTTTTTGATCTTTAACAATTTCCAATGGTCCAACTTACTCTTAAAGCTCCTAAGCACAGTCTTATTACTGATACCTCAGGTATCAGGGTCTTAGGGACCAGCATCTGATGATAAGGTTCCAAAGCTAAACTGCTCAGGTTGGATTCCTGTTTTAAATCGTACAGTTTACCTATCCCCTAAAAAAGGACTAGTTGCTTTTCATCACCACCCCTCCGACTTGAAGGGCACAAAGCATTCATGGTGGTTTTTGGTTAGGTGCAGCTCCCTTAAAGAAAGGCACATTTCCCTGCACCAAAGAGGGCATCCATCTCACCTACATCTGGTGATCTAAAAGATAGGTGTTTAGAAAGAGATAGATGTTCACAGCATGAGTCATCTTGCCTTAAAACAGATAGGGAAGAGCAGTAGTATGAATAATTCTCTGGAAGTGCCTAGCCTCTAGTAACTATGGAGGGAAACTAGCTAGTTTGTTTAGAGTAGCTGCCTAAATTTTAGATAGCTAGAATTCAGGAAGGTGGACATCTCCATAGTATCTGACTATTGCATGTCTTTCAGAATATCTACCTAAGCAGACAACTCCTATCAGAAAATAACCTGCAACTATAGCAATAATATTTTGAAGGTGCCTCTGCCTGAGGAAAATAGTTTTTGCTAGCATGGCAGGGAATGACCAGCTCCTGAGCGTGGAGCTGGCACATTTGTGGAACCATGGCAAATTTCTTGTTAACTTGTGTTTCTGCTGTGCTAGAATATATCTTAGAGATCTATTCTTACTCCTTTACGTATCAAAATGCTTCTTTATTTCATAATAATATTTATTTATATTGCTTTTTCAATCCAGGGTCCTTAAAACACAAAAGGGGAAACTGAGGTTTGAGGAAGATAAGCACATTTTTCTTCCATTTCAGTTATTTTTACGCACTTCAAAAGCCTATTCCAATTAATTAGGACTGCCATATGTTTCTGAAGCAACAAGAAAGGTCTAGCCTTTTACTTCAGTGGACTTCAACAGACCTGTTTACCTCGTGGGAGCCTGGCTATCCAGAACCACTTTTTTCTCATGTGTTTAGCCATGGATTCAGCTTTTGCAGTTACAGGCTTTTAAATACGGTGATACACATCTCCAGTGACATTGTTTCCAACTGGAAGATGGATAGCAATTTCCTCAACTTCTATATTCCAAATGCCTGAACTGGTAAAGACACACTGCAGGAGTCTTTTTTAGGCTTCTTTTGCTGCCAGGTAAAATGCTGAATTCACAGTAATCTTGTTCATTTACTTTAAAAGTATAATTTAACAGAGTCATTGCAATGGGTAAACTTAGCAACAACTCACATAAAATCCATCTTTTTCAAGAACAATATGTGTTTTCCTTTCTGCTAAAGGATTGAACTACTTAAAAATAAGTTTCCAAATACCCAAAGTCCAGTGCATGCAAAGACAAAGGCACTTCACATCAGTAATTTTTGTTGATCTTTTAGTACCATAATGGGCATTCAGAATAACGACTTTGTAGTTTCATTTTAAGTTTGTACATTGGTTATTACCCTGCAGCAAAAGCCAGTTGCGTGCTTAATCTGATGTGTGCGACACTGACAGCTTACTTTGCTGAGTCAAATTTCTTGTTGTGTAGCTGATAAGCAATAGCCACAGTTACTGGTTTCATTCCTATGTTTTTTCTGTGCTGAATCATTAAGAGTTGATATAACATTACTGAACAGTGAGTCTGTTGCAGCACTCTTAAATTTCCATCTTTTTTTTATTTGTTCTTTTGGATGATGCGCACCAAAAATTTCGTTGATGGATAATAAGTGAAATTAGTCCGTAATCTTTACCCTCAGATCTCTTTCTTTTGGTGCATGAATAAGTCCCCAACCCATTATGGAGATATAAAACGTGACTTTGGAAGCAGGAGCCTCAAGTTAGACATCTAAATAATAGACCTGTTTTTTAAAATCTTTAGAGTCCTTGAAAGCCTCTGAGTTCCCAGCAGCTCCCCTGGAAGTTCATGCAAGCTGCTGGATGGACGTTTGAAAACCAGGCATCCCATTTGCATGCTTTTCTCCCTCAAACCTTAAATAGTTTTTTAGAAGAGCTGTCACATCCCATACAAAAAAGCTGTCGCTTTTGATGCATCCCAGTGTCTGTAGATTTCCAGCCAGCTCTCTGCCTTCTTTCTTTATTATGGTAGTTTCTGCTTAAAAAAAGATAAACATTTTAAACTTCATAACTATAAATGCAAATAGCCCTATTAATTAACTGTTGGTTCAGTCCTAAAAGGTACTGAGCCTCTTTTGGTGGTGCGACAGCCTTGAACTTTCTTTGCCTTCAGTGAATGGGAGTTCAGCTCCTCCTTGCAGTCTGAGACTCCCCTGAGCACAATTTTGTGGCAGGCTGAACCCAAACTGTGCTAGAATGATTCCTTTTACTCTAGTGCATCATTGCTGGGCCCTGTATCAAGTGAAAGAATCTTATACATCATTCAGAAAGTGGCTTTACTTTTACTTTACTTTTTGTCATTTTACTGTAGTTACTGATAGTTAGGGACAATTTGTGTTTGGGCGATGAGAACATACTCCACGTCCCAGGAGGCATGTAAATATGCTAAAGAAATGTTAAGACAGCAGCAAGAGATCACTAAGACAATAAGAGAGGAGGGAATGGCTTTATCAATAAATACTTGTATTCAACAAGCCTAGTTAGTATACAGCAAAATGGCAAAATGGCAAAATGGCAAAATAGCGGGGGGCGAGGGGAGGAAGGGTGCAGCAAAATGTCTGTGGCCTCACTGTCTGCTTTTCCTGTGCCAGAAGACGGGGACAACTGCTGGCAGGAAGGATGGCACTGCTGGTAGCCATGCTGGGCAAGCTGGGCCCCAAGTGCCGCAGGTCTCCGGTGCCTCTGTCTCTCCCTCCCCTTCCCTCTTGCGGTGGCAGCTGGATCCAGCTCAGCTCTGTAGAGTCCTGTCCTAGCTCGTCCTTTAGCCCTGCTGCTCCCTTTCCTGTGGCAGGAACAGCCTGCTCACAGATCAAGGTGGCGAAATTCAGTTTTTCCTCCATTGTCTCTGCCTTGCACTAGTCTTTTTGTCTCCATTTTCCTATCCATAAATTTAATGCAGTGTCTTTACTGAGTTTAGCAGTTTTGCAGGGCTTCATATCGTCTTTATAGACTACACTTAGGTTAGGTATGAACGATCATTACCTGGCCCTCAAAACTCACTGCATCTCTACCTAAAACCCCAAATCTAATAGTTTTCAGGCATTCCCCAGTTTCCCCTAGTGCAGGGGTCTGTCTCAATTTTTTTATTAACAACACTGGAGGGGAACATTGACCTTCTACTGCTTTCTCAGCTGAAGTATGGCCAAGAGAAGAGGTCAGGGGATGCATTCTTTGGTGATGCAAAGCATGGTAAGAAAAACATTTGTCATGTGATCCCAACCTTTTACACTGTTTTTAGAACAGCGAAGAAAAGGATTCACATTTTCCTAAAGTGACTGAAGCTGATAGAAGGAATCTTGACAGAAGCAATATTTTCTGTGGTGCCGCGTGACTTATTTTTTTTCCTTTAGGCATGGTTTCAAGAGAAAAGGCAGTCCTGTGCAGTGGATGTGTATCTTAGCCACTGCATGCTCATGCAATAAAAAAGTGAAAATTGCAATATGATTCTTATCTTTCAATAAAATCCTTTGGATAATTAGTCTCTGATAAACCGTGGTTTAAGTATAGGAAGTACTCTAACTATACAATAAATATAAGAACACCTTTAGTTTTTAACTGCAACAATCTCTTTTTCTCTGAATGGCAGGTGTTACAGCAAAGCTGTTACTCGTAACCGTTAAGAGCTTTCAAGGACTGGGGAAACAATATGTAAACATATACTTAGAAAGGAACCAGTCTTCTGCCTTCAGATAGACTTATGAGAAGCCTCTTGTTCTTCGTAGATTTTTAAAATTACTGTCTTAATGACTTTTGTACTACCTTACTCTTGGACATTTCTGGAAATAGCTGTATCCCCAAATGCAGAAACCTGAATTACTGAATTCGGTGTACTTCAGTTTAGGCAGTAGGAGAGTGGGAGTTTTCAGGACTGTGATTATAAATCTGGACATCCAAATTCCTTGCAAGTTTTTTGATGCATTAGTCTTTCCTGGAATCGAGCCATATATAAGAATAAACTGAAACATTCAGTCATAGAACTAGTATGGAGAGGTTCACTTCTGAACTGTGCCAAAGGGTAGATCTGGTTGATGTTTTCAGTTGTGACATAAAAACAGGTCAGGGAAGTTTAATCAGTGAAGCAGAGAGACTTTAAAAGATTTAAATAAGAGCTGCTCTTACACCAATAGTGGACAGGCTGGATGAAGCAGGCTGTATACACCTATCTCCTTTATTGGTTTCTGTTCTTGCTTCTGGTTCGTTTTTTCCCTAAGTACTTAGAAAATATGTGCAGTAAATTTTGACATGGCAAAGCTTTTAGGAAACAAAAAAAATAATAAAATAGCTATGTTTGTTAGTCAGGTGTTAGAAAACTCAGAAGAACATCTAAGCCGATCTGCAGTGAGGAACCCCACTAAGTCACCGGGTTCTGTCTCTCTGTCCTGGCAGGAAGGTGCTGCAGGTCCTGTCCAGCCCAGAAACCTGGGTTTACTTTCTGCAGAAAGTGGGGCATAGAGAATAGGGAAAGGAGGAGGAAGAGGGAGTTGTACACACCCTGGTCTTGCCCTGACACGGAGTACTGCAGCACTCCCAGGTCTCTCACCTTAGAAGGAGCCCAAGTATTTGGTACAATTTTGTTCATAACTTTGCAATTTATTAAATCTGATTTCAATATATTTACATTATCACAAAATACATAATTATATAGTTTTAACCCTCAGATAATTATTTTGACTTTTAATGTCATCTCTTTTTAATACCTGGTGAGGTTTTGTCAGTGATGTTAGATCTTGTTCAGAGCAAAATATTTGAGCTGTGTGTGTACACGCATGTGCGCCTATGTACACCCACGCTTGAAAGGTGATGCAATTTCTCATTAAAGTTCAGGATATTCTTAGCTAGGAAGAGATAAATGATTTTACTTCACTGTCATAAATAATGACAGTGCTCCCTTGTGTACGACCCTTCACTGTCTTCACCCTGTGAAAGAGGGGTAAGGAAATCATTTTAGCAATGGCTGGACTGGTGCACACACTGTTTCTTATGTGCTCACTTTAATGTACTAATAGCAGAGGCAAGGTTAGGAACTTGAGCTTTGGGGTTTTAATCCCTAGTTCTAGGCACCAGACAATTTCCTTTATCTTGAAAAAGTATTAATAGACCAAGGAACCAATAGTACTATGCCTAAACTCTTCTCCTAGGCATACATTATTTACCACTGTCAGACTGCACTATAGAGATCTTTGTTCTGACCCAGTGTAGCTGTTCCTATTTTATTTTTTTTTTTTATTGGCTGTTGCTATTATCTGGTACCTGAAATCCCATGTTTACCTCCTCTGCTTGGTATAGAAATTAGAAACGTCACATTCTGACATCAGTGTTGGCTTTTAATAAGTACTGCACATTGCTTGCACCAGGCATGAAACCAAAAAATTCATTTTCTAAAGCAGCTTAAGGAAAGTATCTCTTGATTAAGGCCAGACTGCATACTCAGAACTGACCATCCAATAATAGTGGTCATACAAGTAGGAAATATTGTCAGGCATCCATTGTACATAATCTATTGCATAATGATATTTGATAGAAGCTTTCTGGTATGTGTAGATAATAAACAGCTCGTGTATTTATGAATCTGGAATGTTCCTGAAATGAGTTAGTGCATGCTCAACATTAGTTTCCCAAGTCTTTTTCATACTGTAGTATTACATTGCATTTACTAAACAAATTAAACTGTATTGCAGCCTTAAGGGATACATTATTCCTGTGGACAAGCAAGGGCATTTATGCAAGTAACATTGATTGATTTTAATACAAGTTATGCATGTAAATCTATGTGCAATGAGATCATACTATACTCTACAGAATACTGGCAGAAGTGCTTTTATCCTGAAAACACACCTGTGCATTATTTGCAAAGTCTAATTTTCCTTTAACACGGTGGACAGCAACATTTTATAGCCATTGTTATCTACATGACTTCAGCATACATTGCATTTTGTGCCTGCTATAGAAATATTGAGGTCTACACAAATGTGCAGTATAATAAAATCAATAACAGAGACAATTTGGATTCAACAGCACTGTATTTCTAAGCCTGTGTCATGGGCAACATTAAAGTATTGTTTACCAGAAGCCATCAGTCCCTACCCTATGGCACTAGTGTGAGATGAAGAATCCACAACAACCTCCATACCACTTGACAAGGCAACTATTCCTTCAACATTACACAGATATAACTTCATAGAGATAAGAACAATACAGTCAGTTTTGTAGGCAGTGTAATATACATAATTTATAAATATGTATCTTTATCTAATAAAGTTTCTAATTTAAACTGGATGGGCATTCTAGATGATATGATAGGTAAGTATATTGACATCACTTACCAACATTAGCAGCATTGTGCTTGTCATTTATGACAGTTTACACATAAGTGGCATCACTGGATGCCAAATACAGGTACATTATACTGGCTGGTATAATTTGTTGTCATTCCTACTAATTTTGGTTGCTCTTAAAGTTTTGCCTTCCTTCTTATTCCAGTTTATTAATCCATGGAATTGTGTAAGGCAGACTAAGTTTTCCCCTTTTCAAATCATTGCTATGTATTTACCAGCTAACTGGGAAGAAACAGAGGTGGGTGCACTGATGTGACACTGTAGGCAGCATGATCAGTATTAGACACTTGCTACTATATGTTAGAGAGCAGTTAGCTACAGGGTTTCCATGTTCCCAGTGCTTTTCCAGAATATGTGAAATGACTTTCTTATATCCAAAATTTTATGCATTCTGTGACAGCTGTTGTTGGTGCTTATATACTATTACTGTCTTTGTACTCAGGAACAGTAAGTAATCAGAAACGCATACAGCTAGATGGGAGATGATCTCAGAATGACCTAGTCCATCCCAGTTGTCTGCAGCAGGATTAGATCATTCTCAAAAGATATTTGCCTCTTATGGTTGCCTGACCCTATGTTAGAATAATTGTACTTAACTATATGCTTGGCTTTAGAAAGTGTCTTTTTATGCCTAACATAGATCTGTGCTGTAAATTAAGCTAGTTGTTTCTTGATATAGATCAATAAACAGCACAGATGTGATAGACTCATATAAATCAATCAATGATACAACATAACTCTCAGTTATTTCTATATAATAAAACACAGCTCCCTATTGCAGCTGCTGAACTGCAGCCATTCCTTATCCCCTCCATCACTTGACTGATAAGACATGATGCTTCTTTGGTGCTTTAGGGCAGCAGTTTCTTACCAGCTCCCACCGGTTTTACACCATTTTTTCTGCAGTCAAATGCTACATAATTTCAACTTAATTTTCATTACATTTATTTTTACTGACTGACACCAGAGATTGTATGTGGTCCTATTTCTATTTGATTTATTGGCTAAATGTTCATTAACTTACAGTGATATCATACTTTGGGCATGTTCCTATCTTACACACCAGTTTTTCTAGCATGCTGTGACAAACGTTACTGCATTTTTCATTAAGCAGGAACAAATATGCCATTTCTCTCTGAAATGTGACTGTACAGATGGCATGCTGGAGTTCTGGGTGAACTGGCATTTCCAGATCAAATTTACTTAATTCCCAAGTGCAGCACAAAAAAGGCTTACTGGCCACCCACTGGATAAACGCCGTGTGGGCTTTGGGATAAGGAAGGTTCTTTCTGCATGACAGAAGGAAACCCACAACTGGAACATGCTTAAGACCCTGGTTCATGAATTATCTACATTCAAAGTCTGTTCCCTTTCTGTGAAACACTAACAGAAAAAAAATTTATAAAATCTTGTATTAGTCACTGTTACCAACAGATAAGACTATGTTTACTTGGGACCAGATCAGCTGACTAAAGTCCTATTTTCTGTGGCCAACTTTCCTGATCACAGCTGCATGTTAAAATAAGTCATATTGTGAGTCATTTTTTAAGACCTGAATGACACAGAAAGTTTGGGATTATGGTGTACAAATCAAACAGGGTTTTCTTTGAAAGCTTCCACGGGCATCAGTTTTCACAGTTAAAGATCTGTCTCCGCTTCTCTCCTACACTGAATGGAAAACAGAGATTAAGAATAAGTGTTCTACAAAAGGCGTGAAGAAAAAAAGATTTGGCCATGCACTGAATATATATGCACAGATGTAAATACACTTATCTGAAGCAGATGTAAAAGCCACTAAAACAAATAAAGAGAGCAGAAAGGAAGAGAGAAGAATCTTACCCATGCCAAATATTGCTATAAAGAAGCGTAGAATATAATGCCAATGAGCAATGGCTGCAAATCACAAAAAACACTTGGAAGAAGGTCCCTTCTCTACTGTGTCCCTCAATTGTTGGCTATTGCCAACTTCAGGGTGGCCGATATTTCTGCCCCTGTTAGCCCTATTCCAAAAAAATCTTAATCCTGAGGCCAAGACAGAAACCCCTCGGCTCAGCACTCTGAGCTGAAAGGAAGAGTGCCAGCAAGAGACCACAGATGGGAGATGGCACCAGCTCCTTGGGAGTCCCACCTCGTGCTGCATGCCATGGGGTCCCGGGATGAGCTGGCAGTGCCCGTCTCAGCAGACCCCGCTGGCTTGCTTCCCCATTGTCACTCCTGTCAGGGATTTGGATTACCTAGCAACTTCCACAGTGGCACAGCCCGGCTGCCAGTCCCATGGAGTAAAACATGCCACCAGGACCCCACCACCTTGGACACTGTCTGCAGCATGCATGCCACAGTTTATCTACCCCTGTGCTAGATTATAGGATCAGGGCTCCACAGAACTCCATCTTCTTGCTTTATTTTTTCCCTACTGATCTGCAGTGTGATTTTCAGCAAATCTTTTTCCACCTCTATCCTTCCATTTCCCTGGCTCTGACTGCAAGCAATTTGGTGCAAAGACTGCCTTTCAGTATGATGCTGCACAGCGTGGAGTGCAAAAGGAGACCCAGCTCCTAGCGAAAGCTTTGAGGGTACGATGCAAATAAAAATATTGAGCTGGGTTTTTGACAATAGGTATACATTTTGCCCTTGATCTTCCATTGTGTAATAATCCCCAAAGTCAGCTTTCTGAAGAAAGCCAATGAAGTTCACTGGCTCTTGCCTTAAGAGCTGGATAAAAATATGGCTGGTGGATTCACTCAGGTGCATTCCTTGGAATATTCAGAGACTATTGAGAGGCTATTGGAGCAAACAGGCTTGTGTTAGTTGTAGGCATGCTTTTCACATGGCATGTTTCTTGGCCACTCCTGTGACTGGTAATTACTAAAGCATACACAAACAAATATGAGGAAATATGTGTATGCTTAAATGCCTAACATGTTATGGTTCTTTGTACTGAGAAACAATAGCCCCACAGTATAGTTTATTACTGTAATGACGGAAAGATACAATTTGTAAAACATAAAATTATCTGCTATGAACAAAGGCTCTGATTGAAAGAGAAATAAACTGAACAATCATACTGTAACTGGCTTAGATGCCCTAATCACTGCCAATTATGCAGTGACTGTATACATTTTACATGGATTAGACTATTTTCTCTCACTTGAATTAGTTAAAACATTATGTGAATGTTAATCAATTTTTTTCTGTAAATATGAATTAATTTTTTTGTGTGTGTTCTTGTTCAACTACCTAAGAAGGTACATATGGAAAATATTTTAATATTTCACACTGTAATTAATTCTTAGTGTTCAGTTATATCACATTTCTCATTATGCCTATGCTTCATTAAAAGTAGCTTTAAAATATTTAGTACATATTTATAGTCCATTTTCACACATGTATAACACAGCTAATGATAGGTGAAAATAATTATTTCCCAAGTTTGGTATGAGATGTGGTATCTGAAATATCTTTTCAGGAATAATTTTCTATGCAGTATAAATACTAATTGTTTGGGTTTTAAAACCTCTTTTGACTTGCTAAAGGGAACTTCTAAAAAGCTATAATTTATGCTACCATTTTAAAACAGATTCTGGCTACTGCAGGTTCTAAATATTCATATTCACAACAGTTGACTGATGTCTCTCTACTACAACAATAGTTGGTCTCTCATCAGTTCAGGTGTTTTCTTGAGGATAAAAGCCCAGAAAAATTTAGTTAAAAATCATTTTAACTGAGACTGCACATGCAAGTCAACAAAAAAAAAAACCAGCAATAACACCATAATCAAAGCAAATTATTTTCCAAAAGCTTTATGAAAATCTGTACTTTGAAAAGGAAGTTTCATGCTGTTTTGTAGAACACTTCTTGTAAGATCAAACTGTGAATCCCCAGCAGAACCTCAGCTGTTCCCGAAACACAGATAAAATACACAAAGCAAAACAATACACTGTGTCTCATCCTTTCTGAAAGTCTTAGTCTATTCATCACACTTCTTGGTATTGCCCACCACTACCAGCTTATTTTAATCAACTGCTTTATACTCATTCTGGTAATTGCCTGTTATCCATTTCCACACCACCGGCTTATTCATTGTTTCCAGCAAAACATTACAGACCTCATTTTATGAAAATTATTTATACACAACATATAACATAATTTCTTTTTAGATTTAATGGAGTTTGATTGCAATTTAATACCAATTCAAATAATACATTAGAATTTTCCTTTTTAAATGCATTTCAGTATAAGTTGTTTCTCTTTTTCACTGTGATTTTAAAAAAATACTAGAATTAAAAATACTGGAATTGAAAAATATTGAAAAACATGTTTTCACAAAGAAAAAGTTGATGGAAAATCGGAAAACAGTGACGTAGAAAGAAATTTCTTTTCTTCCTCTTTCAATACACATTCCCATATTTTTGTTTTTTCTAGCACAAAAAATACTTTAGAATTAAGGAAGTTTAGAATTAGCAACAAACGGTATTCAGAATTAATTTCATAATAATATTTAATAAACTTCTTAAAACATTAATTTCTCAAAATAGCTGTAAATTTCAAAAAATTAAGGTTTTTTAAATTATAAAAGAAATAAGGGGTTTATTAATTTCTCTATGGGGAAAGCTCCGTTGTTGATAAAAAATAAATGTATACTTACCTGTTCTAAATCAGAAATGTTAAAAGTACAATGTTGTTTTCATGAAAACAAAAGATTAAACATTTTAAAGGCTGTTATGAAAAGAAAAACCCCACCTTTATTTACAGTGTATGTTTTGATTACTTATAACTATTCTAAAATGTATATTATTTGAAACATCTTCTTGACTTTGAACTTTAAAACAAATGTAGTAGGTTTTATATTTTCAAAGAATTCCAACAATTCAGGTAAGTAATTTCAGCCTCTACAACAAATTATTGGTAATATCATCCATTTTAGCTGATGTTTATATCTAATCATGTTTGGAAATTTCTTCCTGAAATCACTTAACTTGTATATAAAGAAAATTGAGAAAATTGGTTTAGGTAATTTTGAAGGTTTGTATAGCTTCTTTGAATTCTATACTTTGGGAGATGAAGTGGTTTGTTTACCTGATCTTCAGGTGGAGAAAAAGAAAAAAAATAGTGACAGCATTTTTGTAAAAAGTCCCTGAAAAAAATTTGAGGATCATATAAAGCCACATTAACTATGTGGCACTTTCATGTTTTAAATTAATTCAGTTTGATAGCACAAGCATTATAATCTCCCATGGCAATCTCTACTGGCATCACCACACAGAAAGGCAGATAAAACACTTCTAAAGGACAGAACCATTACATACACTCCCTAAAAATATTGGGACAATATGGGATGAAAGGGTGAGTTTGTGTTTGAACACTGTTTATTAGGAGAATGATAAATCAGCATGTTTCAGCACAGAGGTAAATGTCAGGGGACTGCAGAAATCTCCCTTCCACATTCATCCTGAACATGAAGCTGCACATGCACCTGGCCAAAGGACCCGATGCCCCTCGCAGTCCCTCCTTGGGAACAAAGTCCGACTGGAGTGTAAAGATCCAGAGATCTTCAGGGGGAGACAGAAACCAAGACTTCACTTCTTCTTCCCCCAAAAGTGAAGCCTTTTGCATGTAAAGCGAGACAGCTAATGTCTCTGGAACCTGAGGAGGGTTTTCTGTACCAAGCTTGTTACAGCTGACTAAATATTAGGTTAAGAAAAAGAGAGAAAGAAAGAGAAAGAGAGAAATAGAAAGAGAGAAAGAAAGAAATAGAAAGAAAGAAAAGAAAGAAAGGAAGGAAAGGGAAAAGAAAAGAGAAAGAGAAAAAGAAAGAAAGAAGATACATTTAAGAAAACCATAAATGTTACAAAACAGAAACAGAGGGAGGTAGCGTATCTGCATATGAACCTTTCAATGTGATGTGATTTTTCACATCTTTAAAAAAAATATAAAATTTGATCTGTGTATTTGAATCTTTGACACTTTCATATTTAAAGGTTATGGAGTTTGCCATTAATTTCAGCATCTTTTTCTGATAAATCATGGACTGCAGAAGTTGTTGAGGAATTTATGTGATTTAAACTAAAATATATTATGAACATAAATTAAGCTCTTGCAAAATATGCATGGTCTTCTGCAAACACTCACATGCTGCTGGCCTTTCCCTTGGAAGGCGTGAGTGGTACCAGCTCCCTCTTTTCTCCAGGGGAAAATCAGAGGTCTCCCCTCTGCTTTCAGCCAGTTTCCCCTCACCAGCCCTCCAGGTGCTGCTTCTAAACCTCTCAAAAATGGGAAGGGCATGTGGAATAGCTGGGGTCAGTTTTGAAGCCAGGAAAACAAATTTTATTTAAGCTATAGGATTTCATATAGGCTTGGTAGCACTGTGAGTCCAGATAGAGTAACTATATTATATGCTGCTTTCTGATTTTTTTTTTTTTCATTTGTACAGTATTAGACCTATTTTTTACTTATTCTAAATCGGTGTATGATGGCAAGTCCTTGACATACACTTTTTCAGTTACAAACCCACTTAAATTATGCTTCCCATTGTAAGAGGGGATCTGGGTCCACTCCCTCCCAGTTAAACCACCATAAGAACTGGTTCTGGAGCTGGACTATAATCATCCTTGAGGTCCTGAAAAGGACGTGCTGGAGGGTACCAGCTGGGAGAACTGGGAATTAGGCAGTCCAGATGTGTGTTTTCCCCCATGGAGACAGTGTAGATTAGCATCTCTTCTGTGATTTTTTTTTCTGCGGCGAGTTTCAATATTTGTAGGAATCGGCTCTGTACAAAATGTTCTCTGCATCAGAGAACGGGCTCACTACGTGCCCAGCTCCTTCGCACACCCTGCCCTCCTCGCCCCCCTGCCCCCTGCATCTCCAGCCGCAATCCTGTCGGGGCAAAGACTTTGCTGGAGGGTGGGGGTTCTTCAGCAACGAAGTTTCTTGATGCTTCCCGAAAGCATTCATGGGCGCTTCCTGCCGGGGCTCTGTGCTCTCTGTGGATGGAAAGGAGCAAAAGAGCACGGAAGAATCCGCGTTTTTCGGGGGGGGGGGGGGGAATTACGGTTATTTCCCAGGAAGGGGAAAAAAAACCCCAAACCAAAAAACGGGTTATTTCCCAGCGCCTTGCACACTGAGCCCTAGGAATGAGTCAGGCTTCTCAGTGCTGCCGCAGCCGGCTGAGCCCGCGTCCGTGCAGCGCCGAGCACGGCGGCGGGGCCGGGGCCGGGGCCGGGCCCTGCCGGGGCCGGGCCCTGCCGGGACCCCCCGGGGCGCCTCGCCCCGGGCCATGCCTGGCCGCGGCGCTCGCGGCGACCCTTGCGGTATGCGGCCGCCTTTGGCAGAGGCACATGAAGGATTTCATTGAGTGTGAAGACAGAGAGCAGAGACAGAAAGCAGAAGGAGGCGGCTGCAGCCTTTGTAGTTGGGGAGGAATGCGGAAATGTTGAAGCACTATGTCAAACTTTTTTGAAACGGGGTCAAGTCACATTCAGCCAGCGTGGGAAAGCAAGGGGAAAAAAAAAAAAAAAAAAAAAAGTTGAGGAGAGGGGAAGAAAAAAAAAGAAAACAGGCAGCAAGCTGCTGCTGCTCCCAGGCTGAACAGAGGCCGAGGGAGCGAGCGAGGAGGGGCAGCGCAGCGCAGCGCCGGGGGCAGCGGCGGAGCGGCGGCAGCGCCGAGGGCCGGTGCCCGAGCCCCGCACCGGCAGGCTGCGGCCGGCGGGGCTGCGGTCGCGGCGCTGCAGCTCCCCGGGGGCCGCCGGCCGCGATTTTTAATTTCGCGTTCTCATTCTCCCCGGGCAGGGCGAGGGCGGGAGGAGCGGGCTGGGGTTCGAGTGCGAGCTGCCTTCTGCGCCAAGGTGCAGCCCGGCGGCGGCGGCGGCGGCGGCGGCGGGAGGATGCGAGCCGAGGGCGGCCGAGCCGCGGAGCAGCTACCTGTGTGGCCCGGGCGGCCGCTGCCGGGACCTGCCGGAGACATCGCCATGTGAAGGGGCAGACCCCGGGCCGGCTCTCCACCCCGCCTCGCTCAATGGGAGGTTTGTTTTAGGGAGGACTCACCCCCTCCCTCCCCAACCACCCCCACCCCCCCGGGGCTGAGGATTATTTGGGGATCTGGTGGCGGTGGAGGCGGCCGCGGAGCACACCAGGTAACGCGGGGCGCCCATGTGCTCCGCGCACCCGGCCCGGCGGCGTGGCCCACACGCCGTCCCCCGCCCGGCCCGGGAGCCCACGCCGCGCACCCCGCCGCGGACGCCACCGCGGACGCGTCCCCTCGGCGGCCGGGGCCGTGGGCAGCTCGCCCCACCGTGCCGCCGCAACCCCTCGGGGTCGGCGCGGGGGCGCTCCCCGTGCCGGCGGCCGCCGAGGGGGCCGCGGGGGATGGGGGTGCCCTCCCGGGGACCCGCCGGGGGGGGGGTCTCCTCGCAGTCCTGCCGAGCAGCCGAGCCGCCCGCCCCCCCTCCCCCGGAGAAGGAGCGAGGGGACGCCGTTCCCCGCGTGTCCCCCCGCCGCGTGTGGGGCGCCCGCGGAGGGGACCTCGGTGCCGAGGCTGGGGGGGGGGCGGGGGGGTACAGGGGTGGGCCGGTGGGCACCCCAGTATCCCGCCGTGCCCGGGGAGGGCGAGCGGTAACTTTCCACCCGGCGCAGCGGCCGCGCCGAGGCAGGCCCGCCGCCCCCGCGGCCACGCACACGGGCGTCGCCGCTGCCCGCCGCCCGGGGGCGCGCTCCGCAGCGGCGCGGCGCGGGGCGGGCTGCAGGACGCGCTGCAGGACGCGGCGCGGCGCGGTGCGGGGTCGGCTGCAGGACGCGGCGCGGTGCGGGGCCGGCTGCGGGACCGGCTGCAGGACGCGGCGCGGTGCGGGCTGCGGGGCGCGGCGCGGCGCGGCGCGGGGCAGGCTGCGGGGCCGGCTGCGGGGCGCGGCGCGGTGCGGGCTATGCGGCGCGGGCGGCCCCGGCCGGGGAGCTACGGGACAGGTGTCCCCCCGCGTCGGCGGGGGCAAGGCGCGGCGGTCCGCGCTCGGTGCCGCCCGGAGATGCTGCGGGCGCGGAGGTGCGGGGTCCGCGGGGTTGCCCGGTGGACGGGCGGTGCGGCGGCAGCTGTGGTGGTGGCAGCTGGCGTCGGTGGGGCAGGGAGGTGCCTCTGGCTGCAGCCGGGGAAAAGCGATGAGCAGCGGGGACAGGTTTTCTTTAGATTGCTTTTATTTTCATCTGCAACTAAGGTGTAAGATCAGCGTATATGTCCAAAATACCTCCGGCTTTATGCGTGGGTTCCAGTTAGGGGATCCCCGACTGAACTGTCTGGGGCTCTTTAATCCTAGCACGGTAAAAATGCAGTGTAGGAGAGGGTTACAGCCCCAGAGGTCGCGATATCATTATATTAAAAAGGGGCAGGGGGAAGAGGGAGGGTTGATGTGGAGCTTTGTGAGAGGAGAGGATTTGCCCACCATCCTGCAGAAAGTATGGATGAAACTGGATGCAGAAGGAAGCGCTTCTGCTCTCCAGCCTCATGCACTAGACAGCAGAGCATGCTGCTCCTGAAGACCATCTTTCTTCATGCTGCTCTGCAAGGAACTGCTGGCCACACACCCAGCAGTAGCAATATCCACAGCTAAAACCCTTACATGTTAATAAGTTTGCTAAAGTGAGCATTTCTGAATCTATCTCAGCACACAATGCTCGGTAGCATACTATTACCATCATTTAAATACGTACATATTTCTCCTCCCCACAGGCGCTTTGAGGCAGGAACTTGTCTCTATGTTCATGCAGGGCTCAGCACAGGGGAGAGCAGATCAAGGCTGAAACCTCCAAAGGCTATTATTTACAAATAAGTAACCGTAATATTTGCAAGACTCCACCATATGCACTGAAGAAACATTTGAGTCCTGCAATCCTGGCATAAGTTCCTGGACATAACTTCCTCTCACACATGCATAGTTAGCTCTGCCGTCCCCATCACCCCTGTCTCAGGGTCATCCTATTCAGGCCATTGCTCAGTAAAATCCCACAGCACGCGGTTGCTCTGTAGCTGTGTATTGTAGCCTTCTGTGCAGACCATGATAACTTTGGAGTGTTGTATCAGCCATGCAGGGACGTTGAGACATGTGTCACCCTGGTGGTTCGTGTCTTCCTTTGCACCACGTTTTTGCTTTGCATCTAGCTGCCTACTGTATTAGCTTAATTGTCTCAGTTTTTGAACAATGCAAAGTAATGAAGTAAACTGAACTCACTTTTCTTGCTTGGTTTGTCCTCTAGATCTAATTGGCTTTACACAGACAATGCTCCCAAAGACTGTATGATAATTCCTAGTGGCTGAAAGAGGAGGGACATTGTGTCCGGTACAGAAGAGGAACAAGAACAGGAGGGCGAGAACTTCCTACTGTCCCTCTGGCAGAGGTACCGAGTGCGTGGCCTATCTGCAACGTGAGCAAAGTACTAGTTTTCAGAAAGCAAGTGAGACTGAGAGCCATCCCAAGGCACGTGGATCACGGGAGGAAGAGGACCGGCGCCAGCATGGATAAAGACAACACAAACGTGGCAGACCAGCAGTATGAATGTGTGGCTGAGATTGGAGAAGGAGCCTACGGGAAGGTGTTCAAAGCCCGAGACTTGAAGAACGGAGGTCGCTTTGTTGCACTGAAGAGGGTGCGGGTGCAGACCAGCGAGGAGGGGATGCCGCTGTCCACCATCCGAGAGGTGGCAGTTTTGAGGCACCTGGAGACGTTCGAGCACCCCAACGTGGTCAGGTGAGGAAGTGGGGCAGGCATCCCGATCAGCGGGGTCCTGGTTTTAGTACATGAATGGGGCAAGCAAGAGCTTGGATACATAAATGGACTGGATGCTAGTTTGGGTTTGTGGATGAAGTGAGCACTAAACTGTGTACATGAAGTGTGGTTTGAGGTTTCAGCAGGCCGTGGTGCTGCCTGCCAGACCTCGCCTCATCCCTGTGCATTGCCTCCCACACACACAAACACCCATCTCCAGAGGCATAGGTGTGTGACTTAAGTGTTTGAGTGGATGGGCAAGGAGCCATATATACACTATTTCCTCAGGCATAAGAGAGAATGTAAAAAACCCAACGTCTCCCTGCTTTTGTCTCAAGTATTAGTTCTGCCAGCTGCAGCTGATTTTTAGCAGCTCTATTCATTATTGAAATGGCAAAGATTCTGAGAGCGGTAGTGGAATGTGCGTTCCACCTTTTAGATGCTTTTACAGAGAGTTGTAGATTATCGTGTTAAAGAGTACTAACAGCTTAAGACTTCAAGCTTTGTAGGCGGCCTTACAGTTGAATACTGTTTGACTGGTACTAATTTCACCATGTGCTGATGATTGTGCTACCAGAGTGCAACAGTACAGACGTCAGGCCCAGCTTGCAAAATGGTGGCAACGTCCCCAGGATGTCCATTCTGTTGTGTCAGTAGCATAAACCCTGGATAAATGACCTGTGTTTTTTAACAGATTCTCTCAATGGTAAGGCTGGCCCTACTGTAACCTCTTGCATTTTTCTATAGCTGGAAACCTCCAGCAGCCTGTCAGCATCTTTTATTAATATTATGAACTTTAAGAAGTAAGCTTCACTTTGCAGATAGCCAGGTATGCAGTGATTTGAAACTGGTCAGCATCTTGCTGATGGTGCTGTATTAGCAATAATATTTCCTGTTATTTGCATTATTGTATGCACATACAGCATAGCAAAAGGAAAATATTTTATACTTAACTAACACCAAGACTCGTTCAGTCCTAGAGAAATAGATACTCTGAAGTTAGAGGTGACCTTCAAAATGGCTTGTAGCTGTGATCCTCCTGGTTTAGGGTCTGAGATGAGGGGGTTTACAGTAGGTGCAAGAGGAAAGGTGAGACAGAGAATAATATTTAAAATACTAAAGTGAATAGCTAGAGATAAATTAATTTTTGTTCATCTCATGGCAGTGTAATACAACAGTCTCATTTCTGTCTGAACTGAATAGGTGAAGCATGTGTATTCTGAAATACTGATAATGGAGTGCGCATCATCGGTCTCACTGCAGTGGGCAATGGGATATAGGCTGCCGCTGACACTTTTCCATTGCTAATCAAGCAAATCCACAATTTGGTTAATAACCATTATTTTGACTTGCACCTGGTAATGCCAGAGGCTTCATCAATAAATTTCAAAAGTGGGGGCATCTATGTGTGGACAACATGTTGTATTTGATCACCACAGCAAGTGCCTCGGTTTACAGAGAAGTGCACACAACGTTCTTCCTTGGCAGTAGAGAGATAACTGAGAGTTCTCAAAATCTCTGAAATCCAGCCCAGTAATGTATGAGAGTAAATGAGGATTTAGTTGTCCAGGCTTAGGCATTTACATATTTGAAAATTGTAAACTTTGTTTGGGAATAATTCAATACAATACTCCTGAATTTTTCTGGCATTGAGATCTTTCCATATGAAGTAAAAGATTTTTTTTAAGAGCTTTCTAATCCTGAATTCAGCACAATCATGAAAATAAAATTCTTGTTTTCCAAAAAGCTAGTTGATGAACTGACTATGCAGCTGCAGGCTTGTTTTGCTTGGGTTTAAGTGCAGCAAAATCTCGACATAGCGTTGCATAAATACGTTGAAGCTGAAAATATTTTTACAGGTCTGAATGAAAATTCATTCTCTGCAAGCAGTAAGTATTTCAACCAGCAATATGGGAATGTAGTTTCAATATAAAAATCTCTGCAAGTGTGTTCCAGGTCCTCATAGCAGTGCTGTGAAGCCTGTACCTTTTGCCATAAGCAGCATTTCAGATACAAGGATTTGGTCTGTGCTGTCTCAGGATGCTCAGGACCTCGGCTGAACACCTTTTTCCA
This sequence comes from Buteo buteo, assembly GCF_964188355.1. Classification (NCBI taxonomy): domain Eukaryota; kingdom Metazoa; phylum Chordata; class Aves; order Accipitriformes; family Accipitridae; genus Buteo; species Buteo buteo. Next base: position 26,742,583 of record NC_134172.1, on the reverse strand, counting down.
CAAACAGGCAGGGGAGTATAAGAAGCAATTTCAAATATTATCTCTTCTAAAATGTGAGGAATGCTATTTAAAAACTTGCCTCTGTTGTGCATGTTTTTAATCTGTAGAGCAGATGAAGCTGTAAGTAGCACTTTGAAGTGACTGAAATCATATCCTTAAAAAGAAAGATTATCTGAAAATATTTAAATGCCCCAGTTCTGTTAAAAAATACGGTAGAAGAGTTTGTAATTTATTGAAATTAAAGGTCTATTTTTGTATTATGTAAATATACTCAGAAAAGGAAATACTGTAAAAGAAGATCTGCAATTTTAAGCAGCTGACCTAGCTGTACTTAGTTATTGGACATATTATGCTCACAAAAATGTTCATTGTTTGGGCATGTATTCTGGAAACTGGTATCATGGCCAGGCTATTAAATAAAAATGATGTCTGGATTAAAATGTACATCATTTTCAGAGCACTGAGATAACAACACAAACATTTGAAATCAAATTTTTTTTATTTTGAGGGGGTGTCTAGCTTTTTTCTGAATATTACAGGGAACTAGCTTGAGTGAAATAAGTGAGAGCTGCAAATATAATGTTGAATCTGTTACCTCTGAGTAATGGCATGTGTGATCCATGAGTCGCTCAATGCAAACCGACAGTCATTCTGTGAGTCAAAATTTAGACAGACTTCAAACAGATGAGCCATATATGCCCTGTGCTCGGCTGTCGTACTCTGGCATCAGCTGACAGCAACAGCAGAAATCACAGGCCATGTGAACTTATGCTGAATGTCATGCTGAACTCAAATGGTAGGTCTGGGCTTCTCCAAAGAGTACAGTAAGGAGCTTGGCAGTCCAGGGCTTCTCAGTGGTACTGAATGTGAAGAACTGTTTGGTAAGGAAAAGACCCAGTACTTGCTAGGCAGAGGTAGAGCTCCATGGTTTTGTTGCTCATGGAGCCAGGATGCAGGACCAGCATTGCTACTGCAGCCCAGGTTTGTCATAGTAGTCGCAGATTCCCTTCCTCTAAAATCCTGAGAAATGCTTAGAGCCAAAGCTGGTTTCCAGTGCTTGGCATTGGGGATGGAAGAGAATTTTCTCCATAAAGTAGAAATGTCTAAATAGCATAGAATAATTTTAAACAATCGTATTTTTCCGTGCTACTGCTTGCTAATCACAAGAGCTTCGTTTCATGTTCCTTCTCTCCGAGTCTATCGTTTCCTTATTCGGACAATGAAGAGATGCATTTTTCGCAGCACAGTTGCTTTTACAATGATAGATAATGAAGTTATCTAATGAAGGTAAGACTTCACTGCAGAACAAAGCAAAACAAGGTGCAAGATAAGAAGTGAAAGGAAGTCTAATTTTCATCAGGACTGTGATGGTAGTGGAAGTGTCTGGACTATTGACTATAATGGAAATAAGGCCTGGAAAACTGGTCTAAAAATTTGCAGGGCTGTCAAAAATAGTATACAGAGAGTCACAGGAAAAATACAGTTAAAAGGTTGATTGCTATGTGCTTAAAGTCCTCTCCTGTTCACATTTGCCTTTGTATAGAGTTCCCCTCTGTCAGGACACCTTACTCTATGCTGTTTATCTTCACAAAACAAAGTAAAAAAAAGAATCTTCAAGAGTACAGCTTACTGTGAATTGTTCTAAAATGAGGTACGTTGTAGGCTTTGAAATGTCCTTTGTAACTGGTAGGATGATTAAGGTGCTCCTCTAGGTCACCTTTCAGATAATAAGATGTAATGCTTTACTAAAGCTTTACTATATACAGTAGTTAAATCTGGCAAAAGTTGGTCCAGCACTTATGTAGCTTAGTGCTGTTCTGTTTAGGAAAAATGAAATATACGTAGACAAAGGACAGACTTTGCCAGGAATAAATGACATATTAGATTCAGGAAATTCCTGTGTGTAAAACTGGGAGTATTCCCTGCTGCAATATATCTGTAAAAATTCTTCTTGTGATTATAGTGCTAAATTCAGCAATATATTGCGTTCACTTTATCTCTCTCCTGCTGGTAATCAGAGGAATAATTTTCCCTTAATGTTAATCATCCATCCACTGTGAATTTGCACTCTGGGAAGGTGATACACAATACAGAATACTGTAATTCTTGCTGTGCCTGTTTTCTAACATATATATATATTTAACAGTTTTAATGGTGTTAAACCTTAAGCAAATAGAGCAAACCTGCAGAGTTGTATATTTTTGCTTTCTGGCTCATAGTCTTTTTGATAAATGCAACTTTTTTAGTGTTTTCATGGGTAGTAAGTCCTCAGTTTTAAAATAACCAAAATTATATTGAATATAATCTATTAGAATATAATCTAATCTGAGTTATTATTGCAAAGATAAGTGTCAGAAATCTTGCCATTCAAGGTCATCATTACTGTATAATAAGGAATTAAAAAATTTTACTTCTGTCCTTCCTGTTAACTTGTAGAACACAGGTAATTGACTTATGTTCAGCAGAATGATCCACTTAGCTGGAAGTTTAACTCTATACCTCAGTCTTTTTGATATACAGATCAGTGTGGGGGAAACCTAGTAATTACGAGTATTTGCACAATTATGCCGTGTTCAAGGATTTATGTTATTTTATATCCATTGAAATATAAACGATACTGTGAACTGCCCTCTGTGGTACAGCAATACTGTCACGTTGCTTTTTCACTGCTTTTGCAGTCCAGTGGTCCATGCTGTTATCTCTTGATTTGCACTTGAGTGCTTGATGGAGCCCATCGACTGATTCCCTTGTCAAGGTAACCTGAGCGTGGGGGGAAGAGGCTGGGGCACACATGACTCCCTCATCCCCATGTGCCCTGACATGAAGACTGGCACTTGACTCTGCTCAAAGGTCCCAGAAGTGTATAATGGCTTGGTACTTAAAACTGTGTTACACTTAGAAGGTGTCATTTTATAAGTGTCTTAAAATTCCCTGTCTAATCTGATAGAGAGAGCATTCAGAACATATCTGTAGCAGCTCATCAATACCTAGCTAACCTTTTGCAAGGCAATTTGAACATGTAGTTATCTGCTTTGTTCTGTGTGTTAAACTGAAATGATATGGACACATACAGAGGGAAAAGAATTTCAAAATGCGGTAGCTAATTTTGTTTCTCTTTCCAGTTTGTGGTGACGCTGATATTGGCTACTGGCTTTGTTACTGTGCTGTTAATAAGTTTAAAGGATGATCTTCTTGAAATCATTGAGATGTTCCATTCCGTCAAGTGAAACATTTCTATTTTAGGGGGTGTTTGTCTCCAGTGAATTCTGCTTCCTTCCTTACTTCCCCTTTCTGCCAAGCTAATGTTAAACTTCTAGCATGTGACATCATTCTTACAGATCAGCAGTGTGCTGTATTGTGTGATACAATTTATTTTTGTGTAGCACTGCTCATATGGCATCTGGCAGGCGCCTGTAGAGAAAGAAATGGTTACCTCTGCATTGCTAGGTACAGGCATTGTCTTGCACGCAAAAAGAGTAAAATAAGATGCAGGGATGGAGTGAAACAGAAGAAACTGAACTTGAAACTTGCCAAGGTTAAAGGGATTAATGTGGCAGATGAGTCTCAGCTGAGGTAGAAGAGGTGGATGAGTAATGGGAAGGAAAAACTGAATGAGCTTCAGAGTCAGTTTTAGTCTAACACAAACAGGACAGCCTTCAAGGCAGATGTGAAGATGGGAAGTGCCTTGGCAGGAGAGAGGCATTTCCAGGCTGGAGAGTGGTGGTGGTCCGAGGGGAAGGGAGGTGGTCCTTGCACTGACTGGCCGCTGCAAGGAGGGACACTGCAAAGGTCTCGGGGAGGGAGGAACTGCCCCTGGAAATATGGCTTCTCTGATGGCAAGAGGGTAAAGGGGAATGACGTGGTTGACACTGAACAGGGTTTGGCAGTAGGTAGGGTTTGGAGGAGTTTATTAAGTTGGCAGGGGACATTGTGAAGGGACTGCACAGGAATGCTGCTGGCCCATCATCATGCTTGCAACCCTCCAATACACAGAATAAGCACATACAGGGAAAATAAGTGATATTCCTCCTGTCCGTATGAATTGTTTATTAGCAATGGATGTGATGATTTAGTTTGAATACGTGATCTGCCAGAAACAGGACAAGATAAGGGCATGTCAGGAAGGAAGAGTTGAATATGGAATAGCCTTCTGAGCCTTAGGAAATTCAGTTGCTGGAGCGAGTACAAGCTTTCTTCAAAAAGTATTTTATCTTATTCTGAATCTAAGCTTTTTACAAAAAACATGTTTCCAGTCTTTGTGTGAGTAAATCTTAGTCATTTTAGATGATGTCCAGTGCTCCCTTCCTTTTTTAAATCTGTGGATGGTTGTGTCTATGCTGTTCTTGGAGAGATCTAGTCTTGCTGGGTCCTGCCCAGAACAGAAAACCAACTCCACAACCATTGCTGGCGACAGTCTGTGACTGCCAGGCTAAGTGTCAGCATCCCTTCGGCTAATGGAGTGGTGTCTAGGATTCAAAACTGAGCCTTGAAAAGGACAGGAGAGTGGATCGTCCAGCCCAGAAAACAGGGGCCAAAGTAGATTAATTGGGACTTTCCAGTTTGCTTCATGGTACCTACAGCCAACTGAAGTGCGGAACAGAGCAGGGAGAAGGAAAAGTGCTCACTTTCCAGGTGTTCGAAAGAGAGTAGGCTGGAGGCTGTGACTTAGCAAAGCACTGAGTGAGTGACTTGGGTACCCTCAGTGAGGTTTAAGTCATTGTTTGAAGTTTAGCACAGATGTAAGTGCGTTATCAAATAGAAATAGCTATGATATTAAGTATACACTGAATTTTAAAATGCTTTTCTGAATAGAGTTCAGGGACAATATGCATAAGAGTATGAATCAGATATTGATTCTTATTCATGTATTACATTAACTGAAGCCTTATTTCTAGAGAATTTTTCTATTAAAAGTTAAAATAAATCATGCAGAATAAATAATATAACTAACCTGATATAGCAGTAATGCAAATTTGGCATCGAGAGTGGTTATTTGTCTTTGTAGCAATTCTTAGTTGACTTAATTTAGTTCTGAAGTTTTAAAACTATTTTATAAAGTTTCATAACCCTAAATAAAATAGAAGTTGCTGTTCGTTCCAAAACTTTGCAGCAGTATATAGAGCATTTGGTTTTTACTCTTTGTATGAAATCCAGTTGTTTTCCAGTTTTGCTGAACAAGTTGATTCTTAATGATCTAACAAATTACCAGAATATAACTGTGCCCATACACATATATAACTAAACTGTGTTTTTTCATTCAAAATAGAGGACATTTCTCCTCCTATATCAGTTCTTCATATATTTTTCTTATATCCTGAAAAATATTTTAAATTACACATACATGATTATTTAACAGGTATACCTTTAAACTATAAAGTATTTGTATTTAATAAACAAACCACTTCAGAATATTCCAAGGAGTGGGTTTTTTTCCATTGTGTACTTTGAAATTTTCCATTTGGGAAACCTCCATTTGGGAAGCATTTGATGAGATGATCATCAAAGAGTGGAAATGTGACTGTTGATTTCTAAACTGTTTCAAAATACCTCATTGCATCCAAATTCTTGTATTGATTTTCCTATTTATTTGTTTACCCTTAGCCTTTGAAAATTTGTCCCATCCTTAGAAAATGTTCACAAGGAAATATTCTGCTAAATAATCCTTTTAAAATCAGGCCTTAAAATTCTAACAATACAGTTGTGTTTTTGTTACGTGGAACAAAGGATGTTTTATATGAGCAATAAAAAACTCTTCCATATGATGCTTTAGATGTCTTTTTAGGGTTTTAGTAGAAGAAGGGTCTGTAGCCTAAGAAGCATCCCACAGAATTTTAGGACCAGGTGATGATTTCAGATCCCTAAATACAAGGTGTTCTGGAATGTGCCAATTTGCTGATATTGGTAGAGTTGCCCTGGGGTAGATATCCCATGACATACTTAGCAAACAGTTTACAAATTTAGCAAAAAGTTCCATAATGTTTTAAAAGCGTTCATACTAACACTAAGTGTTTATCACTCTGGATTATCATTAACAGGTGACTGATCCTTTCTTAGTAAAAGAAAATAAAAAAATAACTTGCCTATGAATTCATCTTTGCAGGAATTTCCCATGTTTAATGATTGAAAACTCAATTCTAGTGCAGATGAATCATACTGAGTTTAAATGAAACCTCTTGAGTTTGGACTTTTGCAACATTAGTCAGTGCAGAATGTTACATATTTTGATAAAAACAGAGAAAGGAAGTGAGAAATAGAATGGAAAAGCCTGTGTGATTTTTTTTTCTCTCTTTTATGTGAAGCTTTGGCTAGTCTTTTAATGTCTATTTGAAGTGTGGTCCCTATGATAAATAACTGAAGGTGTCTGTTGCTGTTTAACAATGTCAGAAAATTCCCTTCTCCCTGAAATCAATTAATTATAAACTGGAAATTTCAGTACTTTGTTCACTGTTTCTTAAGTTAGCATATTTCTAGGAGCTTTCTGTGAATGTAATTCCTAGCTGCACTGGTGCTTTTGTTTCTCTTCGTCTGTGGAGCCAGGGCTCTACTGTAAGGATAGAATTCTATCACTTTTTTTTTTTTTTTTTTTTTTTCACATTTGATGTGGTATTTTGCATACAGCTGCAGAGTAGACAGTTACCTTTGAAAAGAACATTTGGCTGGTTTAATTTGATTAGACCAAACCACCTCAATCATTTCTGAACTAAGACCGTTTTCATTTTAACTTGGCAGTAGGAGTTGGGAATGTACTGACTGTGCTTAGATGTTTGGGGGAGGACTCGTTTGGATACACAGCTACTGCCGAAGTGAAACAACCTTAGAGGACTTTGCCCACTCTGCTCCTTCCCCTTAAAAAGGGAGGGCTGTGAAGCCATTGAATGTCACGTTTAACTTTCACTTATTATGACAAGGAATTGGACTCCTTGTGAGTGTTTCTACAAAAAATTGGAAACCTTTAATGCAAAGAAATACATAATCATACATTTTAAAAAAACCCCATGATATTAAAAACAGATCCAGGACATGAAAGTCTTTTATTTACAACAAACTTAAACATCCCTAGCAACAGCATTTTGAATAGAGTTATAATAAAATCCAACATATAAATAGAAATATGGTGGATTTCTCATAGATACATTGTATCAATGTTAAAATTGTATCCCTTTTAGTAATTCTTAGTAAGATTCCTACATTCTGTGATTCTCCTAGCTTTGACTTTCTACCGCCTTCCTCCTTGTATAAATACATTGTGACTTTTTTATGTTGCATATTAAAGTTGAAATTAGATTCTTTATATTTAAAGTATTATGTATTGTATATAATTTTTGCTTTTCAGTTGCCCTCAGTGGTAATCAAATAATTTTCCTAGAAAAACTCTTGTGGCTGTCTAGAATATAAATGTGTCTCATAATAAATGACAGCCCTTCCATAAATTATAGTCAGATGGTATTCTCCAGAAAAGACAGTTCTGATCTTTAAGTGCTCTGACTTTGCAGTAGTGGATCACCATATATACAATGTTTTAACCGGAAGATTACAGTTGAAGGAACATCTTCTGGTTATGCTTGTATTATGTTCTGAAAACCAATATGCACAGTTAACTGTTCATCTATGTGACGGGGGAATTGCATCCATGCCTTCCACCTAATTCAAGAATACAGTTGTAAATTTAAGGCTTGAGTTTCCACTGGTGAAGTTAAAGTCCATAGAGCTACACTGAGTCAAACAGCTCTGGTTCTTCAAATCATAAATTCCTAATGTTAAGATGAACAAAGATGCATTAGGACAGGCAGGCTGTGGAGAGGTGTCCCATCAAACATGCACATTTGAGACCTTACCGTTCAGATTTTAGATGCTGCAACTACTGAGTTCACCAAACTGGGGTATAAAAATAGTTCTTTCATTAGGAGGTTTTTCACTGGTAGGGTCTCAGAGCTTCTGTTGACCTGTTTCACTCCTCCTAAGTACATTCCCTTTTAGCACTGCAAATAATTTCTCTCTACCTTAGTATGTACCCTCTGAAATTTTTGAAGTCTATCTCTATGTTGTCACCTAAGCAATTTGTACAATGCTGTGCTTACTCCCGAACTCCAGGTTGCATCACAGACATGGTCATTTCAGTGGTACGTATGTCTCCCTTCTTCAAGAGAAAATGCTTCTGTAGCTACAGAGACTTTCTGATTGCTGTACAGCATTGAAAGTTTATGTCTAACTTGTTATTCACTAGCACAGCACTAGTACCTTTATTATTTATTTCCAGGTTCCTTTGGGACAGTGAAAGTTAATGACCTGTATTATTTTTCTCTACTAGGAAGTAGGTAATGAGGTGAATCTCATTTTGCTAATTTTATCTAACAGCATACTTTCTTTGTATTTGTGATCTTTATGACATAGAGATTGAGCAGCATCTGCACTTCTAATTAGTGTGTTGTGTATCCTTAGATAACCTTCTAGATTGTTAATGAAGATAGGCCTACCCACTGATGTTTGTGGTTTCCTTGCAGACATCTCTAATCAATTTGTTGCCTCAGTGTTCATCTCTGCTTTTTATAAAATGCTGAGCAACAAGATTTGATCAAAGCAATAATACCCATATCCAGACAGGTTTGAATCAGTGACTATAGTCTGAAAATCAGAATTAAATGTCTCATTAAACTTAAAAGATGTGGCATTCTTGGAAGGGCCCAGACAAGTTAGTACTTCTGCAGAACTGAGCACCTGTATCTCTTCATTGCATGGGATTCCATTCATCACATTGCCTTTTCATTTGTAACATCATTAAAAAAAAACAGAGTTGCCTGGCATTACTTAATTCTATGCTGCTTATTATTCATGTTGTCTCTCTTCTTAAGAAATCAAGGTTTTATTACTTTTTCATTTTATTTGGTCAGATTAAAACATCTTTTAGAGATGTCAGTTATTTCAAAAGCAAATCTTTATGCAGTAGTGAAAAAATACAAACACAAATGAGACTGGAACAGAAGACCATGTCAATACAACAGCAAGAATAGTTAGGAATTGCACTGAATAGTCAGGTAACCCAGATGACTAAAAATGAAAGGTACTTGTGGCTATAGATAAAACCCAGATAGGTGAATTACACTGATGAGGGAGTCTCTTTAGAAGACATTTTAAGTATATTAGAATGTCCCAAATCAATAGGATATTGTGATGTTTGTAAGGAAATACATTTCAAAGACCGCTTGGTTTCCAGTAACCTAGAGTTGAGAGTGGGCAAGACCATTCTCCAGAAACAAAGCTTAAGTCATAAAAAGCAAATTTAAATCTTCTGCCATCCTCTAGATCAGTGAAAGGATATTGAGCCTATAATTCTGGGAGAAGCTGGAAAGTCAACTAAGTTTACTAAAAGAGTAATAAAGGACAATTTCAACCACTGTTCATAATAAAGTGAACAAATCAGACAAGGTTTAAAGACAAAATTTACAGACACCATCAGTGAAGCAGCTGTTCCTGGAGTGCAAGGAAGAGCAACCACTCTGCATAGCCTGAAGTAACTTGCAATAGCTGGTTTAAGAAATTCTTATAGTCAAGACGCACAGTCATAGTGGCCACAATAATTAAATCTTATTTTGGGGGAAAGGGATGGTTCCCAAACTTGATGTAGTAACAATATGCTTTAGAAAAGAGAGATTAAGAAACAGGAGGTAATTAAAAAATTCAACAGTCAAGAGGAAGCATATGAAAATGCTTAAATTTAACATGGTAGGTACTTAAATAGAGATTTGTAGCAGCCCATTTTGTCACTTGAGTCATACACCTTTCCCTGGTGTGTTGCTTCATCCAGTCACTGGAAATCCAGGCTGCTGCTTTGGAGCTATAGCTTCTTCCTGGGTGCTAGATATAACAGGACAGTTTAAACGTATTGCTTCCTCAAACTCTCCAGAGGGATGAGGGATGTCAAAGGGAGACACCAAACTTTTTCTCTCCTCTTATGGCTCTGCTCCAGTATATCATGATGGATGCACAGAAGGTACGCATAGCCATGCATAAAAAAATAAAACAGGAATGTAAGATAATTGTCAGCAGACATCTAACTTTAACCAACTGAATGTTAAAAGTGTACTCCATCCTAGTCATTTAGAGTCTCCCCATAGTGAGTGCAGAGAGAGGATGGGCTTTCTGAGAATAATTCATCCCACACACCCTCTGTATCTGCCCTGGAGCAGAATGAATTGCCCTCTGGAAATGCCTGCCTCTCTCTTGTTGACTGCAGAGATAGCACAGGTGGCTAATGCAGAGTGGTCACCCAACTGTAGCCTGCTACAGCCAGAGGAGATTAATGTCAGTAAGGTTCAAGTTTTAAGGTGGAAAGTGGAAAGACTAGTAGGGAGTTTGTACAGCACATAAGAGAAGTTACAAAAGCAAATGGGAAATTATTTTGGGTGTGGGGGAACAAAAAGATGGCATTGGAATCAGAGAGCACTTAAACTATGAGAAATTAGAGGAGGTAATCGAATAAGAAATTAGCATTATAGGGGATTTTTTTTTTTTTTTTTTTTTTTAACCAAAGTCTGTAGTATATGGATTGTTAGTAAGGGTTTGTACAAGACACTGGTTTTCATCTGGCAAAAAATGATGTACTTTTCCTAATAGCGGAGTGTGGGTTTCTGCAAAACATACTGACTTTAGACAATCTGCTTCTGGTTTGTGCTTGGCGTTAAAGTACTAAAGGGAGCAGGATGTAGCTGGAATGGGTGGGCATTGCCTGGTTATCCTGTACCCAATTTTAAGCTCAAGCAGAAGCTGTTTTGGTTGAATCTGGTTAATCTTTTACAAGAGGAAGAGTAGCTGAAGATGGGTGTTGGAGATGGCCAGTCATGCAGCCTACAAGTGGTTTAAGGCACCTTTCAAAGCTTTCTCAGATGTAGTTTCTCTTGTGTATTTTTCTCATTTCCCTTCACTCTGCCATACTGGTCTCATACTGGATTTGCCACTAAGTGGGCTACTTACCTCATTATTGATAAAATTCTGATGCTACGCATAGTTTCATTGCCTCAAATTCCTTTTGAGAAAATTACGTGATAGTACAATTGCAAGTAGCTGGAAAATTCCGGTGTCTAACTTATATTCCACTCTGAATTATGCAAGACCTGACTGCTTGGAAAGCAGTGGTACTATACCTTTATCTCTTGGAATAATTGTTTTGCAACTGAAAGTTTTATTTTTCCATAATGTCAAAACATGTCAGCCCAGATTGCTCAGTAATAACCTGAAAAATTAAAATCAATCAATAATGCTAACAGATTCTGCTCCATTTTTTATGTTGAGTGTCTGTTGGAGCTAGTTCTTTTATAGCTTGATTTACAAAGCTCAAAACCAGCTTTTTTTTATTATGGAACCACTAAGATAATATAATTGTAGTAAAGCAAATAAGTTGCTCTAATAAGCTGTTTGGATATGCATATTACATATGGGGGTGTGTCTATATGTGGAAAAGAAAAACCATGAAAATTTCAAGGTTTGACTGCATTTATACCAGGAAATTCAGAATTATTATTTTGTAACATGGATGAGGATTATTAGACATGTAGGACTGCAATTACTTTAAATTCTGTGCCTTAAAAATGTCTGAACAGTTTTCTTTTTTAAAGTTAAAAGAAAAAATTAAAAGGGAATGAGGGCAAGCCAGGAAAAAAAACATTCCAAAAGCTAATTGTTTTTAAAAAGTTACCTGAGATTGAAAATTGGAACTTGGAACTGAAATGCCATCTCACTCCTAAGTATAATAAAAGAGTAATTTTTATTAAATGTATTCTGGAAAGAGTAAATGAAAATTATAAAGCCTGATGTGAGTGGCAAAGAGCCCAGGCAATATCCAAAAGAGTAAACATCTAATGGCTTAGCCTAACTGGGGCAGAGTCTGCTGCAGCAGGCAATTGAACAGGGGATATCAATATTTAAAAGCAGCAGAACTAATTTTTGAAACAGATGGCTTTTTTTTCCTCCTGTGTGCAGTACAAATATATATTTTTAAAGGTTTTAGGGAATATTTAGATGATGGGATTATGTGTCTCCTTTTAATATTGACCCTTTTTTAAATTTTTCAAATCTTGTAAAATTTAAGGTCACTTTGATCTTACTTCTTTCAAGCCTGAAATTGCCATCTTTAAATTGCATTATTTACTCAGTTCCAGAACTCATTCATCTCAGACCACATCCTTTATACAAAAATATTGCAATATCATCTTGTCAGCTTTTAAATGGAGGCTCTTCTTAAAAAGACTCTTGAGTTCTGAAATAATTTAACTAAAATTTTCTGAATGGACATGATTATCTTGGCATTTCTAATATATTGATCACTGTCATTTTCACAAGCCTGAAAAAGTGTTCTTGTGCTTTGGAAAACCTAAATCCATGTCACTTGTCTGCCTTCTGGAGTGAAATAATGCGGACTGTACTGTGCTTAGATCAATAGTCATATACCATAGGGGCTTGCGTACAGAGGCATTCATGGAAATGAAGACTACTGTGTCTTCCTGGATTTAGCAAAAAAATGGACTTGAGACAGTTATTTCACAGTCAAATATTTTCATAATCCAGACACAGATTCTTATTTCAGAACATATAGATGCCAGTTGTGGTGTTTGAAAACCAAGACATACCTGCATGAAAAGTAGGTAAGGGAAATCACCAGAAAGTTTGACTTTTTTCTTCACAGAAAGTCACTTCAATTATGTGATAACTTGGAAAGCGGCTGAATGGACCTTTATAAAACATATGAACTAAGTCACTTCTAAGTGGAGACAGCTGGGGTCTATTTAATATCCTGTGTAAAATGGTAGAGGTCAGCTTCCTGGAATAACTTAGGAGTTTTATTTCACGAATATCCTACTGCTGCAGGGACCTGGTGTGACGGTGAGGCTCCCGAACTAAAATGCGCCATGAGGAAAAGCTCCAGGGCCGTAGCTTGTTCTACCTCTGCATTTTGTGTGGGGTGATAGGAAGCATCTTGTGGCCTGTGATATCTGTGCATCCTCATAAATGTCTGTTTTGTGGGTGCTTATTAATGCAGGCAACTAGTCTCTTTTTTTTCTTCCAATCCTATTTTCTTATGATTTAGGCATTGGGATACTAATTGAAAATCATCAAGAAGTGACACTTCGGACAGTAAGTGATTCTCAAATGTACTGACGACCCTACATACCTGGGTTATTTTGTAATTTGGGACCTTGGTTCCTAAATCACTTAACGTATCTTGGCAGTTTTATGATGTCTAATTTTCCCCTTGCAATTAATGCTGCCATATCTTTACTATCTAAGATCATATGTTCCCTGTATCTATTCAATTTAATTACTCTTGACTCCTGCTATTCCATTTTATATTGGCCACGTGGGTGAAAAAAATTCTATTTCTCTTTGTAGGCCTGTGCCACTGGTAAGTGTTTGCACACACACAGAAGTTACACGATATAGCAATTGATATAATTGGTAGTCCAGTGACACTGTAGTCCAGTGATACCTTAATTAAAAGCCTGTGGTTCAATAAGCATGAAAATTCATATAAAAATTGTACATAAATAATGATGTCCAGTATGATTACATATATTTCACAGTGTGAAAATTTGGCTTTTCCTTGACTACATGTTTGAATAGAAGATAAATGGAAGCTCTAAAGAAGAAGTGAGAAAGATAATTGTTTCTGTTAGATGGACAACAGATGGAAACTGAAAACGAAAATAATAGTAGCGTGTCACTGGAATAGGCAAGCTGATCACAGCCAGAAAAGGCTTTTGTAGACTGTGCTGTTTCTGTGGGCCCTGTATGGTGTGTAGTGTTGCCTGTTCAGTCAACTGTACAAAGGCTCAAGACCATCAGCTGCTATAAGTTTCTGTGCTGTTTCTCCGAACAGAGGTAAATAGGATGATTGCAGCGTTTGGGGGTGGATTAGAGAAAATAATGAGGAGCAACTCCTTCAGCCCTCGATGTCTCTTGACTTATTCTTGAAATAAAAATAATTACATTAATAAAACAGTTCATACGTGGCTTAGAAAGGGTTAGAACAATTTCCATCTCACCCAGTATTTTTCTGAAGTGAGAAAGAGCAGATAGCTTAGGGAATGGTGTAAGAGCCCGACGACCTGGAGTGATAATTCCTGGCAAATTAAGGCTCGACAGTTTTGACACCGACTTGCTCTGTGATCTTAAGTAATCTGCGTCCACTGCTTTGTAAGTCCATGCAGCATTTGCAAGCAGATGTGAGCCAGCCCTGCCTCGTTCCCAGGCAGATGCCTACTCGCTCTGCCGGTGCTTTGAGCCAGCTGGAAGCCGCGTAGCCATGTTAGTGCTGCGGAGCCTCAGCCATTACGCTCTGCTGTCCTCAGATCTTCCTTGGCTCCCCCTGAGCTGACACTGGCTGCCTGGACGTTGCAGAGCACGCTCTCCTTTGCTCGCAGAGCTTGGGTAGATGTACTTTGTTTTGCAAGATGTATTATAGTTTGCTCATTTTTTTCAGAAATGTGAAAGATGTTGTTGCAAAACAACCAAAGTATGGTCTTGTTGTGTCTATACATCTGACATGCAGTATCATTTACCAAATGCTGAATTCATTTCAAAACTATCCATGCATTAAAATGTAAACCCCCATCTCATGCTGCTAGAAGACGCCCCAAAAGAAATAGTTGCCTTTGCCCCGAAGTAATAAAACAGTCGAATAAAATTTATTGCCAGCTCAAAATGCTACTAACACCTCATTTTCATTGCCAAACTCTGCAAATAATCTTTAATTTGTTTTCTTTTACATATGTGTGCAAGAGCTTAAAGGAAATACTTAAAGAGCTGTACAGCCTGTAGAATACTTCACTCCATGTGCATTAATCTTCGAACGGCTGGCTCACAGTGCCGTGTAAACTGGCTGGAAAAGGAGGAAATGTGTATTAGACTCCTACCTGAAGAACTGGAGGATGAAAGCACCTGAGAATCTTACAGAAATAGACACTTGTAGTTTTCTTTACATGTGCTATGAATAATTTAAAATAAAAAAAAAAAGAAAGCTTAGTAGAAGAAATTACATAACAGCCAAGGAGCTTTTATGGCCATGTGTGAATGACTGTGAATGGGAAAAAGAGCAGCCATGAAGTCCATATTTATAAAAACTTGTAAGATGTAATGTCTTAAATTCTGATGGAACGTGTAAGGAATTTGCATGCTAATGGAAATGAGGATCCCTTTTTATGTATCAACTGTTTAAGAGTAATTGCCCCCTGGCTAAATTTATTAAGCCAGAAAAATCTTTTAAATTTCTATTGAAGATTTATTAGTCCCATTTGTTTCTGTTCTGTACAACATGAATATTAAACTCAATCCTGCAAGTTTGTCACAGGTGAAACTCCCTGTCAAATTAAAGGAAATTCTGGACCTGAGCCAAAGCCAGTTAAATGCATGTACTTACTTCATGAGGCTTAGGTAAAGGCTCTTGTGTGCAGAGTTTTTTAGGATTGATCCTGGTCTGTGGGGCTTGAGTGAATAGGGCAGAGGCATTTTCAGTGTCTTTTTTTTTTTCTTTTGACTTCTCCCTCATTTTGTTTTAAGTTCCTCATGAGAAGAAATATTTTTAAATATCTTCAGAAATCAATTGAACATAATCTGGAATCCCACCAAGTAAAATTGCTCAGTTATAGTCTTCCCAGGAAAGAGTCATGTCTCCTAAATTCAGTTAAATTCAAGCATCTTGTCTAAATTAGTCATCTAGGCGTCTTCCATAGCAAGCTGGGACAGACAGTACCCACCCCCTCCCTGAGTGATTCAACCAACCTACTTTTTTCCTTTGAATATACAGAGGCCTACATGATCCATCCAGACTAACCACCAAACCCCTGAGCAGCTCCATTACATGAGCTGTATCTCTTCCACAGTAGCTGAGAGGAGAACTCAGCACTCCACGAGCTCTCCTAGGCTGTTGTGTAGATGGATGGCATTTGAACTGTCTGATGATGGGTAGCCAAAGACAGCTGCGTTCAGTGGAGTTGTTTGTTAGTTTTCTTGCAAGCCTTAAATCTGCCTTCTGTATGTGCTGAATTTAAGTGTTACCTTAACTTTGTATTCCCTTAGTTTTGATGCTTTGGTTTTAGAATAAATATCCCCTCACTGTTTTCTTTCACTTATGAAGTTATATTTTACTCTCTGTCACTCAGTTTTTCTTTTAGAAAACAACTTATAAAGAGGAGTGCAATGTTTAGGTGCATAAATCTGGCTGCCTCCCAAAAGCTGGCCCAATCCTGTTTGTTTTTCTTACCCATGTGAGCAATTGCCTTTGTCTTTTGATTTTTGGAAATCACCTGAGTGCTATTTACTTTTGGGTAGATGGGATGTGATTCATAGCACATTAAGTGGTGGCAACAGGACACGGTACAGTGCCGCTGGGAGGTCAGTTGAGTTCACTCTGCTCCCTTCAGGTTTTGCTGAAGTGAATGGAGGAATTCCCTTTGTCTGAAGTTAATGGTGCCCCTGGCATCATGGCACATGGGCTTCTTGGGAATACCTCTGGCATCAAAGCCTGATCAAAGTCATTCCCCATATGAAGTGTAGCCAAAAAGCACTGTGAACGGCATCTCAATTTTTATGTGTTTTAACTTCATGCAGGACAATCATGTGTGGAAATCAACACACAAAATGTAAGACACCTTTTGGATTTTCACTTGGTCTATTGCTGAATGCGGCAACGGCGTTCGCCGCCTAACCACCGTGCTTGCGTTGGAAGTGGGTGGATATATCTGGTCCGTTTTCAGGAAATTTTGAGCAGTTCTAGTGAATCCATAAACAGATTGTTTTAACAGATTTAGACATTTTTTAAAAGTTGTTTTCATGTGGTTTAAATATCTGGTGTTAAATTGCTGTTTCTATTTGTAAGATAACAAGAACTGTTCCTATCAGTTGCTGTTTTCTAGCCCCCTAGGTGAAGACTGGGAAAGCAGTGGTTCACAGTTTTGTTCATTTCAGAATTTAAGGAAAAACAAGTATTATGATGAACTCCTTGGAACAAATCATGAACATCGTTTTCAGAGATGTATGGCCATATTCAAGAATTAACTTGAGTCCTAAAGGTAATTTAAAAGTTAGGAAGGAGGGAGAGTGGTACAGATAAGGACAGTGAGGTGCAAAAGGGGAGCTTACACGCAGGGCCCCAAGTTGTAGAGTTCTCACTGCATGGGTAAGAGAAGCCAGACCAGGAACCACAAACACCAACTATCATAGCAGATACAGGTTTAAACGGCATACAGGGATTTACATTGCTCTTTCTGGGTAATGACTGGCTGAGAATAAGGAAGAGAAGAATGACTTTTTTGGCCTTTTGTCTTTCATTCCATGTGCACAATGAATTCTCTCTTCTTTTTTTTTTCTTTTTTTTTTCTTCTCTGGTTTCATTTCTGAAAGATACCAGGCATATAAGGGAGATGAAGCTTTAGATGATGTATACTTCCTTAGAAGTCACTTAGGTTATTTGCATGCTGAAAGTTAAGTGCAGCGTAAGTTCTTTGGTTGTTCAGGCCTAGTGGATTGTGCAAGATCAAGATCTATGACAGGTTTTTTCTGCACACTACTACCCTAACTCCAAAATTGCAGTTTTTTACTGACAGATCTAAAAACATTTCATAAAATACTGCTCAAAGCTTGTGTTATGTCAACTGACCATGCTGTATAGCAATAAACAAACAGACTCTGTAAGAAGTTTGCACCTGATCTCCCAGTGGTGCTTGTTTCATTTTCTTACCAAGGATTTTCTTTGCTGTAATGTCATCTAGAGAGCCAAGAACATTGTATTTAAGAAATGATACATAATAATAAACCCAAATATAAACAAAGGGGCATGACAGTGAGCGATGCAATGTTTTACTGTGTTTTACTCCTATGTATACTAATTGCTTTCTGTTTAATACAGGGATATACAGCATGTTACATTAAAAAGCCTACAGATTTCCTTCATAATTCATTGAATGCATTAGAACAACACAATTCAAAAGACTAAAAAGAATGAATCTGGTTTTCAAATTAACAGCTGTCTTTACTAACATATACGCTATTTATTTACTTTGTGCATATCCGTATTGTCAACTTTAGCCAATTTAGCCTTTTTTTTCTTTAGGCTTTTTTTTCTTCTGTTTTCCTGCTTTTTTGCTTTTGCAGTGGAGTTCACAGTGGTGTTGAACTGTGGAAGTTTTCCCTTTCTAAAAGTCAGCTCCTGATCCTTCTTTGAGAAACACAGTGTTGGTGTCTCTCAAGTCACTACAACAATACTTTTTCTGAGGGTCTTAGTCAAAGCTGTTGTTAATGCCAGTCAAAGAACCACAGCAAGATATTTTGCATCTAGTACTCTCTCTCCCCTCCTCATCACCATCACCCTACCAGCTTTGGGCTCCTTTCAGCTGCTGCCAGTACTGGCCCTTCTTCCTAGGGAGTGGTAGCAACATCATCAGGGCTCAGGTGTATTTGCACCATTTAGCAAGCCTCCTTACCTTACTTGTTCAATGGCTCTGGCAACTGGATTTGCCCTTCAGAAGTACTATCAGTCAAGCTGTGGTTGCCTGTATTCCTGAGGGCTTAGTGTATGCTGGAAGGTTAATTCAGACTCAAACAGAACCTGAGTTTTGCATACAGCCACCATCACCCCATAGAATTGTGGTATAGAATAACCTGGAGGTCATTCAGGAGCAGCAGTCCCTGAATTGAGGGTAAGCATCAAAACAGTAGACCTCTTCTGTCATCTTCTACAGTACCTGCTTGTTTTTTAGCTTTCCCCATACCTCTCTAAAAAGTAAGAGCTTGCAATCAAATTTGCATTGGAATTACTTACCACTTAAAAAATGCTGAATTAAACACCTCAGGAACTGCTGTGGCATTGCAAGGATTTAAAAAACTATATGAGATGGTGAAGAGTATCAAACAGGATATTTGGTTTTTTGCTGTGAATACTTTGTTATTTTTTATGTATTGGCATCACCATTAAGTCTCAAGTGTAAATAGATTAGATTATTAAGCTACTAAAGAATGCATGATAATTTATACTGTTGTAAAATCTTCCTAAGATGATTTGTTGGTTTTATTTAAATCTAGGAAAGAGATGATCAACTCAGGTTTAGATCCTGTAGCTTTGGCACAAGCATGATTTCAAAATGTAAACTGAAAGGTGACGTCTGTAGCAATCAGTTTGACTTTGAGCTACACATGAATAAAGACTGGATTTTGTTGTATCCCATCTTGCACCAGGTATAGCTGGGAGTCCAGAGTAACTTCTGTGCTCCTTTCATTTAAATTAAACAAAATAAATATTCAAACATAAGTTTTATTTACATGCTGAGAAACTTAAGGAATGTAAAAAGGAATGCAGCTATCCCTGAGGAAGGTATTCTACAGAAAATCAAAAACACTTAATAAAAGATGCACATGCACTGCCAATGAATGGGAGCGTCTTTAATTTGTACACTGAACTGGAAGCTTATGGAAGCTTATTGTAAGCTCTGAGTACTGTATAATGGCAGTGTACATGACTCTGAAAGGCAGTGTACATTTGCTTGCTCCAGGATCACATGAGAGTACTATGAATAGGTCAGACAGCTATTGCTGATCCTAAACAATCTGTCAGCGACTATCTTCATAACAGGCCACATTATTTTTCTGATTTGAGGGTGACTTGGCCTGTCCCTCACAGAGAGAATCTGACAGTCTGCTTAGTATGGCAGTGCACAGGAGTAAGTGTAGGCACCAGCAGGCTGGTATTTTCCCTCAGTAATGGCAATTGCTCAGTGTGTGGCCAGTTTGGATTTAAAATCAATTGCAATGAGATGAAGCTGTTAATGGACTGGTGAGGAGTTAAGTATTTAAAAAACTGGTGAACTGTAGGATGAGTCCTGAAAGTGAAGTTCTGCAAGGCAGGATATTGTTTAAATTGCTGAGCCTTACCAGATCCATTTCTGGTCCTTGCCTATTAAAAATAATCTCCCTTCACAAAGAAGGTGAACAAGAAATGGCAGTGTGAGAGATAAAAAAGACAGCATGCTGCTATAAACAAAGAGGGGTGCAGAGAATGTTGTCAGGCATATTTTTCCTTGAAGTAAAACTTTTTTAACAAACGCATCTTTTAGTGACTTGGGTGGCACAGCGACTAAATGTACTTGGCCTTTTCATCTTTTGGGCACAAATCTTGGCTTCTGTTGAAAATGAAAATTAGTTTTGGTGGTTTCATCAGAGCAGACATTTGTCTGCATCACAAACCCATTCAGTCTGGCACCAGGGCTCGTCGTTGCTCGAGTTGGGGCCCAGCACAGGAGAGCAGGGGTGTTGCAGGTCAGGGCTGCAGTCAGTACTGAGTGTTGAAAGCTTGCCCAGTCAGCCCACACTATCGGACTTTAGCCAGTGCTATTTACTTCGCTTTCAAGAGCATCTATTTCTCTGTCACTTTCTCTGTCTCTCTTTCTCACACACACTTAAAGAACAAAAACGTCTTTTATACAGCTAAGCATTTAAAATAATTTTTCCAAGTCAGAAAGGGAGAGAGACTGGAAAAAATTAAAGCACAAAGCTCAGCTTGCAGATGAACGATTGCCTTGTCATCCTAATATCCCCTTCCTTCTCTTAAACCTCACTGGTGAGTGGGCTATAAGCAAGAATATTGGCTGGGCTCTGCTGGAGTAGGTCTCCAGGATAGGACTTTCTGCTGCCTTGCTTTCATCACGCAATTGCTTCTTTGTGGTAGCTCTTTCTGCTCTGTGCATAGCAGATAATGAATGAGTGGCTGCAGAGTTGAAAACATCTACCTGCATAACATCTGCATGTCCTAGATAATTTATTTTATCTGATGTTATGTTCTGCCCTTTTCTGCTATTTGCCTGAAAGAGGTTTCTTCTGAAGACAAGAAGAGATCCTGCTACTCTTTCCTGGAAGGGTAGCGAAGCAGGAAAATGTTCACAAACTCCAAGAACCCAGTAGGAATGTAGAGAATAAGGATTTGAGATGTAAAGTTGTCATGAGCAGTGTAGAGACACCCAAGCTTATTTTAATTGATTGAGTTTGACTCTAGGCATCCGACTGCTGCTGGATGGAGCTCATGGTGGTTAGTTTACCGTGCTGCAGGCAGTGCTGTGCTGTCACGCCGTACATTTTCAGTACAGAGGTGGGTCAGTTGAGCACGGTCTAAGTGTCTGCATTATGTTGCAGTCTCCTGTGGTGGCATACCCTAAGTATTGATGCACATGGCTGCAGCTGCGGCTGTCATGACAAGCTCATTGGGAAGCTCCTGAAGACCCCATATGCTTTTGAAAATCGAACTTAGGTCTCGCATTACTACGTGGTGTTACAAATATTATCCCAGAAAAAATGCACTTAAAATACGAGATACTTTGAATTTGGTGGCCTGATCATCCGCATGTGCTCTTTCTTCATCTAAAAGTACTTCACTAAAGCTGCTTCAAGCAAGGAAAATCTCCGTCTGAAATAGATAGCTTTCAGAGGCATGGAGGAGTAGGTGATTGCTGATTAAGATGAGACAAAGCAGCATGTCCTGAACAAAGGGAAAGAGCTCTGTCATACATTTCAGAGTGTGAAGCTCTATTTCCTGTTTTGCTACGTGGGACATGGTTCTCGTAAGGCACATGTTCCACCCCACTTGCCCAGCTATTGTCTTCTTCATCTGAAATACGACCCCATTGTTACAATACTTTGGGTACATGTGATTCCAAGTAGAGGCTGGATTCTGTTAGCAGAGTCTTTTTCCTCTTCAAAAGCAAGTAAGGAGAAGGTAGCTAATATTAAAAGTATGGGGAGAACTGTTTTTTTCAAGGAGGACATAGTTTAAGAAGTTGGGGTGAATGAAGGGCTTGCTGCTGAGTGGTTTCCAGGGAACAGAATAGTCAAAGGCTGCTGAAATTTGGATTCAAAGGATGCCTGACTCTCATTCTCTGCTATTAGGTGTGAGAGGCTGAAATTTTCTGTGCCCTTGAAAATTATGGACTCACAGAATTAACCTGAGCCAAAGGCAGTGAAAGCAGAAGCTATTAAGGCTCCCCTCCATATATTTGTCAATAAACCTCAATCATGACCTGTAATAGTCTTGGTATCCCAATCCTGTGGAGCTTGTGTAAACACTGTCAATCATACATAAATTCTGTGCTGTTTTTTTGTCATGTGGATAAATACCTTTCGGAGTTAGGTCGAGACCACCAAACTCTTTCCATCTGAGTCTTTGTCCAGGCTTACGAAACCTTAAAACTGTAGCATCTTACTATGCCACTACTTGCCACACCACAGTCTTCTTAAACATCTCTCCTACTCATAAATCAATATCTCCAGTTCTCTTTCTGTCATGCATAAGCTAGGAAGTAACTCTTCCTAGGAAGACACTGTTCCCAAGAAAATTAAAGTAAATTCATGTTACTGAAAAACTTTAGAGGGCAAGAACTGTGGTTTTGTTCAGTGCTGTGAGTGACCAGCAAAGTAAAGGGATATGTGTTCATGTTGGATTAGTCCTACTGCAATAAAAATAACAATAAGCCTTTGGATGCATTGGCAGCAAGTATCTACTTCTTTGGTCTTCCCATTGACTGTGATCTGGCTAATTTTCCAGATGTACTTACTCATCTGTTTGACAATAGCCAAGACAACTGATGTCCTACAGTTTTTCAGTTCTTACAGTCAGATCTGTTGTTTGGTATTTCTTGCAGGTGGCTTGGGCTGATGGGTTTGATCTCCACCACTATTATCTCAGTTTTCTTGGGAAAAAAATATTTATTCCACTTGAAAGTGGGTAACTTTATAGCAGTTTTCAGAGCATCTCAAAAGCAAGTCCAGTAACATTTAAGGACTTTCTAGAAGCAGTTACGAAATTAGTACCAGTCAGTAGATGCAATAGTTTTCAAAGGAATTGGCATAACTGTGGGTTTTCTTATATAAGCATTAAGCATTCAGACTGTATATTGTTAAATGAAGATGAAATGAAGTTGCATTTGTCAGATTACATGTTTTAAGAAGCTATGGAGACTTCAAGACGCATCATCTAGTTTTCTGTGTTCAAAAAAATGAAAGTATTTTTGTAGGAAGGCAGGTATTCTGCTAGGTTATAGTAAGATGCACTAGACACATAAAATAAAACAGAGACATAGATTTGTAGCTGATAAGGTTTTTTTACTTTAGTGCAGTTAACATGAAAAAATGTCTGCATTAGAACACAGGTACTCCCTAACTGTCTATTGAACAATGCTCCAGTTCAGATCGACACGTCAGGCAGTGTATGACTCTCAGCCAAACATCTTGTTAAATACTTGCAGGATTTCCCATAGCGGATCTTACTGTAATCAAATAATTCAAACGTTTCTTTTGTAAGTACAATAGAAGGGCAGGGCTTGTGTTTACAAAGTATTCAGTATGGAAATCCTGTATTAATTGAGGTACATTTACTTCACTTAGGACAGTGTCCACACAGTAACTCTTTAAATAAAAGGTGTTTTGCTGTTGCCTATTCTAGAGAGGCAATCACATGCAAAACTAACCCATCACGTACAGAAAATCATGAGGAAATTACTTGAGATGTGCACTGTAGCCAGCAGAGATGTTCCTAGCTAAAGAAGACACCTTTATGGATGATTTTGTCACAGTGGATGTAAAAAAATATAATTTATAACAAGTAGTTTTATCCCGATGGAAACTACTAAATAAAGAGGCTGTGTTTTTCTCAATCTATTTCCAGAACGATTAGCATGGGCAATGCCGTATGTTGTCTTTTTGTAATATCATGGCTTCATATAAGCTGTGCTTTAAATTATTATCTTTCTAAAGCAGCAGCTGTATTTTCTGTGAGTAAACACAATGTGCTTTCACCCAGCCCAGTGCAGGATCTGGAGATTTTATTATTAACAGTAAAGCATTTAGAGTTACACATAAAGGGTGTATAAAAAGGAAAGATAATATTATTACTCAGTGATAATATTATTACTCAATAATAGGTGACTAGAACTGCGCTCCTCTCAGTTCCTTATTTTGCTCTGCCAGAAAATGCCAGGATCAAAATAAGCCACATACAGAAGAATTAAACAGAGAATCTGCATTTCCGTCCACACTGAGTTGGAAATTATGTGTTGCTTCTATATTCTATACAGTTGAATCTTTTTTCCTTTTTTTTTTCTTGAATTATAATTCTGCTATAGTTGAAAAGATAATTTTGCCAGTGTATTAGATACCTGGCAAAAAAAGGTGTTTTAGAACATTTTTAGGTAAATGTAGGTCAACACAAAGGAATCATACAGTTGGAAATATTTTCCAGTGTTTATGTTCAGATGTTCAGACCTGTCTGGCTCCTCTCTATTTGCATGTGTTGGGGTTATAGGCAGTCCGGCTACATTCCACATTGATTTATATAAATATATTGCAGATTATTAACCTCCAGCCAAATACCAGCAAATTTCACTTTTCAGAAAGGTTTGTGACTTTTCACAAAATTGATTCACTGTGTACAGGACATCTAACTTCTGTGTATACCCCATTAAGGGAATCATAAAGAGAACAGCATTTGTCTTTATGAGAAATGTGTCGAGACATTTGCTGTTACAGTCACTATGTTACCATAATAATTTAATTCATATTTGTTCATATGATGATTACAGATTAAGTACAGATTAGTCTTCTAGTAGAGGTAGGGTGACAGTCTCTCCATATTCTGTAATTCTGGTTCCCAAATTATTACTCACTGAAAATCTTCTTTAAGCTAAAAGGAATGTGCACTCATCCATTTTCAAAACACTGTGGCTAATAAACAACTTTTAAGTGTCTGACCAAAGATTATTTAGGAAATGCTGTTAAAGTGGGACCACAGCCTTAATATGTTAAATCTGTATCATCTCAAGTGAAACATACTGGTCTCTTAAACCTGGCTTACAGTCTTCACAGACAGTTGTGCCAATTCTTATCTTCCCTTCTCTTGTGAAATATTTTGAGATTTAAGGTAAGAAGTAAGAGCTCATTACGAAGTGTACTCCTAGTGTGTTTGTCAGATGTCCTCTTCAAAAAGCAGTGACCCCCAAGGCTTTGTGCATGATCTGTTGTCTACAGATCCTGCATATTAAGCCTTTACTCCTAGGACAAAGAACAAAAATACTGCTTGATAACGTTATCAGAAATCCTGCACTTTGCACAAAGTAAGGAAGCAGTTATTCTAAGTAAGAGGATGAAAGATACACATAGTAAAACAATGTGACTGCTATGATGACCAAAATAAGCAGTAGTATCAACACTATGGTTTGTTATCTATGATAGGTTCCTCAGTTTAACTGTATAGACTTTTTTCTCAGTAACTGTATTCATACATTTTTCAAATCTACTGTCACCTAATAAAAGTAGCGATTGATTTTCTGCCTCGCTTCAGAGAGAAAGGCAATCTGATCTGTACAATTTAAAACTAAATGAATAAAGACATTGGTAAAGTATGTGAGTGGGCAACAAGTGTCCTTCCATCTGTAAGATGGTTTCCTACTGTGATTTTGTACAAGCGGGACTAGAGGAAGTATAGTGAAAGTCACTGGTATGAGTGTAGGTGTGAAGCATAGTAGGATGGGCAGACGTTAGTGAAAAAGATAAAACAGTGATTAAAGCTGGTATGGTAGATGAAGTGGAGAAGATGAGAGAAATCCTAATTAAAAAGAGAAAACAATAGAAAATAGAGTCATCAGATAGGAATGTGACATTATGAAGAGCTTTGCAAATTAGTTTGAATTTGATGTTGTGCAAAAAGGTGAAATGATAAAGAAATTTCAGTAAAGGAATGTCAGAAAGTGATGAGAGAAGAAAGCTTTCTTAGTAGTGGCATCTTGTGCACAAAGCTTTCTTCCAGACTGTTTCCTGACTCTGAAGGTATTCCTTGAGTCCAGGAACTTGCAAGAGTATGGGAGTTATGTGGGAAGAAACTGAAGGTGCATGCAAGCACCCTGTATATTTTTTCTCAAAAATGTTTCTCACATTTTTTTTTTTATATGACTGTAAGTACTGCAACATAGAATGTAGGTAAATATCAAGTAATTTTCTGTACTAACTCTAGTTAGTCAAAAAAAAAAAATTCTTTTCATGTAATTATTTTACTTTGAACAGCTGGTGAATTCTTAATACTTAATCCTATTTCAGAATCCGCACATGAAAGAGAAATATGATATTGTTGATGTATCAGTAGCTATCTGATGAATCAAGACCTCAAAGATTGCTCTACCTTTGGAAAGCTCTTTTTTCCATTCTGTACACTGTAAGAAATTTAAATAGAAATGTATGAGCTGCAAGCATTGTATGTCTGTACTGGTTCCTGTATACTTTACCTCCTCTTTTCTTTTCCTCCTCTCAGATTGTTCGATGTGTGCACCGTGTCACGAACAGACAGAGAGACCAAGTTAACACTGGTGTTTGAACACGTGGATCAAGATTTGACTACTTACTTGGATAAAGTTCCAGAGCCTGGAGTGCCTACTGAAACTATAAAGGTATTTAAGAAGAAAGATTTTGGATATTATTTCAGAAAATAAGGGATAGGAAGGGCAAAGAGATAAATCACAAAGACAAATTGCATTTTGATTCCATAGGATTTTGTTATATCAAAATTGAGTAATGCCCAGCTTGGGACATGAATTGCAGCACAAAGATCTGTATTCACTAACAGATGTAATCTCTTTGTGGAAGTGTTGCACTTGGTTTTGGGTTT
Organism: Buteo buteo; assembly: GCF_964188355.1. Classification (NCBI taxonomy): domain Eukaryota; kingdom Metazoa; phylum Chordata; class Aves; order Accipitriformes; family Accipitridae; genus Buteo; species Buteo buteo. The sequence goes on along the minus strand of NC_134172.1, from coordinate 26,715,906 downwards.
TTTTTCCTCTTTTAGATTTATAAATCCCCTGAATCTGTACTGTTTTACCAAATGTAGCATTCCAAATCATTAATAATGACCTTTTCTTGCAGCTGTAGGCAGATGATTCCATTTTTGTTTAGTCCAAGACTACTTTAACCTTCCCTAGAAGGTGTCTGGTAAAGTGCTGGATATTGTTAGAATGGATAAAATAAATCCTGTACTCCTATTCCCTTCCCTTTGCCTTTTGTTTCCCCAAGATATTCCTTTCACTTCTTGTCCCTCTTGCCAGGAAATGTTCACTGTGGACCTGTGGTGAACTCTGCAGAGGATGGGCTCAAGGAAGGGGGTAGCCATGACCAGTTGTTCTAGAAGCTGGGAAGGTTCTCAGTAACTGGAAGAGTGATCATGAAGTTTTCCCATCATGTTATCTCATATTCTGCATCTCTAAGGGAGGACTTCTTCCCAGGACAGGATGTGCTTGCATTATTGATACTAGCATATATATATATATACCAACTCCTCTCCTGGGAATTTCATAGCAAAGTGCTACATTGAGGATCATAGCTTGAAATGTTTGACAAAATGTTTACGCCTGGGAAGAGAAGCAGAGGGATTGATGTTCCTACATTTTGACTGTGTCTGTTTAACATTTCTTTTGATTTTTCTTTTTTTCATGAGGAGAAATAATTTATGCTTTCAGAGATGGATTATCTTGCATTTGTATCACTACTTTCTGGAAGTATGTTGTGTCATTTTAGTCTGGCAAAATTCCTGAGGGAGGAAAAGAAAACATGAAACCCATCTGAAATTTAGTTGGTTTAATATTTTTTTTGTTAACAGCTTCAAACTTAGGAGTTGTTTGATCTTTCAGTATAAAATTAGACATAGAAGCGATAAAGATCTTTTCACTTGTATCAAAGTCACAAATACATAACATCAGTCAGTTCCAGCAACCATGTTTTTTAAGCAACCTTAATGGATAAAATAACATTTTAAAAAAATGGATACAGCTTTGATTCAGTACCAACAGAAGACTGGAACGTACCTCTTGCATTTGAAAGACTCTTTTATGATAACATTTTTAGGGTTCTACTTCCTTCTAGGGCTTTGAAGCTACCTAAGGGAACTGTATTTCAATGTAAATAGCATTGTGAAAATAACGTACAAGGTGACTGACATTATCTAAGTAAATATATTGAAATATACATGGTTTACTAGTCCAATCCAGTCGATATATCTGATAATTTGGCACAATAAAAGAGAAAAATTTAGCCACACAGAAACAAGGAGGAGCAATTCTGGTCTTTTATGTACAGTGCAAGTTCCACTGCAGCCAGTGAAATTAGTGAGTGTAGAATTCAGCTTGTGGTACAATCAGCTCTTTTTAAATGGGTGAGGAAAAATGTAAAATTGCTGTTTACTTGGTTGTTGTTGATTTCAACATTTGCACAGTAGCTGATGTGTTATTTCTTGATGCTGTTTGGCATGGGAAAAAAGAGAGATTCACTTAACTTGCAACCTGTTGCTTCACTATTTATGTGAAAACACCCAGTTTATGGAGGTACTTTGGCTGATAGTCAGGGCTGATCACATGAGGAAGAGTCTCAAGACTTATTCCTAATATGTTTCATTACCTTTCTAATGATACAGTCTTTATGGATATTCCTGGTAGAAACTGAAGCAAAAGACCCTCCTGGCTGTAGGGAAATACTGCCATTTTGCAGCAACTGAGCATTTAACCCAGAGCACATACATCGTCAAATGACTAATCTGACTTTTTATAGTTTGGCTTTTGAGGTTAATATGGATTTGTACTTCATTTATTTTCCAGAATTGCAGACAATTTGCATGGAGTATTTCCCCTCACCACTAGCACAGTACAAAACAACTGCCAGTATTGTAAGACCGTCTGTTAAAGTTCTGCATGTGTCAGCAACACAGAGGTGCCAAATGAGCCGAGTAAGCTCTGGATAACTTGAAGGATCTAATATACCTCTTTGGCACCATGGTGTAAACTCAACAGTTGTTAGTGGAACTTGAATGACATAAAATTACTATGAGAGAAGTATCAGCCCCAAAAGGTCTTTTCTGTGTGAATTGACTACCATCATTACATACCATTTTGGGGTGGGAGACTCAGTTTTTGCTAGTTTGGGGCATGCTGGGGTTTTTAGTTACCAACTGGCAAGGAGTATCAGTGACACTGGTACCATTTTAAGAATTTCCTTTATGTTTAGCAGATAATAAAAGCAGATGTCTTTCAAATGTCTAAGGCCCTGCAGCAGGAGTCACCCCAAAGGGTATTTTAGAAACATACCCACAGGTGCCCATAAAATGATAGAATAGAGGCAGTTTCCCTTTGAGGCATTGCCTGGTAGTGGGAATACTTACCCAGGATGTAGGGCAGACATGCTCACTTCTCCTCCCTGTCACCAGGAGCATGAAAGCTGTAGTCTGTTTCTGTGGCTGTAGCTCTGGCTACTGAGTTCTAGGTTATTCTGGACAGAGGTATTTTAAATCTTTTCTGCTGAAGCACTTCCATTATTTTTTAATGGAGTATACTTTGGGCTAGAGGGATGGAGAACATCACTCCAAATACTCATGGACATGGCATTCACCTTTGAAAGGGAACTATGTTCAAGCCCTTAATCAAATTAATATGTCTTTGTAAGTAAAGGATTATAGTCCTGCTCACCCTTGCTGGCTTCCTCTGTCAGACCTGATTAATATTACGGGATGAGTCAGAATCAGCGATGACAACATCTTCCTTCTTTCCTCTCTACCCATTGTCTCCTCCCTTCTTTTCTTCCTCGGATACTCTTTAACTTTAGGGCAGTTTATGTGGAAATGGAAGGTATGAGTTCAGTTTCCTTAGGACACAGCTGTTAGTCATGCACAGGTCTTTGGTAATGTTAATGGTGTTACCAGTTGAGCCTCCGAGAGACTTGGCTTATTAGGAACTTTTGTTAGTTGACATAAGAGTAGTGGAAATGGGAATGACATGCCTCTGCCACAGAAAGATTTAAAAAAAAAATTAGTTAACAGGCTACTAAAGCATTTAGATATGTTAGTCTTTGGCACTGAAGCATGTTTAAGCTGGGTGGTCACATTTTGGTGTGATGCTTGTGAGACAGGCATGGGTTTTTTGATCCTAAAGGACTTGGGTATGGATATGGTTGTTAAAACACTAATTACATTTTTAATACGTAAATTATGTGCATGCAAACAAGTTGATGTTTATTGATTTAAGCTATTGCAATGTATATAACAATATTTAGCTTTAAGTGAATATATGCATGTGATGGCGTGGTATATAGAGCTGTAAATTAAGTAAGTGGTTTAGGAATGGCTCTTTGGAGTTCCCCCCAGTCATCTTGTTGTGCTGGGCCAAGGAGTCTGTGAGAATGAGAGGGGATAACAAACTGTTATCGAGGTTCTTTAATTTTAGTAATGAACAAAGTTAACTTTGCAAGTCATTATACTTGCAGCTTCTAGCAATAGTTTTCTTACAACTGACCAGAACTTAGCCTACCCAAGCTACACGTGCTAACTGGGCCATGCCTGTTTCAATCTGACAGTCAACAGCGGAGGGAACAGAACAAAGGTCTCCAGCATAGCAGGCGCATATGTTATCTATCACGGGGTGTTAGAAGAGCTGGGAATGTCCTTCTGCCCAGGTCTGTTATCTGTGAATCTTCATGGTATTCCCCCCAGCCTGGAACAGGGCAGCCAAGTCACAGAGAGGAGGGCTTAAGGAGTATCCTTTTCTCTGGTGTTCCCTGATTCCTCACCCAAGTGAATGGCTTCTGTGGATATTATTCTGTTTCTCCTTTGCATAAGAAGCCTAGATCTCCATCTGATTCAGGGATCCAGATTTTGCTATTTAGATGCCTAAAATTTAGAAAGTACAGCAGTGAACCTATTTTCCTTTTGTGGAGCTATCTGATAGTAGCCCATACATTGAATTTTAAATATTACCTCCAGTCCTAGAATAAATGTTGTTGTTGCATCCCTGTGCATTTCCTGTAACTTACATTATCTGCCACCAAACCAGGCAGACTGGTCACATCTTTGCAAGACTTTGAAAATTAATATGAAGATGTTGCTTCTCAGAAAGCAAACCAGTGTTCAGTGTTGAGAGGTGAGTCATCAGCCATCTGCCACAGTTGCACCTACTCAGTCGATCACGTATGGGATGTAGATCAGATGTCACACAATCATGCAATTCTGAAAACAACACAAGATATTCCAGGAAAATAGATTCGCCAGTACTGAGAGTCTTCAGAGTGTGGCTGTATTTAACAACATCAAAGTTAAAAGTCACTAAAAAAAGAGCCTACTCAAATTAATAAGAAAGATACTAAGAGAAGAGCTGTTACTAACATCTTCCTGTCAGTACTTTTGTGGTAAAGAAAGAAGTAAAACTTGGTGAGGAATGTAGAGTCCACAGATAATGGATCAGAACCTCAGCTGATACTAAAAGAGGTGTAAATCCATTAGCTTCAGTGGAATGATGCCCATTTACAGCTGCTAAGGATCTCGTTCTTTGTGGAGTAGTTTGCAATAAATCTTGTTCTGAATCCGTATTATGAATTAAAGAAGAGTTGCCACTATAAATAAATGAAAAACAAAAGGACTGAACTGACATACTATTGTGGGATACATTTTTTATTTTTTCTCTGTTATCCTACTACCAGGGGTTGGACCGCTGCATGGAAGGATAGCAGGAGAGCAGGTGCCCTGCACAAGTGGCAGCTCTGAAGGAACTAAACCTTAAAAAGAGGATATTCTCCAAAGGGTGGTGGTTCCCTATGTTGCAGGTGGTGTCATTTCTTTCCTATACTGTGCTGCACATAGAGACACAGCCACATGTCCTTTGGTGCAGTGGTGCAGGTAGTAATGTATGGTCTGACCAAGGGGCTAGGAGGAGTCCTGATTTGAATGAAGGGGCTGCTGAGCACAGGATGCTACAAAATTTAATGTTGTATCTGTACAATTACTTCTTTAACTTGAACCTTTTTACAGTCAGTGTACAGCCACTGATTTAAGTTATGGTGGCATTAAATATCTCTAAATCCCTACATTTTCCAAATATTTTCAAACTGATGATAATGTATTGGTTGGTGTAGTTGGTTTTTCACAGTGCTGTAGCTCAGGACTGCCCAGACCTCCATTGGTTGCAAACTGAAAGCTCATAAAAATGTGAGGCACTCCAGTTTTAAATCACTCTGTCCTAACTAGTGTGATTTAAAATCATTGGAGAGCTTCATATTTTATCAGTTGTTCCAGTTTGGAAAGCAGTCAAGCAACACTGTAGCATAATGCATTAAAGAAACCTGCTTGAAATAATAATTTTAGTCTTTCAAAACAATGACACTGAATTAGAAATGTCACTGTGAAAAGATGTCTGTCAAGGATTCTCTAAATTGACATGTCAACCTACTTTTCTTTTATGGCCCAAACTCTCAAGGCAGCAGTACAGTCCAGTAGGGCCCTAAGGGACACATCCTTTTTGAAGTCAGAAGGAACCTATTGTTTCCAATAGTTGGAGGGCCAGAAATCATCTTTATTCAGAAATTCAAAGGGAATTAAGAAACTGAAGAGATTTTGAATTGTGGGCAGGGATGGAGATTGAGCCTCTGGTAGAACAGAATTTATGATCAAGTCATTGCAAAATTGCAGTATTGCAAACACTGAAAGTGAAATATTGCTGTCAGCTCATTTCATTTCATTTCTGTTAATTCTGCAGAGCTGGGCATTGATGTAATGCAAAAAAAAAAGCTTAAGGATCCTACTCCTCTGGATTCTCTTGAGACGCTCTCAGGTTATTAGTGACTCTGGGTTTTTGCTATTGGAACATCTATGTGGTAGCGATTGCTATGTGAAATGCTTTGATGACACTGAAAGAAAGAAAGGGAGCACATGGTAGGAATAATGCTCAAGCAGGTGTAAAGGTGGGGCTAGACTGCCAGGCAGCATGTCAGAGACAGTGCTGTACTGTTCCGCAGTGAGCCAGTGGCAGTTCTTCAGAGTGGGGAGTATTTTCGAGATGCTTTCCTTTGTCTCGTGGTGGTGGTGTATAGTCGCAACTTGCTCTGCAAGTAAATCCTGCCTCAGTGACCAGCAGAAGTGTCACTCATGTTTTCAGAGTCTTTCTCTTCATCAAAGATGAGATGCCACAGTTAAAGCAATTAAGAGAAAGCTGTTGCAGTTCATGGTGCACGTAAAGCAGTGGCAGAACAATAGACTGAAATGTTTGGATTTACCCATGTTCTAAATTTTGCTTACAAGCCATATGTTACTTTTGACAAGTAATTTGAAGGTCGGACTGCAACAGATGTGAGATAAAGAGGAGACCTTCAAAGAGCCATTCTTGATTTTTATGGGGGAAGACAGGAATCACTTTCTTAATAGTAGTTTCTGCACTGGAAGAAAATCAGGCCCCTATGCCTCTGCATACCCACAAAGCTATACTTCACCCCAAAACAAGCACAGAGAGATGGGGAAGAGGAGACAGAATGACACAAATTGCGACAAGGTAGATATTTGGGAAACTTGGCCAACATATTTTTTCTTGTTGAACTCCAGATTCTAAGGAATGAACTCAGCTGATCTGGGACAAGAAGCATTGCGGAAAGATACCTTTCCCATCTCAGTCAACCCAAGTTATTGCAGCTCAGATTCTCTCCACTGGAATATTCACAAAGTGTCCATATTTATTCATAACAAATACACAGATGTAGCATAGAATAATTCAAAAGTTGGCCACTGACAACTTATAGCTGATAGAAGATAATATAGTAATCAAGTAAGTTAATTTTTTATAAAACTGTTTTCTCTATTCCACCCCAAGAGAAATTTAATACTCTTGCATTAGCTGTATGCAGTGCTTTTATGCCAGTGAATAGGCAGATTATTGTATCCCACAGTAAAAATTAATTTGAAGCGCATTACTTTAGTGGTACAGTGCTTTAATCAAGATATGTTGTGTTTGTTTCTTTTCCTCTGTAACACATGTATTTAGCTTGTGCCACAGAAATACAAACATACAAATGGATAGGGGCAGAGTTTTTTGTATTGCATGTTTTCATATATAGAACTTAAAATTAGCTTTAAGATTTTTTTTATTTATTTATTTATTTAAAGAGACATATAAACACACATACATATATACATATAATTATTGTGGAAGTCTTCTAATGTATTTGCAGAAAAAATGTTGTTATTTGAGCAAGTGGGAGAAAGGGAAAGGGAAACTCGATGATTGTCACTCTACTGCCTATGAAGTTCATGATCTCAAAACAACTGTGGGCCAGAAGAGGCCAGAACTGGCAACTCAGATGCTTAAAGAAGAGTCAAAAGTACAAGAAAGATACAGAAGGGGTAGCACCAGTTCTCCTCCTGTGCCTAAGGAGTGGTTTGGTGTATATTGTCTTTATATGTATACACGTGAAGGCATACTACACGTACACGTACACATATATATACACATATGTATATCTGCTGATTCCCAGAGTCCATGCCATAGGCTTATGTTTCAGCTCATCATCAGATTCAGCTGATCTAGGATGAGGGCTGTTACAGTCATAGGGAAGGAACAAAATGGGACCCAGCCAACGCTGTACCTCTTCCCCCTACTCAGCGTGTCACATCAGAGACACATGGCAACTCCCCGTCCCACCTGCCCCTGCAGATACCAGAACAGACACGGTTCCTCCCTGCTTCCCATCCTCTGGCCATCAGGGACAAAACTGCAGAGAAGAACCAGCCAGTGGCATCAGCCAGCTACACTCAGCTGTTGGAGAAACCAAAGCCAAAACCTCTGACACTCAGAGAGCTTCCAGTGATTTCAACTCAATGTTCTCTGTCAGTGCTAATCCCATTTTTTCCAGCCCTTTCTTCCTTCCATCCTTCCCTTCCACCTTCATTTTTTCATCTCACTTTCACTCTGTGGTTACACTGTATAGCACTATTCTGTTCTTTCCCTCAGTCCAGAACTTTTCTCTCCATCACTTTTCTTTCCATTTTGCTTATCCCCTCCTAACTGACTATACTCCCATAAAAAAGTAATATCATGGAACTGTCACACTGTTTTCCCACCTGGGGTCTGTCTTGTCCATTTTATTTGTGAGCTTTTAATGGAAGAGGCTATGTGAAATCCCTTGACTGCATAGTGCCTACCATAATAGGTCCTCCTTTTTGGCTGGCCTTTACACAATACCTTGTTAAACATGAGTCATTATAATCAGATCCTACAACAGCATTATTTGTCTAAAATAGTGCTTCTCCTCTGCTCTGCTGTTTCCCCACCACAGCCACTTCACACATTTATACAACTGCTTCCTTTATATATCAGTGCTCTGTAATCAGCGTATGGTTCATGTTACAGGTTTCTCAGGTTTCAAAGTGAAATAAAGTGAGCTTTCTTCCATTCTGAGAATATCCTTCTTTTTAAGAAGTCCAAACAAAGACACACATTATTAGTAAGTTCACAAGCAGCTGCCAGAAGACAGGAAATTTAGAATGGAAACATGAGTGAAATAACAGAAATACTGTTTGTTGTTTGCTCTTGGTGCAACAGCAAAGGAAAATATTTAGTAATTAAAATGATTAATTTATTTGTAGTTTTAATAAAGCAGACGTGGTTTTGTAATATTTGCTAATGCTGCTACTCCAGAGCACAACTATGGGTCAAATCCTTCTGTGGTGTAACTGTTGGCTTCTTAGGGTTCCTCCAGGGGTGAGTGTGGTGCAATGCTATTAGCATCAGTTAGCAAGCAGTCTTTCATTAGTTTTCATGCAAAGCATGAACAGTTTGCAATTAAGAAAGAGCAAATTACAAAGGCTCAAGCTCCTAGACCAAATCCGTCTTTAATTTTGGGGTTGGAAGCCTTATCCAAAGACTCATAAACATCACTATTTTAGGTTCTTCTTACTTCTCTGTTATCGTTACAGCTATACAATACTACCACTTATGTCAGTATACATAAAACATTTAAACTCGTGCTGGAATATATACCTGAAACCCCAAAGGGAGCAGAGGCTCTTCTCCAGCAAAGCACTTAATTTTATGTAAACAGATTGCTCCGGCTTTAGAAGTGATGTTGAAAGACTGTGAATTAGAGGAGCTAACAGAGGAGAATCAGTTGCTATCCTGTACTACTGACCCAATGAACTCCAAGGTTAAAGCAAAGAAGAATAGAAACCGTTGTTTCTGTAGTCTAGGATTAGTCATAAACAAGCATTTTGCTTGTGTTTAAATGCTTTGTCAGAGCGAGGAAGTAGTCTTCCCTCAAAACTTAGGTGTAAGCAATGTCTGTGCCTTTGGAACCAGGCTCCTGACTATTCACAAAAGTGTGTCATGGTTGGTCATCATAGTAAACTGACTTAGTAATGGAAAAGGGCTCCGTAGGATCACAGGTTTGATGGACTGCTTTGTTTATTTATTTTTTCATTAATATAATAACTATTCTGGCCACAGAATTTATCCCATTTGCCTTTGAAAATTGTGACCCTTGAGAATATGCATTTAGAAGAAGAAGCTGTTTTTCACTATCGTGACCAACTCATTAGAAGCCAGTGCATTATATCTTTATTAATGTTGAACAGTGTCTTATACCGTAAAGGGTCCATTGAAATTAGTGGCTTAATTGCAAAGGTTGCTGCTCAACAGTTTGCACTGTTGCTAAATATGTGACTTTACAAACAGTGCCATAAAAATTCTAAATATTTCTAAAATGTCCCACTTCTTTGGTCTATGCAATAGGAAGCATTGCACTACAACTTTAAAATGCCAAAAATAATCAAGAAGACATGTTAGCCATCTCTTAAGAGCATTTCATTTCCAAGCCAGTAAATTCAGCTGCTGAATTTTTGTCCTTTGTTTTAGGATGTGACAGTTCTCTTGCATAACTACAATTAAGGAATCTCAGAAGGCTCCGAAATGTTACAATATTCTGTGGATGCAAACGCAGAGTCATTTTTCGTTTAGTTTTACAGCAGGGAAGAGGCACTGGAATGGCAGTGTGTTGCCTTTTTTTAACATCTAGTTTATGATTCATTCTAAAATATTCTTTCATTTGGAATTAACTTCAGATATTCCTGTTCTGACAAGCAGAGTAAATATTTTAGCAAGGACTTTTTAGAGAGAAATTTTGACAGTAACATACTCCTCCCGTAGTGTTACAAAGGAAATACTTGCTATCCAAACCCAGAGTCGGCATTTTAATGGAAATGGTTCCAAAAGAATATGTAGGATGTTACAAATGTAAAATGCATTTAATGAAAGAGCATACAGATGTCTTTTATGTATTTTAAATAAAAATGTCTAATTTGAGACTTGAGAAAGTCAACAGCGATCTCTGAGCCATATGCTTGTTATTACAATAGTATGTTGTGTATAACTGTCATTCAGTGAGAAACAACACAGACCAAAAAGGAAAAGACATATAAAAACATGAAGTTAAAGGAGGAGAGACCATCTTACAAAGCCCTTTTTATTGTTTTTGCCTTGATTAGAATATATCCCTTTCTTGCTTTTTGTTTGCTCATATAATTCCTGCTGATGTCTATAGGGCTTACTGAAGACATAGGAAAAGGAGAATAGAGGCCAAGCTGCGTGGGCTATAGTGAACCAAAACTGCAAAGAGATGCATACTTGACAGAGAGTTTAAAATAAAAATAAACCACAGTTTCTTTGCTTGGTTTCTGGAGCAGAAAGTCGCAAAACAAGCAGAAAACTTCTGGTTCTTGGTGAAATGGTTAGTTTAGCTTCCTTACCTCAACTGCTCTGATTGTTTCATACTTTAACCTTTGTTTCAATGAAAAGAATTTAGACTTAATTCAACTTACGTTTATGTCTGTGAAACCAGGGCCTTAGAAAATATTTCAGAAGTAGCTTTAGCCTTCCGTTTGCATTTTGTTCTTTTGCAAATGTGGTGGAGGTAACCTTGATTTGCTAGTTAGTGGAGTCACGCTTTATTGTGACAGAAAACTTAAGAACAGTCCTTCAGTGAAAATAACAAAGACCTACCCCATGGTGATTGATGAGAACGTTGTACAAGTGAAATGAGCTGGAAAGTCATCATCTTGTCTTTTCCTTTGCCACAGGAAAAGCATAACAGAGAGATTTCTTTTCTTCTGGTCCTGATAAGGAATCTAACGAAGCATAAGGAGAGGTTACACAGCATGGAAATGTGTTACACCCAGCTGCTCACTAGCTTGCAAAGCTGCAGTAAATAATGCAGTTGCTATTTAATAAACAAAAGAAAACAAAAGTCCTTTGATAGTGATCCCTAGCCTCTCTCATTTACCCTTCTGAAGATACAGTTTGTTTCTACTTAATTGACTGTCATTTTGGAATAACATAGAGTTTGATATTGTATTGTATGATTTGTAATGGGGTTTTTGTTGATAGGGAAAACAAAAGACTTATCTTCCTAGGGCCTGACTCAGCAAAGCCCAGGCATATATGCTCCAGGGTGTTTGTCTGGATGGTAGCTACTTTTATTCTCATAGGTTTTCCATGAATGGTTACAGTGAAGATACACAAGAAGACATGTAGTTTTGTCTTCCAAATTGGCTTACATAACCAATAGCATACTTTTTTGCTTGACACAAGTTACCCTTTTGAGAAGCAATGATGCATTTGTCACAAGCTACATTTGTCACATGCATCATTTGTGACACTTCACTTTCAAAAGATACTTCTCCTTGGAAGCAGTTTGTTCCATTGCCTGGCTCTTTTTATGAGCTAGCTTCTAACATATCTTTGGATTTTTATTAAAAATCTCCTAGAGTTTGTTTCGTTTAGCATTCAGGGAGGTGGGGAGAGAGAATATCGTGCCCATGAAACACTGGAGGCAATCTTCTCCCCTCCCAAGATTACTAACTCTTGTGTTGCATCTTTCTCCCCATGCCCAAGGCTCACTCTCAGTCCCAAAGCAGAGCTGATTCTTTACTATTGTGCTAACATTAAGAATAAGTAGGCTCATCGCTCATTGTGTCACTACGAGTTGAAGATGCCTCCTTTTTTAAGAACCAGTCAAGTGTTCAAAACAAAACAAGGCAAGGTTTACACTAATGTAAATCAGTGTCATTTTGCTCAGAACTGGAGGGGCTACAGCCCATGGCAATTTGGAGAGACTCAGCAGATGTGTGGGACGATATCCCAGCACTGCAGCCACAGCAAACATCAGGCACATCACTACCTGTTACAGTTTGTTATACCTGAAATCCAGAGATGAGCTGCTGAGGCTTGCTAATAGCTGGCATCTTCCGCTGGCCTACCTTGCTCGGTAATGACCCGCTCTGTGGGAGGTCAACCCAAAGCACCCAAAGAGATGGAGTAGGACCACAGGGCCTGAGAGTGAGTGTGGTGGGAGAGGAAATGGCTGAGTGGGATGGGGGGCAGTGAAGGCATGGAGAGAAGGGTTAGAACTGGGGATGGGGCAGGAAAGGGCAACAAGGCAGGCACATGAAGGGAGGAAAGAAAGAAGTAAAGGAAAAGGTAGGAAATCAGTAAAGAAAGGAGAAAGTGATAGACCACGTAAGTGGAAGGGAATGGGCAGCCATTCCCCTAGTTTGGTGCTATTGACAAACTTCTCATCCTTTTGGTGAAAAAAAAAAGATTTTGTGCACTTGCTTGACTCTTCTTGCAAAATCTCTTCTCTATGCCTTGTCTGTAGGATAAAGTGCTTGCCTGTTCACCTTGTTAAGCTGTTGGTTCAAGAGCTATTGATTTTTTAATTCAAAGTAATAGAATTGCAAATGAACTGCTGCTGTAAATATGGAGAACAACTCAATTTGCTGAGTGCTTCCAAGAAACAATTCTTTTTTTCCCTACTTTTGATTTAGGTGTAGGAAGGCATCAGTAAGATTTGCATCCTGAAGACTATTTTGACAGTTCATACAATGCTATAACAGCATTGCAAAGCTACATGTCCAATTCTTGGATTCAGGCTCCTGGTCAAGCTGGTCCCAGTAGGCCACTGTCCCCTCTTGGCTCTTCCTTGAAGCCCATTTCTACCCATAACTTATATCCAAGAAATCTTTCCTCTTGTGTATATCCTTGGTTTTCATGAAGGTTGTTATGCCTTTATAACTGAAACCAAATTCTAGATCTTTGGAGTACTTAACAAACATTAACCAGTTAATCTTTGCAACACTCATGAAGTAGTTAACCGTTATCCCTGAATTTATAATATGGAGCAAGAGAGGCAGCAAAGTTAAATGAACTCCTGTGACTAGAGCTCAGGCAGTAATTGACCACAGTGTTGAGCCATTGTACAGCACTGATGAGCATCACGATACTTCTGCCATGCAAGTACATTACAAGCAAAAAAAAGTATTGAAAAGTGGCTTTTTAAAAGTACATAACTGAGCTTTATTTACTATGTATTCCCAGGAGAGGTTAGGAAGGGATTGTCTTCTTACTTTCCTCTGTGTTCACATCTTTAATAAAAACTGTTAACTATTTATTAAAAGAGTGTCTAACTCTAGAGAATAGCTGTATTTTGATGTCTGGTGTCATGCTGACATTTTTGTCTCAGACAAGGTTGGCTACACCTTGCTGAAGGTTCTGCTGGTTCCCATGAATGTGGGAGGAGGATGGAAATATTAAAAAGCAGTGAGACCAGCTCAGGTCTTTGAAAATTGATGGGTAGAGTCCCAGTGACTTCGTCGGGCTTTGGTTGTACCTAATACGAGGCCATCTTCTTCCTCAGCATGAAAGTACCGTTCGTGACTATGCTGAATTCCTAGACATTTTTATGATGAAAGCAATCAAAATTAATTGGACCCAAAGTCCAAATTTTACAGTAACCCCAATTTCTAATTCACAGAAGTGACTCTGCTGTCCTGCCAGCCTCTTTTACAGTGCCTTGAGCTCTTATGTATCGGTATATATCACAAAATATATTTCCTTGTATATCAAGAAATGGAGCAGGCCTGTGTTATAATGAGTTTAAACAAGTTTTCTATTAAACAAGAATTGCTGGACTGAGTTATAACTTTGAAGGAGCCATAGGAATTAGGTGTCCAAGTCCTAGTGATTTTAAATGATGTTTGGGTTTCTAATCTGTAGGATCCTATTGACTGCTTTTTTCTCAGTTTTAAAGAAGCACAATTTATTTTCTTGTTGCCATGCAGGTGTTTCATAAAGAACCCATGCATTTTTAGTGGATATTGTTTAAAAAAACAACTGAGAGAGAAATTAAAAGAATAGTCTTCTTGAGCCTTTTGTGTCTAGCCAAGGGTTTGACAGTTTTCAAAAAAGTCTTGGCTGAAATGTTCAAAGCTGCCTTGGATGTAGGAGATCTGGTCATCCAGATCCCCTGGGATACTTCTAAAGTCTCATCCTTTGTTGTTATGTATCAGCATATAAACAAATCTCAGCCTTCTTGATGGCACACTGCAGACAAATCCAATGAGAAGTTTTGCAGAAATGTCAGTAATGTTGCCAAAGTGTTGATAGACCATTAGGAGAAGTAGTCTGTCATAAATCTCTATGTATTTACATAATTTGCATGCTCCTCTGGACCAGAATCCATGTGGTCTAAGCTGTTTGCACATGATTTTGATAATGTTAAGATGTTAGTCTTTGTTCTGAGGTTAGCCCTTCTTGTGCTCAGGTGACAATGTAGGGCAGTCATCTTCCAGGGCCTTCCACATTATCTCTATGTTAGCTTAAGTTAGCAGTCCCCAGAAGACATATTTACAGATTTACTCTTCCAGGAGACTTTACCTCCTAAGTCCGAAGCTCTTTGTAAAGCATTTTTCTTGATGTATGTGCACAGCATTGTTTCAGCTTTCTAATCACTGACCAGCTGGCTTGTTAGTGAATAGAGCTGTGGGCCCCTTGCCACGTTTCATGTGAGGTCTTGGCTGGGTGGCCAAGCAGGCAGCCTGCAGCCAGTGTCAAAGCAATTCAAGAGGTATTGGCACAGCAGTGTCCCCATTAATTTCTGCTTGTCACATGCTGTCATGCAAGTTACACCAGAGAGGAAATGACCGTTAAAAAAAAAAAGTACGCTTGTGGCACTTGGTCCCCTCCAGACGTTATCCCCGAGGTTAAACAAGTGGATACAATTAGCTGCTATCCACAGACAGCTGCAGGGAAGGAGAAGCCGAGACCTGGGCCCCACAGCAACGTGTCTTTCCTGTTAGCACGGAGTGTCGGCTGTCAACATATGCTATATTTTTAACCCTTTATGGGGTCTGAGTAAATTAAAAAGAGCTATTATGACCAACAGTGTCACGAAGGTGCTGGTAAATAGGTGTAGTGCTGACTGAGCAGTGTCCTCATCTAGGGAAGGGGTTTTGTTTGTTGGTACCATTCCTTGTAAGATCTGGTGTGAGCGGTGCTGGACGAGAATTGGCTCATCAGTGATTGATAATTTACTGTAGTTTGTTGATTCTGCCAGGGACTGAGACAGTGATTTCTGTGAACTCCTCTCAGAAGCATACTGAAGTAGCTAAAGGGAGTCACATCCAGCTTTGTGGGTTTTCTGGGTGGACTAATTTCTCTGATTACATCAGGAGAGCTTCCACAAGGATTGCAAACAAGTGATGATACGCTTAGGATGTCCCAAAATACAGCCTGGGAATGCAGAAGCAAAGTCTATGAAGAGGAAATGGCCATGATGTCCCACAGTGAGAGAAGGAAATATATACTATTAGAAGCAATCAAGAATGTCTTATAAAAAATGAAAGCACTAAGCTCTAATGAGAGGTGACAGAGACAGGGGAGTATACACAGTGCTCCAGAACAGATTGACTTAGTCAAATGAAAGTCTGAGTTTTACCCCAGAGGGAAGAGGCTCACAGCATCAGTCGAAAGAAGGATGACTTGCCTTGTTGAGAAACATGACCATTAAAGAAGCTGAAATTATATGAAAAGTGTACTCCAGAATTCAAACTGCAGCTTTGCCCCAGCTATCCAGCTAGACCTGATGTGACGCTTAGATACCAAATTTTGACTGGTGTTAGTCCCCAGACATGTGCCAGAAGGGGCTTCAGAGCTAATGCATACAAATCACAGATGCTATTTCAAGTCATTTGTATGGGGCTTACCAACTGGGTGAGCCAGTAAAGAGTTTGGGGGATTTCTTGGTTCGTTTTAGTCCTCATCTCTTTTTCAGATGGTATGAGGAATAAAAGAACAGAGGGGGTAACAACAGTCGATCCAGGATGCTCTGTGAGAGACTACTGTCTCCAACACAGTTTTATGAAAAGCTTGTAATAAAAGAAAGGAAGTTTCCCAGAAAGTATTTGGGGATGTACAAAACTGTTACGATAGCATCCAGAGATACAGGAGAAAATTCTGTTTGTTTGCTTATCTAGGCTCAGATCTGTAAATTCTGTTAAGAGCCTTCTATTGGTTTTTCTACTGGGCACAAAGACTGGAAAGGATTGAGTGGTGAAAAAGATTGTTAATCAAAAAGTTACATTTACCTGCTGTAAAAATTTCACAGCCAGGACAGGTCTTCGTAACAGTGCCACATTTGCCAATTTCTGTCAAATTGTTAAAACAAAATTCCCCTCTGTTCTCATTTAATTTGCATGTATTTTCTCTTTAAAATACCAGTAGCCACATAGAAAATGTTATGTATTTCATTTGCATGTCTGGTAATTCCACTTTTATAGGAATTTTTGGTACACTGCATTACTGAAAATAAGTAAGTAGGACAATAATTATATAGGTTTCCTTCCAGTCATGCAAATTCTTTTCATCAAATGTGAAAAATAGCAGCTGATAAAGTAAAACTTGAAAGATCTATATTGCACACTGACTTGACAGGTGTTGAGGTATAAAATGAGAAAATAATGTGGAAAGACTTATAGACACTTAAACTAATACTGATCTGCCCAAAATGAAATGCATCCACGTGTGCCTATACATGTGTATGTACGTATGTATCCCACAGATGTTAAGTACACATTTCACATACTGGATTTGGTCTTTGGTTCACAACTACTGAGATCAGTACGGAAATCTGGCAGTATTAAGATACTGGTAAAACAGACATGTACTAATATTGAAACTTTTAAAGACCTCTAAAATCCAGGTCTCTATTTTAAGGAGGGCAGACAGAAGGTTACTCAGAACAGTTCCTTGAGCACAATCGGGTGCATCCATTTGTCTTAATCTAGTCTTAATTATGTGTCCTTTGCTGCTGGTGAGCACTGGTGTTTGGGAAGTGTTTGGAGCACTCCAAACTGTGCTTGGTCAGGATCTCCTGCGGCAGTACAAATTCAGTGGTTCCCTTCTGAAGGGACAGTTGGTGAGTTTAAGCAAAGGGACTAGAACACATTAAATGTCCTGTGGTGGCTATAAATTGAATTCAGTCTACAAACAGGAGCATGACAATAAAAGGAAAACAGTGCCTTAGTACATTGAAAGCTATTATATACATACATAAAATTCAATCATAAACTTAAGGCAATGCAATAGCATTGCTAACCTCAAACTTTTTCAAAGAATACCATGGACTTTTATAATTCAGTTCAAATGTTGCTTTTTTCCTGAATCTTGTGCACAGTTGCAGTACTTTTGCTTGAGACTGACATACAATGTTCATGATATACAGGCAGGTCAATGCATAATAGTGACGTTTGCAAGTTTTACTAGACTGACTATTAACTGATTGACTGACTATTGTATTCCACGGTAATTTATTTAGGTCTTTCTAATCTTGGTTACCTTATTACTTCTAATAGCAACCAAAATAGTCTTCAAAACAGTGTTTCTAGAGACTCCAGTCCTCCAGGTATTGTATCTTTTAAATTGTTACACAAACAGTTCTAGTCATTAAAAAAACAGACACCACCCCCCCCAAAAAAAAACCCACACCAAAACAACCCAACTATATTCATTTCAGTGTTTATACTTTTGCAGTGGACTAGTATGGATAGCATTGCCTTCAATAGGATTATTCAAAACACTAAAATTCATGTATACATACCTGCATACTTTTGTCAGTGTGCATGTCTGCAGGGTTCTTCGTCCTAACAACTGAATAATCCACAATCACTTGTCTGAGCTGTGCTTTCTTTCTTATCAAAGTAGTTTAAAATCAGAATAGATTTTAAAATATCTGTTAATCTACTCTGAGTGTATTAAAGTATCTTTGATATGATTAAAATAATTTTACAATTCAAAAATAATTATGGAAATATTTTACTTCATATTTAAATATATATAGATATATGTTAATTTTCAACAAATTGTTTACTTTTAGGGTAGCAACATATAAAACACCAACAATTACTAGACTAATTCCTTGCATGAGCTTAGCAGATATTAGTTCCCTTCTGCTAATAATACACTAAATGAATTTGCTGTATTTTTTCTCTCTGCACAACATTTTATTCTATGAACTGAAAATGAACATTTTATCTTGTACAGTAAGGTTGATTAATACAACTAAGTGAATGGGTCATTCGGATTTATTGTTCTCTTATCAAAACAGATACCATGTTTAAATTGAACATGCTGTGAAGTTCACGTTCTCTTGGTACTCTAGTTAATTGACAGGAATATCACAGCAGTCTTCTCCTCTGGGGGTGACCCTTACCCTGTGAATACTTTAATGGAAAGCAATAGGACTACTCTGAGATAAACTGTTACCCAATATAAGGAAAAGGAAGAGCTCCATATTCTGGGTGTATATTGGGTTGGATCATGGATGACTCCTGAGAGGCTGTAGTGTGGTTAGGTGAAGGCAAAGAGCACAGCCTCCTCCTCCCCTTTTGGAATGCCCTGCAGGGAGACAGATCAGAATAGTTTTCTCCTTAGAGAAGGAAAAGGGCACAAGGGCAGGGATCTATCTGCCTCTGTCCCAGCCACTGCAGCCACCCAGCTGCAGGGACAAGAGTATCTTGCAGCTCCATAGGCTGTGGCAAATTGCTTCTCTGCCCCAACCATCACAGTCATGGCATTCTAGATAGTCTGGTGTGATAGGTACCCAGCCCAGTGTGAGGACAAGATTTAAAAAAGAAAATTGCTGTATTTAACAGGGAGTCACTACATTATTACTAATGCCTTTGGGATTCAGTGTAACAACATTAATCATGTCTTTTGCTATTCATGTATCTGTACTGTGTAATTCTTCAGGAATGCCATTGTTTTTTTGGCATTAATTAATGTTGACTGTTTGTTACAAAGTATAACCATAGAAGTGCTGTAATATTCTGCTTCAAAAATAGGCCCCAGAGAATGTGAAAACTCTTTAAACTTTCATTCCAGCATGTTCAAAAAAGAGCCTTTAAAATGAAAGCGATCTGATGGTTGGGGGTTCTGTATAATCCTGTAGGATACGAAGGAAGTCTCATCCTGCTCCTCTTCTGCTCAGAGAAGGTCCCGCTGTTTGCTGAGAGGCAGTGAGCCTTTTCATCAGACTAGCTTGACTGATTCATTACACATTGCTGTCTAAAACTCTTTCCCTTTGTTTACACTTGCGGTTGTCTCTTATGCAAACACTCCTACAGGAAATGTTCAGGACAAGTATCCCAACACCTGCCATCCAAAATAGGGACATTCCATTTTGCTCAGCAAAAAGAGAAAAATGAGTTACAAATAGAGCTCTGGATGAAGGATGCAGGTTGTTCTGCAGGTGCATGAGATACTCCACAGAGGAGTAGGAGAAATGTTAGGAGATTCCAAAGCATTGTTGTGTTTTACCAATTGTTAGCACAGAAATTGAGCAGGAAGAGGAAAATAGGCAGGTAAAGAAAAAAAAAAAAAGCCATAAAAAGCCTGTGCATTAGTACAAATTTAGGGTCTGTTGTAGTTGACAAGGATCTGTACTGTAGTGCTTTTATCTGGTGATACAACCGAGTATATTTGTGGGCTTCCACAGACTTACTTTCTCTGATATTAGGAACTCTTATCACCATGACCAAGGGCAATCTGGTTAAAGGTTTTTCTTTCTTCACATACAAGTCAATGGTGGAAAAATGTCAGCTTCACATAATGAGCAGCCTTTCATACATGTATGTTACTTCTGGGTGCATGCGTTCTCTGAAGACATATTATTCTCAGTGTTTTCCTTTAGGTTGCATCATGCTGTGTCCCCCTTTACAAAGACAAAATCTAGCATCTATACCTTTACCTCAGTGGTGGGTTAGCCTAGCCCAACAGCCAAACTCCCACCCAGCTGCTCACTCACTCTCCTCACCTCAGCAGGATGGCTACAGAAAATAAAGAACAAGGAACAAGAAAGCTCATGGGCTGAGATAAGACAGGGAGATTGCTTACCGATTACCATCATGAACAAAACAGACTCAGCTTGGGGAAAATGAACTTAGTTTAATGCCAATTAAGATAGGTATTTAATTGCTAATTCAGGTAGTGGGGAAAAAAGGCAAACCTTCAAAGAACACCTTCCCCTGCCTTTTTCCAGGCTCCACATCACTCCTTTACTCCCCCCACCCTGAGCAGCACAGGGACATGGGGTGTGAGGGGTTGTGGTCAGTCCATAGCAGCTCCTCTCTGCCGCTCCTTCCTCCTCACACTTTCTGCCTGCTCCAGCATAGGTCCTCTCCACAGGCTGCAGTTCCCTCAGGAATACCCACCTGCTCCAATGGGGATCCTCCACAGGCCATAGTGTGGATATCTGCTCCACCATGGAGTACCTCCTCTTTCTCTTCTTACTCCTCCTCCTCTCATCTTGGTGTTCCCTGTGCCGTTTCTCACTCCTTTTGTTTCCTCCTCTTCTTTCCCTCCAGCCTTTTCTGCCCTTTCTTACATACGTTTTCACAGAGGAGCCACCATCTTGGCTGACAGGCCCAGCTGTGCGCTGTGGTGGGACCGTTGGAACCAGCTGGAACCGGCTGGAACTGGCCATGTCTGGCACAGGGCAGCCCCTGGTCTCCCCTGACAGAGGTCCCTGCAGCCCCGGCTTCCAGCACCTGGGCACCAACACCCAAAACAACTCCATACTTTCTGTTTTCTTTGAGTAGCTACTTGAATTATTTGGTTGACAGCCATGACATCCTTGTTTGGATTAGGCAGGCAGAGTACTCCCGAGAATCTGGCTGGTGTTAAACAACAAGTAAGTTACTGCAGGCAATTGACAGATATTTTAGCTGGAAGTCAAGATGGTGGGTGACTCTTAAAGGATCAGAGTGGTGTTTTGAAAACCAACGGCTTGGAAGGGATTTATGGGTCAGAAGCTGGAGGAGGGTTAAGAGGGGTCAGTGAAGCATAGAGTCAAGAGGAGATAGGACAAGGAGGAGACAAAAGTCTGTAGGAAATCAAGGCTTTCTGCTCCTGCTGCCCTGAGTTGGAAACGTGAGCTGTGAAGTCGGCCTCTGGCAGAGGCAGCAACAGCAGCTGCTCAGCCTAACTCAAAGCCCATCCCCATCCTTGCTGATGCCTGAAGCAGAATATGCAGGACACATTTCTGTGTATTATTGAGACTCAGGACATAATATGGTATTGCTTGAAAAGTTCGTTGTTATTTGGTCCTGACATTCAGCGCTGATAAATTCAGTAAATATCAGACTAAGTAATGCCATCACTGATATCATATATGGTGGAACATGCAAAAGATGCAGCACTTCCATAGCAAATTTTGCTCCTAACTGTTTCCATTATGAGGCTTTTACAAAACTAAAGCTACTAAGATATTTGCCTCTAAGGAAAGTGTATTTGTTCGTTGCATCCCCAAATAGCTCAGTTTTCAACTGAGTTATGGATAAATATTTTAGATTTGTGCATAGACCACATGGAAAATGTAGCCTGAAAAGGGAAAACATTGTAAAGCCACGATTATCTGAAAGTAATCACAGTGGAATAATGTATATATCTTCAACTTGGGCAACAACCATAGTAGGTTTTGTGATGTTAGAAGCATGGCAGAAATCTCTAATCTGAAACAACAGGCGCTGTTCTGTGTCTATGTTTGTAAACATACAATATCCAAAGAACATCTGATAGACGTCAGGAGAGGTTTGATCATGACTCATTAGAACTTGTTCCTCAAATCTGCGAAGGGATGAATCTTCTTGTTTGTCAAATAGAATTGATGGTTTTTCAATTAACTTCTGAAATATGATTTTAACTGTAATTCCAAAGTATGGTATGCCTAGCTACTACAGAAAATTTCTCAGGGAAAAGCAGACATGGAACAAACTAATCCCTGAGGCACATGAAGACTCTGTTGCAGTTATTTCTAGATCTTGGAAATTGAGATAATACTGGGTAATCATCACTAATAAAAATGGATGCATTTCCGTCAGATGAGTGGAATTATCCTGATTTAATTAGGTAGTGATCTGGATTGTGCACGTTTATGGCCTTTATCCGATTTGCTAGCAAAGTTAGTATCTTCTGATACTAGTTACAGTATCAAAGAAAAGACACAGCCCAGACTGAGTCTGATGTTTCTTGCAAGTGACTGGCTAAGAGGATGAAGTCATTTTCCAAATGTGAGGCCTAATGGTTTTTGACTAGGCTTATGTACAGCACAAAATAAATCGTTCATTATGGATAAA
Source organism: Buteo buteo (assembly GCF_964188355.1). Classification (NCBI taxonomy): domain Eukaryota; kingdom Metazoa; phylum Chordata; class Aves; order Accipitriformes; family Accipitridae; genus Buteo; species Buteo buteo. Next base: position 26,693,427 of record NC_134172.1, on the reverse strand, counting down.
GAAGTAATTTCAAAGCTCTCTCTTTTGTTTGCTTTGATATCAAAAATCTATTTGTGCGAACAAATATCAAATTATATTTGGTATTAATTTGAATATGAGCTGCACAATTTGGTATTCTGTATTTAAAGTGCATAATAATAAGCCTATGTCATGTGATTTTGGTTTCTGCTCTTTTTCTAACTGGCTGAGAAGTTGAAAACAGGACAATAATGAATCACAAACATCAAATGGTCTTTTTACATCAAAGTGCCCGTCTTTACACACATGAATCTTTGAACTGTTCTTCCAAGATAATTTTGAACTGAAATCTGTTCATACATGTAATAGTAAGTTATAAGGGATAGCAAAAGAGCATAATCAACAGTGCAAAATGAATACTGGATAATAGCCTGTATGGACTAACTCTGAATTTCCTGGAAGAGGAAATACAGCACTTTTTTCCCCAGTTTTTCTTCTTCTTTCTAATACCTTTTAAATTTACACTTTCTTGGTACACTTTTCTGCGGCACATCTCATTTTTTGTGTGTAAAGAGAACTTCAGTAAATTATATTCATCTTTTGAGTCCTGTGGGGGGAGGAAAAGATATACCAGTTTCCATTTTCAAATATTTTCTTGTTTTACCTGTGCCTGGAAGAAGACTCTGAATTTAGAAATTGAAGACATTGCTTGCAACTTGCAACTAGCAGAGCAGAATTGCACTTGCTGAACTTGAGGAAGAAAGTTGAAACAAAACCAGCATCAGTTGTAGGGAAAAAAATATTCTTGATATGTTTGGTAACTGCAGGAATGAGTTTACATACTTGACAAATGAGTAGGATGCAGAAATGTCACCAAAAAGGGACTCGCCAGGGTCTACTGACTAATCCTTAAGTTCTTTAAATTATTTCCTTATTTCATCTGATATTATGCCTACCTGGAATAAAAAAAATTAGGCCCAAATTCAGTGAAGCCATTAAGTACCTACTTAAGATAAGATAACCACATGCTTTAAATGACCTTGGCATATTCTTTACGTCTGCAAGACTGATCCAAAGACTGTTGGGATTTGATTTAAGTTATAATAGCACAGAGTGAGCAGATATGACATGTATTAACTCTACTGATGACTGAAACTTGCAGAGCTGTAGTCCTAGCTCTTCCACATATTTCTGAACTGCAAAGGGAAATTATATAAATTCAAGAGGATTCAATACCCTCTGTATGTTTGTTTTAAAGGTGCAAACCCTATTATACTAGCTATCAAAATTATCAGATCTCAGTTTTTCCTAGGGAAGCAAAGGGAATAAAAGGCACCAGCTAACAGGGAATGGCGTTCTCAGTTTACCACCATCCTTCAGAAGTGATAATAACTAAATGCTCTCACAGCATCCATAGTTCTGTGGTAATATCTCCGTCATCAGAGTCTTCAAATAAAAACTGGTTACTTTATGAGCAGCCCACTGTTACTACTGTTTGGCAGACAGAGTTATAGGCTATGTATAGAAATGGCCATGTTTTATCAGAGGTCAGATTAGAGCTTCCAGCCTTAATATCTATACATTTTATAATAGTTTCTGTAGAGATGATCAGGGAACATTACATGCGAATAATAATTTTGTATTAAATTATATAGCAATGTCTATGAAGTGTAACTTAAAAATGCATCCAGGTAAAGCAATATTATCAAGTTGAATGTGTTGAGCTATTTTTAAATCCATTTTCAGATATCATTCCTTTTAATAGTGTGCCTTGAATATTTACTTGAAACATGCCCAAGTCCATAGAGAACAACAAAAGCCACCAACTTCAATTTATCCGTCTCATGTTTTCTCATGTTTAATGCTATGCACCTCTCCAAGATCATTTTGGTTGCTAGTAGCAGGATTGGTGGACACCCTGCTGCATGGCTTATGGAAAGGGTGTATGTCACCAGCAAACACAGAGCTGGAATTTCATGAACTCAAGTCAAGTGCATACAGAAAATGAACTTTTTCTTTATCCCTTTTATTTCTTACTTATTGCAGCACCTTCTTGTAAATACCTATTTATGCAAAGATAATATTCAAGTTGACGGTATCCTTCTAAGTTGGAATTCAGGGGATTTCTACTATTTAGTTTTGAGTCTGTTGGTTCATTCCTTTCGCATTACTAAGATTAATGTGAAAACATGAGTACAGATGAAAAAGTTTCTTCAGCTGTGGAAATGTCATAGAAGATTGCATCAATATAACAAAACAGAAAGGAAAATGAGAACAGTTACTTACGATTATTACACTGATTTAGTGCTAAACTTTGATCTAAAGGTAGTTTCTGTCCTGTTCAGGAAATTCTATACAACAGGTTTTGCCAAGTAAACTTTATCCCTCTAAAACATTAAATTCTGGTGAATTTGTCATTTAAACAGCTTTTCTGATTGAAACAGATCCTTATGCCTGTTGAAGTGAATGATGAAATTTCACTTCACTCAGGCAGGACAAAGCATAAACTTGTGAGAGGCAAAGTGGTGTGTGTTTTAAAGTTAAGAGCAAAAAGCTGCTATGTATCTATCTTTCTTACTTTTGAAGTTGTCCTGGGATTTACAGATGTGCTTTTGCTGTATCTTTTAAGTATGTTGACCAGTCTTTCTATCAATCAACCTCAAATAATTCAACTAGAAACAATACATTAACTTGATAAGGACACCTGTTCAAGTCAGCTGGTTCTGGCAACATCCTGTCCATTTTATATTAATAGTTGGTTTTATCTTCTGTGCACATATTTAAGTCAATATTTGTTAAATTAGTTTTGCAGATTATGACAGGGCATTTACTTGTTTGCCACCTTGTCTTGATAATTGCATATTGATTTCTTATTTATATTTAGGATATGATGCTTCAGCTGTTTCGGGGACTGGATTTTCTGCATTCACATCGTGTGGTGCATCGGGACCTGAAACCCCAAAATATCCTTGTAACCAGCAACGGGCAGATAAAGTTAGCTGACTTTGGCCTTGCACGAATCTACAGTTTTCAGATGGCTCTTACCTCAGTGGTAAGTTTCTGGAGGCTTTTATTTTTCTTTTAATGCAGCAGTGTTCTTTACTCTCTATGTTCCTGGCTTTTTATCCCATATTATAACGCTGCTTCTAGAACCATCTCTGCAATTGAAGTCACTTGTGTCTCCAAAAACAATGGCTTTCCAGCCAGGATTGAAGTTGTTGTGGTTACTTTGTATAAGTAATCGATTACTGGTTCTAAATGAAATCATGACTGATTACTGAAGGATAGGTATGTGCTACTTTTCTGAAACTCTATCAGTCTAGCTTCTGTTGTGATACCAACTTCTTTTGCACAATGAGCCAGACAGGTAGGGTGAAAGTTTCTGAAGTACCTGTTTTAAGATAAAACTCTTGCTGATCCCCAGGTATCTTGCCTGAAAAAATACACAGATACTTGTGAAAATGCCACACTGTCATGCCTCTGATTTTCTGTCTCTGTGAATATGGATTCAATGCTTGCTCCCATATGTTACTGAATGATCCAAATAGGGCTGTGCTGGAGGCAGCTCAAGTGGACCTGGCAGCCAAAATCACAGCTATTTCCCAAGGCAGCTGTTAAAGAGCGCCTCCAGTATCTCTAGGGCCCCTGCCACTGTTACCCCTCTCTCAGCAGCTCTCCTGGTTGTCCTTGAGCTGTCCTGGATGTCCAGACACAAGCTCACTTCCAGAAGGTCTGGCCCTCTCCTGCGTTAATGCTGATAGACACCTACCAGCTCCTCGCTTTTTGACCCCGTTTCCATGCTTGCTGGCCCTGCCCCCAGAATCAGCTGCTGTTAGCTTGGCACAACATCTCTGAAGTGTATTGAAGAGTAACCATGCTGCATGCATGTTGGGTGTCATTTGGTTTTGTTGCCTGCTCATTAATTTTTTTGTTTCCATTTTCTATTCTGAGTATCACAACTGCCACGGCAGTATCACTTACGCTAAAGACGGGAAAGAGAGAACTGCTGAGAAAAGAAACTGAAAGGAGTCCAGTTCGCATTTTACATTATATTGTAGAAATTAGCCTGGCTCACGTTGATGAGAAGCAATCTGTTGTTATTATTAGTTACTGTAAGTCTTCCCATCTTAATATGATGTAATTATGACGTCCTGTGTTCCAGTTTCAGTGTGAGTGAAGGCAGGAGGCAACAGAAAATTATATCATCATCTTGCTAAACATAGGAAAATATCCTTGTCACAGAAAGCATAAGTAAACTTGTGTTTTGGGGCTGGGTTTTTTCATTGCCTCTAGGATGTAGCCTAATCCAAAGCTGAAAGAATCTCTCTGCTGAGGTTGGTGAGGATTGATCATGTTGTAACTCAAACCAGAGCTTTGAGGAAAAGGAGAGAAATGTTGTTCGTAAACTGCTGTAATTTTTCATTTCCCAGTTATCAGTCAGTAACCTCTTCAATGAGTATTTCTATTGATCCAGAAAGTTCTTTAAGCTAAAATTGCAGTGTTGTAAGGCTTCCAGCAGGTCATTTTTTAAAGTTCTGCATAAAATGAGGAAAAAATGTCTACGGAACTGAGCAGGAGTTTGTCCATAATCGTGTAGCCTGCATAGGAATGAAGGTCAAAAGACCCAAAAATAGAGTGCATCTACTGAGGCAAAAACGTACCAAGACCTGCTTGTAAGAGAACATTGCCAGAATTGCTATGTGGAAGATGTACATATGTTCAAGTATCTAATACTTGTGTGCTAGAAGTCATGTTTCAAAACCCATTAGCTACTACCCTTAGCACTGCTGTGAACAAGAGTCATTCAGATTAAGGGATTATCCACATGCAAGTTTGTGCTGTGTTCACACAAGCATTCAATTGCCATTGCAGCTATGCTAAAGAGTATTAAAATAATTGAGTTATTCAGTGACCAATGACAAATAAAGTATATGGTCATAGGCATGAATAATGGCTTTCATGCTTAGAACTTAGTGTATCATTTTCTTATTAAAAAAAAACCTAGCTATGACCATGGCTTTTTTAAGTTAAAAATTTATTGGTTTTAAAATGCTTAGTGTTTAACACCTTTGAAATCAACTTTTGTCTACGTATGTAGAAACCTATAGGGGAGTGTTGCTTACAATGTGATAATGTGGTATGGTTTTAAATGTCAGTCTTCATTGCTCCTGCAGACTGAGTGCTGGTTAGAAACTTTTACTAAACATGCATTAGCTGACACAGGCCGCCAGTTTTCCTTTTCTGAATGTAACTTCTACCTTCGTCTAGCTGCTTTGTTGTGCGAATTCTTCTTTTTGTTTTTCCTCCATTAAAACTCAGTACAGGAAACAAAACTCAAAAAAAAAATCAACCTTCTGTTTTTCAAACATAAAGATATTCTTGACTTTACCATTCCCAGAAGTCTAAATTGCAGTTCTTCACCAGGCAGTGAGTAAACTTTCATTGACTTCAGCAGGACCAGCTTTGTTTTGAAGTGTTTGCAGAAAAAAATGTTGCGTTATAAAAGACAGCATGTATCTACACATATATCAATTAATAAAAGTCCTAGCTTGCAAGGATTTGCTTCAGACTTATACTGAAAAGTGATAGTGCAGACAGCCCAGTGATAAAAAGCACACTGCATGCACTATCGTTGTGATCAATACAAGGGCTCTGCAGCATTTCCTTCAGAAGAGAAACTTACTGCAAGATAAACTACAAGAATCATCTTTTGAAGTGTCAGATCATTCCCAAGATGCATCCTCATTCATTGCTCACAAAGAAACTCTGCAGATGGGACAAAAAGAGCTTGCCATGAAAGTAATCCAGTAAAAACTGATCCAACCCAAGTACTCTGGGTGCTGAAAATGGTAACATCAAAGCAGCCTCTCTCTGATAGCCAGTTATTTCCACAGAATCCTTCTGGCAGATCAGTCGCCCAGGCATATTGCTGTCATTTAAAGAAACCTCTTGATATTTCTGTCAGTGAATGAATAAAAGATTCAAACTAATGTTACGCAGGCTTGGGGGGGCAGGGTGGAGATCACTACTCCCAGCTGTGGTCAGACTGAGAACTGATACATGTCTGAAATAACAGCACTAGAAAGAACAAGGTCAGGCGGGGGTGTCTCAGATGGTGGGTAATAGGGCATGCTTTTGGTTTCGTACAAAGTTAGACTCTTTTTCAAGTGTTGGTCTTGGCCCTTGGGGAAATTTTGAATAGGCTTTGTGATAGCAGAGAAGCTCCATAGGACAGAAGAGGTGGATTGAGGTGAATGTGTAATTTTAGAATTTGACAGCAAAAGCTAATGAACTGTCACCTTTTTTCCTGGTGCAGAAAAATGGACACCCAGTTCTAACTTTCTCTGAGCAAAGGAGCAAGTGGCTGTCTGGAAAATCTGAAGTTATATTATGAAAAAGAAATGAGCCATTTATCTATTTTTGTTGACTTCTAACTGCCTTAAAGAAAGGAAATGAAGCTGAATCATGGCACACGAGAATGCTGTGAGATAAGTGCACGCAGTTGTGATCACAGCATCTAGGTGGAGCTGAGGCTGTCCAGCTTTTAAAACCTGACCTGCATCAGGATCTCAGTGAAACTGGAAAAATGTTAGTGTTTGTAACACACTCATAATACTTTCTTTGAAAACATGTGTGCTTTCCCTTAGATGGCAGCACTACTGATAGGGTTTTTTCCCCTGAAATGCAAACAAAATTGTTTTATGTCTTCTTTTTAAAAAAAACCCACTTGTTTGCAGATTTATTGAACGTCAGAAGGGAAAACACATCACTTTCTCTGCTGATGCTCTAAGTTGTTGAATACTAGACTCAGCTAAATTGACAATTAAAAAGAGAAGACACAAAATATCCTGCAGTTACTGTCAGTGAATAATTTTAGATTATGCTAGCATTTTATTTGAGCGTTTCTTCAGGATAAAAACTTTCCATCCATTTCTGGCAGTCACTTCAGCACAAATGGTTTACATGTCACATCATGCAGGAACTTGGATTTCATTTTGTTGGTATAATAGCAAGGGAGCATAAAATAATTTTCACTAACTGGGCTTACTGTGTAAAAATAAATATATAAATTAGTTACAGCAATAAAAACAACAACAACAAAAAAACAGAAAAACCTTCTTCCAAAGAGGAATGAGTGCTTTCCCGTTTTCTGCCCACTGTTGCGTTGTAATTTTCTAATAAATGCCACCTGTTAGGAAATACTGTGAATATAAACTCTGATCTGAGCTAATATGATAGTTGAGAGCACAGTCAAAGAACTTTCTTTTGCTTTGCCTTGGTTTAGGGTTCTTTTTTCCTTTTTTTTATGGCCACCTCTTCCTGATACTATGCTTCCCAAAGTCCACATATTTATTTGTACATAACACACCTTGCAGTGTCCATTCCTGTGTTGGGTAAGTTCCAGCAGACCTGGAGTCTGTTGCAGTACAGCTTTAACCTGAGATGCTCTGGGTATCCCTAAATGGCCTGGTTGAGCAATCTATTTAAAGCTTGCAGTTAACATCAAACATAGGAGTAGACCTATGGAAATTAATCAATCACCTGCTTCTGATGAATCAAAGTCAAAATCTGGGCTGTGTTAAAGAGTATCCTAATGGAATCAGTACAGTGACACTAGATTTTATCTCATACATAATCTGATAAGAGCATAAATCTTCCTCCCTCTGACAGGTGGAAGTGACATTGTTTTGGTATGCATTGAGCCTTCACTGTTGTGAGGAAGCACATCACCTTAGATCTGAGCCCCGATCTCCACTTCTTTCTTCATGGTACATTTCTCCAGTCCACCCAAATGTCCCTGAAAATGAAAATGAGTCACAGACAGACATGCAGAGGATCAAAATATGTGTTGTTGAGCTTGTCAGTGCTGCTGCTGAAAGGTTGTGGCTATTTAGGAATGCGGTATGATTAAACTGGTTGGCTGATTTAAGGAAAATCTGTCTTCCGTACTAACACAGGGTTCTGCATAAAAAGTCCATGTATCTGGCTTTGTGAAGAAACGAGTGATTTTCTCTGGTATTTTAACATTCAGATAGATGAAGGAATCTTTATTGCATCCTCCCAAACACCCTATAGGAAAGTTACTTCCATCACATAAAATGAGTCATTTATCTCCAGAGCCATCTTAAGAACAAAAATCATTATGAGCACATTGACAGTAAAGTCTGCAGCTGACTAAAAACATTTTAATATATATTTACATTGACTTCACTCAGATCAGATGTTCTCTAAGAGGGCTCAGATTTATATGAAAATAACAATGAAAAAACAGATTCCTCAATGTCACAGTATTATCAAAGGGCAATATGGAAATACCTGTGGACGAACTTTGGAAATTAGAATAGAAGTTTCTTTTATTCATCTGCATATGAACATTGTGATCATTATGATCATATAAGATAATTTTCAAAGCTGGCTGTTAATTTTTGTTGCCCATCTTAAGAAACTTTAAAGTCTGGAAGAGTAGTACTAGCTGCTCTCATAGAGAAACAGAGGATTTATGGCAAGGTTGTTATTTTTCAGAAACACATCCTAGAGATAATATTCTAAGAGTGCCATTTCACAGTCAGTGTAAGTAGATGTAACATTTCTACTGCTGCTGAAAGGATGGTCCTGCTTTTGACCACACACTCCTATCACTTCCCTTGCATCGGCATTACTGGTTGCACCCTTGTAGTCCAACTGAAAATGAGCCCCGTAAATAGTAGTTATTCATTTTCAGGTGGATTAGAGGATGCAAATCACTGCACGGCCACATGGGTGAAAGCACTGGCACACAGGGGAGGGTGAGCAGAAAGATGGGGTCATCCACTCCGTAGACACTACAGTCTTAGATTTGTTGGAGTCAGTTATGAAACCACATCTGAAGTCTTCAGCTGAGGACTCAAATAACTAAACTAACTCAAAGGCGGAAATGTTTTTCAAAACCTTGCAACTCACGCTGCCTTACACTGTTTTGAAGATGTTAGATGAACCGGTTACTGGTTCATTTAAGGCTCTTACTGTATCTGACATTAACAAAACTTCTAAGGAAATCTATACTGATGTTTGAAGTATTTTCTAGCCCCTCAGTGCCAAGGCCTGGGTTCAGGGCTCTGTGCTGTTCCTCTGCAGCTGATGCCACAACTCACCCTCGAGACCTGTCAGGAATGCAGGGAATGCAGCCCTCTGCTCTGATTCAGGCCCAGGTTTATCATGAACCATAAAAAGCCTATCTTTTAATCTTTCAAAGAAAGTAAATTATTTCACAGTAAACAAGCAAATTGGCTCCACATGAGAATATTTTCTGTGCCAGAAAACTCCTTTTCAGAGCTGCAGACATTAAAATATATATCATGTGATGACAGAGTTTGTCCACACTAAGCTGAGCATGTTTTGCAGCCCTGCAGCTGCACCAGCGCAACCTAGCAGAATAAATTTACCTTGTGCTGGTAGCAAAAGGGAAAAAAGGTACAATGTCGAGCAAAGTTCATATCAGAACAAAGGAAATTTCTGCTGGCCTGGACCAAAGGTTGACTGTGTGCACTATCAAAGGATAATGTCCAACAGAGGATGCTTAGGAAGGAGAGAAGAACCAGCTTTCAGCAATCAGAAATTTAGCAATTTCCAGTGCTGGAGATTGTATCTGGATCGATCGTTGGTTATAATAATAACTGAAGTACCCATCTTCCGTAAATTAATCTACTTACTTCTTGAACCATTTATACTTTGGGCTGCAGTTAACTTCTGTACTGTAAGAAAATCTATTTTGTTTTAAATCTGACACCTGATAGTTTTACTTAGGCTTGTCTTAATTCTGCTTTTGTGAGACATTCCCTTTTCACATCTGGGTGAAATTTGGTATTAGTTTGCAGCAGTACAGTTCCATTGGTGCAAGAAAAATGTACTCAGTGCAAATAGGCCTTCACATGTTGATGTGAAGATAAAATGAAATGTGCTTTTTTTCTTTTATCTTTATTTTTCTTCTCTTTCACTTAAGAAGCTACAGTAGATATTTTTAGTAATGGTACGGTACTGACAGTTTTCATACAAATATGTGGTGAATGGACTTTAGGATGTAGAAGAACTGAATTTATAAGGAACAGGCAGTGCTTAATCTGCTAAAAAAATGGCGGGGGGAAGGTTGTAAAAGGAGGAAAGAAAGGCAGAAAATTACTACTGTGTATTTTCTCTATACTATAAAAGAGCATCCTGCTATCCTGTGACCCTAGTTCTATCCTCTGTTTTCAGATATAAAAATATGTGGTACATTTCCCCCACCCAGTGATTTACATCTTCTTTGTACTATTTTTCTGTTGATTTAAGCGGGTTTGTTTTTACATCTACTCCCAGAGATAATTGAGTGCGTTGAATTGTAAAAACAATTTGATTGTTTGACAAGGTCTCTCCCTATGTATTTACAAAACTGTTCCCACATAATTTCAAACCATCCTGAAACACTAAAATACGGCCTCAGGTTATGCTCTTATCAGAGCACACAGGGTAAGCAGGCATAGGCCTGTTTGGTACTTGAATGTGAGACAGCCAAAGGAAGAGGAGCAGAGAAAATAAATAGCATACTCTCCTTGGAGCTCATGCTATTCCAGAGTGAAGGCAGGCGTCTGTACACTGCTGACGGAAATGCTCTTAGGGCTTAATATATAATAAGAATGAGTGGCTGACACGTTTTTTGCAGTGGCAGGGAAGTATCCATAAATTTTCTCTGCACACTGGCCAAAGTCCTGCTGTAGAAGGTATTTCTAACTGAAAATTCCCTTGTACAGGTACACCTGAGGAAGTTTCTCTTAGCATAACAATATTTAGTACTTGTTCAGTGTTGCTGGCATGGAATTCTGGAGCTCAAAAGCAGAAGAGATGTGAAATCATCCAGTCCTTCTGTGAATCAGGCAGAATTGTTCTCTGTTATGTCATTTCTAATGTTTTGCCCATGTTAACTTCAAATGTGCCAAGAAATAGGGATTCCATCGCTTCCCATGGGAGCCTGTTCCAAAACCTCTATATAATCACTCTCAGAAAGTTTCCTTGATGTCCAGCCTTCAATTTCCCATTCTTAATTTAACTCCATTATATTCTTTGTTATTTTATGCTGAATGGTAGCAGATGGCCAAGGCCTTGTAGTTGGCTCCCTGCATTAGAGAAATCAGTTACATATTGCTGTACACTTTTGTCCCTGCAAAACGTGAAAAGATAATTCATTTGATAGAGTGGAAGTATAGTAGTCCTAGATTATCTAGATTTCAGTACATTATAGGGCACCAATGAATTAAACTAGTAGACTTCTCATCTTCTAGAATTAAGTGGATAAATCCAGAGGAAAATATATTATGCTAAGAGAACTATTGAGCTACAAGGTGAATTCCTCAGTTTTGGGGATCTTACAAATAGCTTGTTAAAAAGCTGCAGAGATCACAGGCAGGCTATGAGTCACTGTTTAGATGCATGAAAAGAGCAAATGGAAATTTAGACTGTTATCTGTAGGATATTTTATTAGAAATAAGAAAATACTGATGCCACAACACAAATTAATTGATCAGACCTGATCTAGAATACTGTGAGCTGTTCAGTTTCTCTGTGACTGAGAGATTATTTTGGACAGGAACAGGCATGGGGAAGGATAGATTTCTGTCTAACGATCAGGGAAGGGCGAACACTATTTTCTGCGAGGCAAGAAGAACCTGACTTAATTTTACAAAATGAATCATGAGGGTAGATACAACTGATACCTAAAAACATCAGGAAGGAGCCAGAGAGGGAGGACACAAGTTAAAGAAAACAATTGTGGCCTGAGAACTAGTTAGTTTAAACTGGGCTTAAATAACTTTAGGAAGCTAGAAAACAAGTAGTGAAATTCTGAAGCAGCCTACAGTAGGACCAGTGCAGGCAAGAAATTTAACTGATTTTGAGAGAGAACTTGATGAATGTCTGTGATGCAGTTGGTAAATCTTGATGACTGAGGCAATCTATTCCAGTTCCATATCTCTGTATTTGCCCCTTCGAGATTTCATGTGCATTATACAGTCAACTTTATCAAAGAGATGCACTTCATGAGCTCCACCCTGAATGGAAACAGCTTTTAGCAGGCCAGATGGGTTGGCATAAATGTCAGAGCAAAATCATTTTCCAAAGAAAGAAATGAATGGTGAGCTACTTAGCTTTATTAAAATGAGATGGAGCAAATAGTGGAGCTGGCCTTATAAACCAAAGGAGGCTACATTTAAAATAAGGGCTAGCATGAGAGCACAGAGAATTAAAATGAGATATAAAACAGAGATACTCTCCACTAAAGAAGTGAACAGACAACCTGGATGTTTCCCAAATAGGGATGAAAGATGATCTGAAGGCAAAAATGGAATCTTTGTTGGGACAGCAAATTGAAAAAGTCCAGATGGAGTGGGAAGTCTGTTTGCAACGTTACCCATCTGGAAATGGGATGAACCTGGCAAGTCACATCAGGGAATGAGACAACCAACCTGACTGCTGAAAACTTGATCAGAAGGCTTTCCATGAAACAAGGGATGCCAGAAAAGCTTGGATAAACTTGGAACCAGCTAACAGAAATAACCTGCAACGAGGACTTGAGCTGAAAAATCAGCATGTGAAAGTAAGCAGAAACTTAGGCTACTGTGGAAGTAAAAGTGAACACCTGGATGTAAAAACAAACCTGTCAGGAGACTGTCTGTTTATAATTTTTTTACTTAGTGTACATCCTATAGACTTGCATTTTCTCAGCTCAAATAATAGAAATGCCTACTGAAAATCCCAGGGAAGCTGACTTCAGCATTGTATTCTATATGAATGGTGAGGAAAAGGAGCAGAAAGGAGCACTTCTGGTAGCCTTTCTAGGTAGCCCAGCTCTGATGGTGCTTCAGAATTTATACTCGGCCTCATCTGTTCAGATCTGCTATAAGGCCATGATATATATGTCAAGGACAGCCATCAATCTTAGTGTGCTTGGATACTACTAAGAGCTAGAGGGAGCAAGAAGAGAGGGACAGCTGAGGACACTTGTATTCTTACAACACGCAGATACCACAGAGCCTGACAAGACACATAAGCAGTGATTGTGCTTTGCAATCAAGGTAAAGCAAAGAAGCCAAAGGCATGCTGGGAATCTGTAAGATTTGCCACAGATATTGAATATTTTCTTACTAAAAGGAATCAGAAGGTGATACAGCTACCACAGAATCTGCTTGTCTGAAACTCTAGGAGAACAGTCAATGTTTAAAAGACAATGGAAAAGGAGATTCTGATCTGATAAATTGCATTTGTAGGTACACAGAAAAAATACTGTATTTGGTTTATAAAACAAGAAAAATTGACATCAATGCCAAGATTAAGAAGTAATTCAGTTAAATATAAGTGTCATGGAAGACGACTGCAGAATGCCTTTCAAAAATACAAAACCAGCCAGGACATATTAGTATATACCAAAACCTCCCAATACAGTTCAGGAAGTTCCTTCAGACTGAAAGTCAGACCTTGGAGGTACAAGCAGTGGCTTGAGTTTTTGTTTAGGTCAGACACATGAGTAGCAGTAGTTGAAATTGGTCTATTAAAATGTATTACTGGCTCTGTGAAATGTGCAGAAGTGTCATAAATTAGTTACTGAATGAGACATGTTAAAAAACTTAAGCAGGACATTTGACAATAAAATTTCTAATTGTTCTGAAATACACACAGAAGTTGTCCATTGCAAAACTGGGAAAACTGAATTTGAAAATGAAGTCTGTAGAATTCAAGTGCAAATCAGAACAGCTAAAGTAGTGGATAAACTACTGATTGCTTTGGATTTTGCTATCTCTGTAGTGAATGCAAAGCAAAGTTGTTCTACAGATACAGTCTATGAAAATACCTTTTAAACTTGTGATCAGCATGGAAGAACTGATTTGTGGGCAATTGGTTTGCAGTTAGCAAGTTGTTCTGCTCTCCAGGGCAACTATTGTAATGACATAGACATCTTGTAGTAGCTTTCCAGTAAAGAAGAAGAAAAAAGGCATGACTGCATACTATTTGAAGATTCAGTACATTTTTGTTTTAAAGTTCAGATTGATTTGAAACAGGATCAGAGCTTTGATCATTTGCTGAGCCTGAGTGACAAAGAACAGATGATAAAAAGAAAAAAAACAAAACCAACTAGCATTACAAGACATGAGCAATGAATCTAGTAAGCACAGATACAGGAGAAAACTCTGATGCAAAAAAGGAGGGAAAGCAACCACCTGCAACTTCATGCTGATTGTGTTCTGAGGTCATGTTTTAGATTTAAAAGAGGAATAACAAGAGTAGGGACTTTCTGCTTAGGAAGCAGGAGATATTTTTTTGATTTAACAAAGATATAAGTTGTACTGTGTGGGCCCCATGCAAGATTGTAACCATGGAAACCTGCCATGTAAACAGCTAGTTCATTGTTGACCAGCAGGAAAGAAGAAATAAGTTTTGAAGAAATATGTAGAGACAGAGATGTGTCCTCGCTAGTTCTTGGGCTTTACCCTTAGCTATGATTCAGAAGAAAATGACAGCACCATATTTTTTATAGCTACTAACATCCAAAATTAATATCTTTAATGTAAAAGAATTATTGTTTATTACAATGAATAAATATTACCCTTAATGCTGTAGTACTTGTTTTTCACCTTGACTGTTAGCAGTAGATAATGTCAAGCAGGTCCAAAGGACGGGAGAAAGTACACTATCAAAAAAACTTTGGAGGCAATTAAGAGCAAAAGGTCTTTGGCTGGGACAAAGACATCACTGTCTAGCCAGTGGAAAAGGCAGCCCACAGTATTTCTTTCTCCTGTTCTGCAGATTCATCTGCTGTACTTAACGTACTTAAGCTAAATGACCTGGTCATTAAAGCTATAGTGTGCCTCAGCATTCATTATGTCTAGATATGAGCTAATGATCTACATTTATGTCATGCACACTGCATGGATCTGCAGGGAACATGATTCTTCTGACAGGAATCAGGGAGATTTGGACCACTTGCTTGATGCAGAAATTGTCCTAATTTGGAAGAGCTCACAACTTAAATTGGTGATAATCTCTCTTAAATTAAAAAGGCTCGATGGCTTATAACATGTGCAAAAGCTTTTAAAAGGGAGGGGTTGATACTGTCCCAGAGGGCTTGGAGGAATTAGGGAATAAAAATCAATACTGAAGAAATTCAGAGAGTACTACTGTTCAATGCTGACCTGAATAAATGCAGTGGTGAATAGGAAGCCAATAGGTAGAACCCATAGTAAACTCAGCATTGTCCAGCCAATCCCCACTAAGCACCTATCAAATATATACACATGCTGCCAAAAGAAAGTTGAAAAAACGGTAGTAGTGATACATTCCCAATTAGGATAAAAACTGTCAAGGTGTATCCCTGTGTCCCAGACAACCTATTATTGTTAAAAGCAAAAACCATTTCTTGGGGATCTCAGAGAAATAGTTGAAGGGGAATTGAACAAGGAGGAAAAACTCTAAGGAGACTTGGAAGGCTGTATGAATATCTCCTGACATAGAAATACTGTAAGTGGGACTTACCTGACCAAGTGTAGACATCTAACTCTAAGCTAGTCCACTAAGTAGCCTAGGAGTAATCAAAGGAGATCTCCTAATCAGTGTAATCAGTAAAGTGAAGAATGAGTTACCTCAGCTTAAAGAAGACAGTTAACATAGGTCAGATAATCAGAAGTATCTACTTTCCACTGACTGTCAAGGGTGACAAGTTCAGATGTGAACATCTACATGATATTCAGATCTGAAGTCAGCTGAGGTGAATCCAGCCCAAGTCAATCCTGATACCATTGCCATTTGGGCTCTTGGTGAGTCTTAAAGAATATCACTATCAAGGGGTCCATCAAGATATAGGCAGAGCTGAGACAGCTCCCGGTGAAATGAAGTCTAATTGAAGCATAAAAGCAGTGGTATGTTTTGGATAAATCTGTAAAAGCAATTAAGTACTTTTCTGGAACATATAGCTGAAATAGTAACAACCACCACCCAAAATACATGACATATGCAAGGCCAGTTAGGAATCTAAGCTATGTGGGTGAGCAGGTTTGACTGATATCTAAATGGAAGCGCAGAAGAGCCAGTGGTGTTTGAGAAGATATCTGTGAAAGAAGCAATGGGAAGCAGTGCGCAAATACATACACACACACACAAGTCACACACAGACATCAATAAGAACATATATAGCAAAATATTGAGAAAGCTGAGAGCTTCTGGGTGGAGTATTTGGAATAAGTCCTAGGGGAAAATTATATCCTCCTGTTGGTTTTGTTCAGAAAAACAGGATTTTCTACACCTTATTTATGAAGCAGAACAAAGAAATACATGACTTCCATCATCACTTCATGTCCTCTTGCCCCTCTTCACCTAGCCTATAAAAAATTAAGTATATAAGTCCCCTGTTTTGATTACATTTTCAGGCAGAAGACACTGTAAACTAATATAGCCTGAGGTTGTTGTGTCTTTGAAAAACACGGAATGTTTTTCGTCTATGTATACATTGTTATGTACATAGCAGAAAGGTTTTGGGTGTAAGAAAATGCAAGGCCTAATTCTGTGAGAATCTTACTACCCCTATAAGTAAGGTATGAGCTTGAAAATAAAAGCTAGCAGGAACTGCCAGTGTATAATATTTTGGGGAGTACCATAAATCACTTGAGGCTTTCTAGAGTAGTATGAACGTCTCATAATACCACTTATGGCAATAGTTTTCAGAGAATAATTAAGCAATATTTTTTAATCCACTTGGAATATCAATAACATTGAGATAGATGCAAACTAAGTGCTAGTTTGTACAAGTACCACTTCTACTGAATGCCTCCATGGAACAGGCAAACTAGCTATTTAGTTAACTCTGGCATAAAGCCTGGCACTTCTTAGGTGATGGCGAACAAAATTTTTAGCTCTTTTACAGGGTTCATTACAAAGTATGGAAAACAAGTAGTTTTTTCACAAAATTTTAAGACCATTTAGGGAAACCCAGTTGTTTCTGGGTTTTTTGAAGTGCTTTCTGTTGAATAGTGTGCCTGAGTTCTTCAAGTGCAAGAGAGGAGCATGGCATGGATTTCATGTTAGAGCACATAGAGTCACATTGAAGGTTTTGAAATTCCAGTGAAAAAAGAGATGGAAGAACCTTTGAATATTTTTTAATTTGGGGGTACTTTTTCAGGTGTTCTGTTGGAGTCAAGTATAATCAAACATACTTTTCCTGACTATTCTGTATTTCTAAACAGCTTCTATGTGAATACTTGAGTAAATTTCTTCTAATATTCACTATATTCATATATTCACTATTCACTATATTCATATATTTCTTATGTTCATTACAGGCAGTGCAATTTTGGCTACCTTGCAAATATATTATTGATTACTTCAAAGAATATGCTTCCATCACTGGTACTGTGATTTCAATGACAATACATCTCAGAAAAAGATTTAGCTGATGCTTTTTAACCCTGCTTTATTTGGATATACTTTTTTTCACGTGATCCTTACATATTCTGCTTCATATTGCATTTGCAATGACAGAACCAATCAAGTCATTCTTAAAATGCAGAAGATGATTTCTGGAAAATTTTAAAATCTTGGTGTGCAGTTTAATATGCAGGGTTAGTTTGGTTGCCATGTTACATTAAGAAAAAACATGTCTCAAATCATGCTCAGTATAACATCTAAACGGAGAGGATCAGAGGTAGATATGTATCTTCTTAATGTAATGGTATTTTCCTTAATTTTGTTTACATATTTATATTTTAGCTCCATAAAATGAAAACCAGCTTGGAAACATAGCTTAAAAATTGAAAGTGCTTCACTGGTTTACATTTTCTTATAGCTGTTGCAGTAGGTCATAATAGCCACATACTTCAGCTGGTACAAATCAGCATGGCTTCATTGAACTCAGTCAATTTATAAAGTGAATAAGAGGGTCTGTCTTTAAATCAACAGTGAATATTTTGCATTTGGGTTATTTTTATTTTATATTTAAATTTTGTACTTAATTGTCTTTTTGTTTCTCTTTCGCTGTCTGATGCTGCTTAGACAATACTGCTTTGAAATGAATGGGACTATTTAAATTAATAAAGACACAGCTGGCACTGTGTAGATTCAGTGCTACTAAGCTATGGATACATTTAAGTGATTTGTGACACTGAAGACATCCTGCACCTTATGTAATTTAAACACCAGAAGAATTAAATAGGGAGGAGCCTGTGCACGGTATCAGTTCTTGTGGGAAAATATGCTTCAGTGACTTACTGGCACTGGTTTTGGAATGTGGCATTTAAAAGTACCTTTTTACAGTGGGAAAGAATTTGGTCAAGAATAAACTGTCTGACCTTGTTAAATGGACCAAAGTCTGTGCATAACCTAGTTCCAGAAATCTAGTTTTCACCAGTCTGTGAAAAAAAAAATAAAAATCAGTTTATAAAAAATGCAACTAGATTTTCCAGAGAAAATATTATGTAGATGGAACAGAGTGAAAAAAAATTGTTATTCAACTATGGACTTCTCTGGTTTGTGGGAAGTTGTCTATGAGCTTTAAACATGGTTTGAACCATAATTTCATTAAAAGCAGACAGTGATATACGCTGTAGCCAGATGAAGTCAAGTCAGATATGGGATAAGTGAATAATTTTCAACAGAAATCAGGGTCATTTGTATTACCATCAATATCTGAAAATATAAAAACCATGAGCTTGTAGTAAAACAGAATTTATACTATGAGCTAAGTTTTAAACATGAAGCTTGGTATCTCTGGATGTAGTCACTTGACTAGCAAGGATCCTTTGATACAAACGAAGAAGAAAAAGTGTGGAGTAAGAAAATTACTCCATTTTGGTTTTAGCTTCAAATTTTGCTGATAGTGAACTGGCACACTATTATTGAATCTCCATGGTATGAAATCCTAGCTTCAATGCAGTCAATGGAAAACATCCCTTTAACTTCACTGTGGCCAGGATCTGATTCCAGGTTTTCATATTCTATTAGAAAAATACAGACACTTTCTCTGAACAAATATTCGAGCTGCTTTGGAGGAGTGGAGTATACAGACAACAGCAATGACCTTTGGAATTGGTATCGATATAAGTGCCTATCCAGTTCACGGGATTTTGCCACAGAATTTTCACAGGTGCTTTGTAGAATACAACCTCTATTTTTTTCCCTAGTGTTAACACAACAGTGTCAAAATAGCATGTTAAAATTCTCAAGGCCTTGGCCATATTTTAATGCAAGAGTGAATGAAAAATCTTACCACAGTTCAAGAATATGAAGTAACATTGAAAGACATTGTTGAGTAATACTTTGAGTACATCATTTAAAAACTATAGGAGCCAGTTGAGATCCACTAATGCAACGATCATTGCTGCATAAAAATGAAAATGTATCCATAACTGCAGTTATCAGCAAAACTACTGAAATAGTGACATTTCCATGTTATAAAATTAAATTCAAGGTAGGCACTAATAGATGCAACTGTTTAAAAAGCAACATTAGATTAAAAAATTGAATCAAAGAAAAAAAATATGTTTGCGTCAGGTTAAGTTCAGATAAAAAAATTAGAAAATATGTACATTAAGTTTTGACAAGTTTGGATAAAGAGTCTGTATTAAGCCAGAAAAGAAGAAAGCCTCTCACAATGTAAACACTGTCTGCAGATTTTTATAGTGAATGTAAACATCTTCTGAATTTAGCCTGAGTTTCCTGAATTCTGTCTCTCTCTACTTTGTGTTTACAACATCAGCTTATATATTTACCCTGCAGAGAATTCTTGAGGCCCTAAAGCGGGTGGAGTTCCCACCGTGCTGTGAGAAGGCTCTGTGCATATTCTATGTATAGATACATTTGACAGATTGACTACTGCACTGCTCCGCTATCGAACCGTCAGGTTCTGAAAATGGGAGTCATATGTGGCTAACTCTGAATGTATGCACAGATTTATCCCCTTCTGTAGTCTTGGACATTACCACTAACTCACAGAAAAGCAAGGACAAAAACTACAGCTGTTCTTAGAATTTACGAGTGATGATACTTTTTTCCCCAGACTTTATTTCTTTTTTTTTACTTTATGTGTACAAGTTCTCATTTCCCTTCTATTCTGAGTGATGTTTGTCATCCAGACCTGCCTGATAGCTCCAGCCCTCACCTTTTTAAAGAAATTTTATTATGAATAGTGGATTCACCAGGAAGGGATTAGGGAGATATTACTTACTCTTCTCTACATCATTAGTGTGCAGGACAGTGTGCACATACCAGGATGTCTGAGGGGGGAACTGCTATGCTTATGCAGAACCTACTTTTCCTGCAGTTGATACACCGCAAGTGTAATCTGACCCTCACACTATTAGCAAGTAAAATGTATAAATCTTTCAAAAACTCTTAGATTCATTCCAAACTGAGGAAGCTATTTGACTAGAAATAAAAATGTTCATAAGTGGATGTTAATTCTTATTTATATTGAGTATTCACTATCACTACGTGTATTGTGTCACTCTTCCTCCTGGGTACTCGACTGGTAAGTTTTTCATATTATTTTTCACACCACAGGATGAAAAAAAGTTTTTTTAAAATAAGAGAACTATGAACATGTTCCCCTATCATAGGCACATACAACTAAAACAAACATGCAAAATACCTGGAGCTTTTTAAGTCATATTAAAAATCAAAGAGATTTTTTTTTTCCTCTATACCTCCAGTAGCATCACAAGCAGTGGTAGTAGGCTACAGTACACAGATAAGTAGTATGAAAAAATGGAAGGCATTTTATACTTTATCCTGAAGAACAGCTGAAGGTGAAGGGAACCATGTATTTTGTATTTAAAATGCATTGAAATAAGCTCTCTGTTCACTTGCTCTTTCTATGAAATTTGAGTTAAGATTTTAATACAGTTGATATCTTGTTCTTAATTTTCCTTTTCAGTGTTGCTAGTCAAATCATCATGGCAGAGAAGCTTTCATCTTGTACTTTGAGAAGATGTTCACATTAGATTTACATTAGATTAATAACATGAATAACTCAATAGACAGCAGCTGCAATTAAACCCAAACGTCTGAAAAGACAGCATGGGCATTGAACAGACAATCATATCTGTTGGATCTAACATTTTCTTCTGAGGATTCCCTACATGTCCTTTAGGCTGTGGAACCCATTCAGAGGTGTGAGCACAAACCTCTCAATAACTCCTGGTGTGGCGCATGCTAAAATGAAGTGAAGCCCTTTAATCCTGATTGAACATTCATTTCAGGACTGAAATGTCCTGCTCTGAACATTGCTTTGGGTGTTTCCAAGAATTAATGTGTTTGTATAAACACCTTGTCCAAGTGAGGAGCTCACCAGAACTCTTCCTGCATGCTTCCAGCACAATCTTCAGGAAATCTCCCGTTGCGTGGCATGTATATGTATACATATGGCATTGGGACAGTATTTACACTGTAAAGGATTCCAGGTTTGGTCAGTGGAACTGAAGATGATGGGCTGTAAAATGAGGGAAGTTATAGGACTGTTCTGTCAGGCTAAGCTTATTCAGAGAAACTACGGATTTATGTACTGACATCAGGAAAGAACTTGTCTACAGTTAAGCCTTTGCTGTCATAACTCCCTCAGCAGAAATTATTCCTTTTGAGACTCACTCATCATGGAACAGAACATCATTGTGTTAAGAGCTGTACAAATTTGAATCAAGATCTAGTTTTCTTTCATAGCCTTTTTTGAAGACATTTTATCATAGTATATATTTATGGCCAAGCATTAAATTTTTGCAGTATGATAAATTCCTAGTTAATATATTAATTCTTCCTATTAGTCAACATAATTATTTTAATCAAGGATTTTAACAGTATCTCCTACTCTTCAGAGGAAGGAAGATTTCTTTGTGCAAGTGTATTACTCTCTTTTGATATTTGTAAGCATCCGTGTGTAGTTATGCATGTTGTTCTTCATTCTGAGTGTTTTGTCCTCTCAGGAATGTAACTTAAATTCATGTAAATTAAATTACTGAGTTTTTACATTAGTATTCAAACTTATTTGGTCAGGAAGTGAAAATGGGGAGGAAGTCTGGAATTGTAGGAGGATCTTGACCTCTGTTACATCTTTAATGACTTGTCATAAGTATACTGCAATATTTTTTAAAATTGTAGTGTTATGGCTAGAATATAGCCCACCCTACCTCTTTCTTTGGATTCTGCTTAGCACAGCTCCTAACATCTTTGTTTCCCACAAATATTGCATATTTGATGGTACATCCCTAGCAGTCTGTGTAGAGGACATAGAGGGAGCTAGGAGAAAAGAGAGCAAAAACAAAGTGAGGACGCATAAAAAGATGGGAACAGTCATTGCATTGACAGGGAAAATGAGGCCATACTAAATACAATGACAAGGATTTTTTTGTTGGGTTTTGCTTGGTTGGGTTTTTTTTAATTTCTTGTTGCTTTAGGCCAAGGAGTGTTTGAATTCACTTTTATTTCCAGTTTCTGCTTTGCCTTCTGGACAGAAGATGCTACTTTTTTATATGCAAGCAGTTTAATTTGCCACATAGTTAAAATTCTTTCCTAGTGAATATGTGAAATATTATACCCTGAATTTGCAATTAATATGACAAATGACATCGTTCTTGTTCTATTCCCTGCTAAAGGTGTTTCACAGACAGAATTGTTCCAACTCAATTAAGTGCTATTTTAAAAATAAGTAAAAGACATTCCAGAAACTTTTTAAGTCTTGCCCCCATCTAAAATATCCTGACTTGCTACATTATCTTTGTGCCCATGTGGCCACAACAGAAAATCTCTTGTGCTACTTTGCATTCCTATGATGGGCTGATGCATGAACTAATCAAAACCACTAACATCTACGTTGATCACTTGCAGATTTAACATGGCAGTATACCTTTTTAATAAAAGAAAATGAGTGAAGTTCAGTAACATTTCCACAGTTGCCATAGGAGGCATTGCATCTTATGTAGGATACTTGACTGCTTTTGGGCCCCCATCCTTTGATACACCAAGTGGTTTTCTGTGAGTCCCTAATGTCCTCGTCACCTATTGAAACTGCAATCAAAATCAGGCAACAAGAACTTAAATGCTGCGACTTGAAGACAGGCAATCTCTATCTTAGCTTTATCTATTTGAATTACAACCTACTACAATTGGATTCCTTTGAACAGTCTGCAGCAATGAAGAGGTAAACTACCCACACAGAAATCAGGGCCCCAGTTCAGTGTGCTGAAATTAACTCATATGGTGGGATCTTACAGCATCAGATGCTTTCCCTGGCAATCAAATGCACTTTTTGAGTCATGGGGAGCAAACTTTTGCATCATGTTACCCAGTTCAGCATTGATCTAACCTCAGCTGAAAAAAACAGCACCATTTTCCAGGAAAGCAGAACTGACAAGCACTGCCTATGCACCTAAGCCTGCACAACCAAAATCCCAGCTGACACAGTATTTTGAGTCATATGCTGACCTTAGTATGAAAGGGAACTTCAATTACATGTCTATTGTGTTTTCAAATATAGAAGAATGTCTTTGTGTTCAATGGATTACCCCACGGATTAAGACAAGGAAGCAGATGCTGCAAGGGCATATAGAAGGAAAGAATTTAATTTCTCCCATTTTATTATAATTCAGAGTCTATTCCATGTACCAGAGCAATTAATACATAAAGTAAAAGCCCACAAATATATTAGGACCATGAGAATTTCCCGATAGACAGAGTTACTGGTACCTACGTATAATGAAACTCCCAGCACCTTCCGTGTCCCAAAAAGCAAATAAAAAGGATGGGGGAGGGAGGAGAATCATGAAGGGAAGTCTTTTTATTTTCTTCTTTTCACGTGAAGGTTTATAATTAAAGGGGAAAGTAAATTAATTACATGAATATTAAAAGGTTACTCTTCTATTCTAACATTTGGTCACAAGTTGTCTAATGAAAAGGAATGCAGGCTGGAGGGCTGCCATGCCTTTGCTTCTTTCTGCAGAGGGCCACAGGCTGAAGCAGTGATTGTGCGTGACAGATTCTGGGAACAATGAGCCTGCGCACAGATCATCCAGATGGAGCATGCTTTTCTAAATTACACCAACAACAGGGTGGCCCACAGGCAAACAAAATAGTTAAACAATACATAATAAAGTTTTTATTTGGTATTTCCTGTGAGCCTCTGCCAGTTGCCAGGGAGTGTACTGTATTTTTCTTTTGCTGTATTAATTGTTGACCACAACTGGCAAAGACCCAACCTAGCAGGGACAGATAAGGGGGGGAAAATGGCATCTGGACACTAAAGCCTCAAGTGTACTGGGAAAAAAAAGCACAAAAAATTACAGCATATATCTGGAATTTTCCAACTAACGATGTGCGGATGTGGTAGCGCTAGGGAAAAAGAGCCAAACTGAGCCTGCTTTGTTCACTAAGAGAGGCCCCCCTGTAACATTCCTTTTAGCTGTGCATATTTTGGCTTCAGTTGTGCAGTTTTAACTATATACTGTGTATGGAGCAGTTCAGTTGTTGCTGCATGAATCTAATGATTTTGTTACAAGAAATAAAATGATGTCAATGCATATGCATTTTTGTTGTTGTGAGATGTTTAAACAGAGGCTGTGTTTTAAATGTTAAATTATAGGTGCTAAGTTTTCAGAGGGAGGGAGGGAGAAAATTCCATTAAGTACAACCCATCACAGCAACAGCTGCAAGGAGGAGATCCTCAGTAGCTGTGAATGCTGCCTTTTTAAACTAATCAATGAAATCAGTCCTTACAGTTATCTGTAAGGGAAAAGCCCACAATATAGCACTAACACTTGGATAGAAACAGGAGGCTGCATAAACATGCTAGTTTAATACTGTTTTTCTTTTTTCTTTGTCTTTATAAACAGTTAAGGTATTGGCATCTTTTTAAGGAAGTTTTATACTCCTGATTTACTATACGCAATGTAGTAAGTGATTTTGTTACTACTAATACGCAGCAAGCAAGAGAAGAAACAAGAACAGGTTGCTGTTATTTTCTTCTACAGGTAAAATAGCCTTGCAGATATTAAGCAGCGTCTCCAAAGAAGGTGAAAGTTGGTGTGAAGACTATCAATTTGTATAGAGAAGAGAACCAGCTGCACTAGGCAGTGACAGGGCTTACAGCTACAGCAGGTCTGTAGTTCAACTGATGGGGAAGAAATTATTGTTGTGAGCCTAAATTGTCATATATTTGTATGGCATTTTTGGATGTACTTGGACCATCTTCCAGTGACCAGTGGCCCTTGTTGCCACAGGCTTGTTTTCACTTCCTAACTCACATGCTCTTTCTGGCCCCAAGTACTTTGTTTTTTCCTTTGTTTGTGTTTTTGGTTTTAGGGCAGATTTTTTTGTGATTGGTTTTAGCTGCAAAATATGGAAGTCATCTATTCCATTATTTCTTTGTACGTGTGCAGTTTTCTTCTGTAAGAAAAGGAAAAGTATATAAAAAAATGGAATTTCTTCACTTGGCATTATATTCATATGCACGCTGGTTATCAGCAGGGCTGAACCTATGGATCAGTCACATAGATTTCTTCAACCTGAGCTAGTAGAATATCTAGCTGTAGTGGATGGCTGTCATAAGTAGCTGATTAAACTAGAAGAAGGCAGGATGCGTTGCCAGTGGATTTCCCAGATGCCTATTCACCTTCCAACACACAACTACTGCTATTCCTTCCTCTCAAACCTGTATTCCTACCTCTCCTCCAGCCCAGTCTCCTCTGTCCACTAAATCTAGCTCCCACCCCAAATCCTCTGTGAAGTCTGACCTTCCACCGGGCTCCAGACATGCCCCTCACCAACTTCACAGTCTCCACTGCTTTCAGCTTCAGGCCTTCCTCAGCAGTCCCCGTCTCCTTTAGAAGTTTTTGTCTGATCCCAGTCTCACACGCCTTACCGGTCGTTTTTCCTTCTTCTTCCCTCCATAGCTCAGTCTTCTTTCTCAGTCAGTGTCAGTTACCCCAAGTCTCCACACATACTCCCACTCCCCATTGTTCTTCAACCCAGGAAGGGAATGTCTCAATCTCTTCCCTTAATCCAGCTTTCATACTCTCTTCCCCCAGTGTGTCCAGCTATTTTCATCTCTGTGGCTGAGACTGTCAGGTTCCTCTTCAAACATGGGATAGACCATTTATAGAGTAACAGGCTTTCTGCACTCAGTCAAAACTTGAGATGCCATGATGTCCCGCTGAGCCCCCTGGAGCTGGCCTGAAGCATGCTCGTTGAAAAACAAAACCTTCTGAAAGTGCAATAATTATGCACTAGTATAAATCCTTACTGAGCATGTGCTGTTTTTCAGATTTATGACATGGCCAAATTTGGAGCCAAGTTTTACAAGGACGGCAAGAGGCACCTCCTTGACATAAAAGCCAAGTTCCACAGCCCTTGTTCCAAAACATGAGGGCACCAGAGCTTCTCAAAGAGAAGGTCACCAGAATTTAAGACAGGCAAACCATGTATTTTTCCCTAGCCTTGCTCACGGAAACCCCTGAACAGCTTCAACTGAAATATTCCAATAAAGTTGAGTATATTCCAGAGAGATCCAGCAAGGAAAATGTTATTGTAATCAGTGAAATTTTGATGAACTTAAAAACTGCTGAAAACAGGGTCTTATACAGATAATTTCAGTAATAGGCCACGCTAGAAACTTCAGTGTATTATGGTTGTCACCTACCAGAAGGAATGTGCAGAGTTCTGATAGAGTCTCAAAGGACTCTGTTTACCTCAGTAAAAGCCAAGGTGCAAAATCACTCAGTTTTTACTAATATATGTGCTGTGTCCTATGCATGAATCCCTTCTTCATACCCATACAACCATTATGTATCCTACCACATGTGGAAACTGATTCTTATTCACTTTAAAGACCCTCTACACATTTCCAGTCCCTAATGGCATCTATAAATGTAATTTATTCACTGTTAGGGATGTCAGTTGGGAACAAGCTGTCAAAGAAGTGGTGTAAAAACAGTAGGTGAAGAAAAGGGTTAGATCGATGGTAGAGATGAGTATGGCTAGCTACTGATCACTGACAGGCATGAGACTCCTTAAGTCCTGCTGAAGTCGGCGAAGTTCAAGAGCAGGTCTATGCTTGGCAACATAAACATACTGATACCAAAATTCCTTTCCAAATTACAGATTCGTCTTTTTCTCTCATGAAAATGAAAAATCATTTATTTGCAACCTTGTGAGCTACTATTCATCATAAAATACGTAAAATTTCACTGGAAGTCGGATTAATTAGGATAGGCTTCATTTCCCATAAGTACACTGGTTCCTTCTCCAACCAAGGACAAGGCAAGTCTTTTAAACTTTGAAAAAGAAGCTGATTTATAGATCACTTATTATGGGAGTGGTAAGTAATCTACTCTGTACTTGCCTGAGATGTAATTGATTAAAATTACATTTGTGCCTCACATGTGAGCTACAACACATGGCATTCTTGTGTACAGCATTTCCTGGTCAACTGTTGTTCATCCCAGGTCCTAGAGACAGGAACAGCAGGGTAGTTAAGAGAGGTCACCTGCAGTACTCTACATTATTTTTCAGCCTGAAGATTACATCCCAGAATTGTTTTAAGAAATACTGTGAGTCTCCACATAATTGATTTCAAAGCATGTTGCCAGACTAACACTTCAATTATTCAGAAGAAGCACTAGTGGCCTCTTTTATTGTTGCTGATAACACCTGTAACTGAAAAGATTTAAAAATCTATTCTGTTTTTTTCATTAGTTGTGCTGTTCACTTCTGTTTTCCTTCTACTGGATTATGCTAATGGTTATTTTAGTCTTGTTCCTACTTTGTTTCAAACAAGTTTCATTTTCAGATTTTCTTGCAGTGTCCCAAAACAAAACAAAGTTTATCTGGTGTTTAAAGATGCTTTGTAAATAAAAACACTTAAGAAGGGGTCATTTAGACCCATGTTTTGTAAAAGCTTTATATTACAAAGACTAATTTGGTCTAAATTCAGCCTAAGAGTATCCTTCTAAAAACAAGCATACTGTTAGCTCTTGAAAACACTTAGTTTCTGAACCCACAATCGTTAACGATTTTAAACAGCGGTAACATAACTTCATGATATTAACAAAAAAAAAAAATATCGTAAACTAAATGAGTTCTTCATTTGCTATCATAAAAAACTCCTTTTCATTACAGACTGCCACTTTCCTAGAAAAAATAGATAGTATTTATTAGATGGAATTGTATACTCTCTAGAAAGCAGGTTATTTCTAATTTCTTGTTTCTAAAACTACTTTTTAAAATACTAACAATCAAAAACAAGGATAGATCTAAATATAAATGATTTGACTTTCTGAAGATGTCTTCCTCTAACCACCCAGACCTTCCACTGAAATCAGTGGGAATTACCTGCATATTTGGAGTTAGGTTGGAGCTTTTTATGAGATGCCCAGTTAGCTTTTTTAACACAGCCGAATAACATTAGCCTTTTCATGCATGACATTTTTTGCCTCAGAAGAATATATGAGGTCCTATCAGCTTGTTCTGTACCTTCTCTATCTCTAGGTTTAGACCCTTAGACCATGCAGTGACTTTAGGGACTGTTGATCTGTGTCAATCCCAGAGCTGTTGGCGCTTGGGCTTGGTTTCTCTGCAGAAGCTCTAGCTCCTAGCACTGCTTCTCTCTTCTCTCCTCCTCAGCATCCATGGAGCCACGCATTGAAGGATTTCCTGACTGCATGAGGATGTTATTTACAGGACTTCCTCTGAAAGTTCAAGGAGGGGGGTAGGATGTTGCTGTCCCTATGTGGTTGGTAATGCTGTGAAAGTTTTCTGGAGATGGCAGGCACTCTTATTCCCCTGCAGAAAATATGTAGGGAGATTTTTGCATGGAATGATTGCTTCTGAGAACAGATCTTTGTGGGGAAAAGGCATGGACAAGCATTATGATGATGATGGGAAAACATATAGACTATGAAACTGATTATTCCAAGGTTAGCTGGTAGTAAGGTTGATGTTATCACAAGAGCTCTTGGCTCCCTCTCTGAGGCCATTAGAACATTTGCACTAGTTCTTGAATATTAGTTCCCATTTGATTTGTTCTCCCTTTTCAAGGATGGATTACATATATTGCCATAAACGTTTTAAAACGCCTTTTTTGTATGTCCATTTTTATCATTTTTATAAGGACTCCTCCTGAACAGTTAGGAGCCATGAGTGATTCAGGGAGCAGAAAAAGGGATGTGACACAGGAGGAGACCTCCTGAATGTTGTATTTTTCATTCTCAGGCAGGAGAGGGGCAAAACCTTTTGCAGTAGTAGATCTCCATTCCACACCAGGTGCTCCCTTGTGGTGTATCCCCACTGCGCCAACAGCAGTTCAGCCTGTCTTCAATTTTAAGTATCATTCCTCTCCCGAGGAAACCCCAGGAGAAGGTATTGCCACTACCAGCAAACAACACTGCTACTGATTGGCCAGGGAAAACTAAAACATATCTCTGTAAATTGGATGTTTCCTTGTCTCCCAGAGACACAGTATGCTCAGTGTTTCACAACCCCTGTGCCTGTAAACTGATGTTCATTGCCTGAAGCTGAGAATATTCACTTTGTAACATGCAGAACACAGCTAAACCCAGTTCTGGACTATTAAAAATACATCTCAGTGCCACAGCTCCAACAGCAGATGCAGAGTACGCTCCCTTAACCACTGCTGAAATCGGAGTCTGTCAAACAGATGCCTGAAGGTGGATTTGGACTATCAGAGAAAGGGTTTCCTCTCTAAGGCCTCTATGCACACAGCGTGCAAGGGGTTAACAAGGGAGCTACTTTGAAAACAGAGGCAGAAGGTCATTGGCGGCAACAGCAAAGACTCCTACAGTGTGCCATGGAGAGCCTTTCACCCAGCGTTTCCCACCCAGGGGTTTGTAAACATTGGCTCGCAGCCATGAAGTCCTACAGAACTTCTCTTTACTTTCAGCATATACATTTATACATCTTAATGGAAACTGAAGCACGGCAAGTTATTCCTGCATGTCCAGAATGAGAGAGGGAGCTTCTGTTCAAGTTGAAGAGATGAGGGAAAGAGCTATTACTCATGCTGGAATTTGAAAACATAGAGATATGCTTGTTTAGTGGTACTTCACATGTAACATAGCTGCTGTTCTCAGGCAAACTTTCTCAACTCACAGGAATGTGTAGAATGCTGTCACTTAATCAGAATCCAGAAGAGCTCTTTTATCTGCCATTTGTTAGTAACTAGCAATATTGTTCTTATCTCATTGTCCTTTAGCCTGATGCAGTGCCCTCAGACATGAGAACTGGTAACATGAAAGCACTCATTACCTTGAACATTCCTGTTTGTATTGTCTTAAGCTATTATCTCTTTAGCTTAAATAAGATACTTTCTATCAATTTTGAGAGATATGAGTCATCTGTGGAAGTCTGTTCTACAACATCATTTTCACAAATAGAACATTTTATATTTTTATAAGTCTATAACCACTCTGGAATAGAGTCTTCGGT
This sequence comes from Buteo buteo, assembly GCF_964188355.1. Classification (NCBI taxonomy): domain Eukaryota; kingdom Metazoa; phylum Chordata; class Aves; order Accipitriformes; family Accipitridae; genus Buteo; species Buteo buteo. The sequence goes on along the minus strand of NC_134172.1, from coordinate 26,663,001 downwards.
GATCTAGACTAATTCAGATCTTTTTCATCCAACTAATACAATGCTATCTGTAATTAATTTCCCTTGGAATCTGGCTTCTCAAAAATAACGTAAATTAATCATACAAGCTTTAAAGTTAAAATTGGGAAATGAAGCCTAGCAAGGTCTAGTATTGGACCAACTGTAACATTCTGGTTTTCTGCTAACTCTTCAGATACTTAATATCAGTTTAGAAAATCCTGTAGCATTTATAAGTGGAGAAAATTTTCTTTTGGGTTCTTTAAAAACCTTGGGCTTCACTTTGTACTGTGAATCCTAAGTTTTGGCTAGTGAGTAGTGTATCAAGTAGCAAGGGAGGAGATGTTGCTTCTTTCTCCACAGAATAAAACAGAGTACTGTCTTCTAGAGTTTTTATGAGTCCCATCCATTAGAGTCAGAGAGATGGAATACAACCTGCCTAGATCTACAGTAGAATCCAGCCTGGTTAATGTAATTAATGCCTGCTTTTATTTTTATCCAGTGATGGTCTAATGTAAAATGCATACACATTCCAGAGAGCAGTATCCAGAAACTCGGCTCCTCGCCCCTTCCAGCTGATTGTTCTTAAGCACTCAGCTACTTTCAGACACAGTCTTGCCCCATGACTCATATACTCCTGGCAGAATAGTGACTTGGCTTCAGCAAAGGCAAGGAAAGAGCTGTCACCCAAAAACCCCCTAGCCTAGTGGTCAAAGTATTTGCTTGGATGTAGGAGGTGCCAGTTAAGTCCCCTTCAGGCTGAGTTTCCACTTTGAGAATAACATAATAACATCTGTACAAGATGTTAATGTGGATGCAAACACATATTGCTGCCACCACTACTCTTAGTTACAGGCTTCACCACGTAGGACTCCATATGGACTTATGCTGGGAACATCCAGGTATCTAGGGTATCGGTCTGCCTAAACATGCATCACATGCAGTAGAGCTTCAGCAGAAACACAAATGCTTGTTTCTCCAGTACAGGCCTTTCTAATGTGTGTGACCCTCTACACTTAAGACCCACAGACACTTTCAGACTAAGAAGAGGAAATTGATGAGTAAAGATGCCTACAAAGCTCATAGCCTTGAAAAGTCAGTGGATTGTGCCTGGCATTTTATTGGTCTTAATCTCACAAAGCTACTTAAATATGAGGTTCAGACAGCCTGAAGACTCACCTTAGTCTTTTGTCCTTTCTGTCCAGTCTTTGGTTTGGACATGAAATTACATGTCCACAGCAGGTTCTTGTCCTGCTGATATTTACTTCAAAACTCAACTCATTTCTAACGATCTGTGGTGTGTTTAAACATTTAAGTATGTATAAACACATACACCTATCTATACATTGCATCTGTATATAGAAAGTTCATCTTTTTTTTTTTTTTTCTGGAAACCTGTCTATTTCCAAACGTCTTTTCTCATTTGTTTTTAGAAAGAAAGATGTTTCATGAGGGTTTTTTTTCTCAAATGTAATTTCAAGGAGCCCTTGAAAGGCATTTCATAGGAGTTTCATCTCTATGGTATCATTTACATTTTTACTTACTTCAGTTTCAAGTCACACATTTATTTAAAGCCATAGCAAAATCTACTGCATTCAATTTCAAATGCAGAACAGATTTACAGTGTTTAGAGTTGCCCAGATTCTTTATGCCATAGGTGTACGAATGTCCTGCTTCATGTCAGCCATCATGGTGATGATAGGATTGAAGTCTGCACCTTGTGAAGTAGTGAGGGCAGGTACATCCCAAGAGGAGCTTCTACTGCAGAGAAGCTGCCTTGTTTGCAACCCTGGGTTCCCTCTGGGTTTTGTTGTAACTCAGGAGTTTTAACTGCGAGCTATTGCTTCACATGAGCATCACTGACAGATGTTGCTCCACCAGCCCTTTTATACACTTTACCAGACAATAAATGAAATTGGTACTTTGCCTCCAGGTCCCTACTCAAGCCTTGGTAGAGTCTGTATCACTAGGAGCACAAGTTTCCACTTCCAACAGGGGCATCATATTCCCAGTCTGCTTTGGGGAAGGAGAGCTGTGTGGCTGCAAAACGCTATTTCAGGTGCTATGGGAGCTCCCACCATACCATGCCATGCTGCTGGGGAAAGGTTACAGCTCTTAGTGCTGCTGGTAGATGAGTGCTTCTGCTGGGAGTTGATAGGACATAGAAGTGAAGAAAGCCCAAAGTTACAAGAATTTTTAACAACTGTAGCTAAAATGTAGTAGAGATATGAAGTTTCTCATATGTATCAGCTTTATAAGTTATCCAGACAAATATCTTAATTTTAGATGTGCCAGAAGCTTCTCTTGTCCAAATCAGACTTTCAGTGTAAAAGACATTTGGAGAAATTTTTTTTTATGAATTGGGACTGAGCTTATTCTACCTTCATTACACATTCTGGGTAAAGATCAGGTAAGCTCTTACTCAGCAGCTAACCCACTCATGCACACATGTCCTCTGCTCACCCTGCTGTACATAAACAAGATACACCTGTTTTACTTATATGCCCTGATTGCTATTTGTATCCTTACTTTCTGTTCAGCTCTGTCCATTAACTCAAAGGACAGCATTAGTTCATAAGTTTCGTTCTCAACTGAATGAAAACAGTATCTTGTAGAAGTTGTTTGCACCAAGTTTCCCCTTTTTTAGAGTCCTAAGCTGAAAAACTTCATTTTATTCATAATAGTCTACAACAATTCAGCATCCTAACAGATTCTGTGTTAAACTCTGACCCAGTGGTTACATTTGCCTCAAAATGGTATAGAGTATTTCTTCTTGAGAGTGACTCATTTGTTCAAATCAATTTTGATGGTCATATTTCATTAAAAACTTTTAAATTCCATCTTCTTTCTCATCTAGAAGCAGCTGTAGAGTCCAGGGTAAGGCCTCTCACCTAGAGAACTGGCAGTATTTAATCCATTCTTTGGGGCAGTATTTTCTTTGGGCATCCTCTCCTTCTGTTAAGCATGGTTTGAAACAGAAGTGGGCCCAAGTTCCATGGAAGAGAGGTCTGTGGTGGCCTTCGTAGTTTTGCTTTATTTAGTTTTTCTCTGTTCAGAACCGAAGTCTAACACAGCACCCCAGGAAGTGGGGAAACTTTTTTCTATTAACCAGACTCTGGTTTTCTAGTAGCAATGGAAAGCTGGTCTTCATTATAAAGCCAAACTGTAAGTGGTAAGGCTCAGATTCTCTAGTCTGATGAACTCAGGAAGAGACCAGGCAGTCACAAGGGCAGTTTCTGGGGCTTTCAGCATGGAGCCGACCATGGTTTGGTCCTTGGTGCAAGTTAGAGCTGCATGTTTTCCTTCTCCCAGGAACTGGGCATAAGTGATGTGAGAGACTAGAAGAGCTGGGTGCCACCCAGTGGGAATATGTAGGGTGCTAGATGAGTTGCTTTTGTGGCTACCTAAAGATATAGAGTAGAGCAAAGCAACTGGAACAAGGCCCAAGATCTGGTACTAGAAATTATGACTGTTCCTCAGCTAGCTAATGCCAGCAGGTGACTGAGCAAGTGGAAACGTGCCAAATTGCTGCAGCCAGATTCAGAACAAGACCTGTATTCCAAGGCAGAGTCGCAGGCTGCCACCTTTTTAATGCTTTGTTTCTTTTGGTATTGTGGAAGGAAATCTCTTCTTTCTTATAGTAGATGTTTGACTGGATCAGCATAAGAAGCCAATGGTGCTTATTTCTTTCTGCCTTTGTGATTTTTTCAGCTCTGAGATAGATTATTAGAATTTGCTGTTTCAGCCTACAAATTTTGTTTGATTGTGGAGTCTTGGAGCATGACTGAAGAATGGCTACTTTCTTTTAAAGCCTGTCACTCTCAGTGTTGTTAAGTGTCTCTATATGTAAATACATTGCAATATCAGCACAAGCCTCATTGCATGCAAAGGTGACTACTTCTGTGAAGAACTGAGCTATCCCATATTCCACAGGAGGCTGCTCTGCAGCTCAGAGATTAGGGCATCATGATTTTGATTTTAATACACAACAAGCCCTGGCAAGTCTTTGACTTTCGTGAGCTCTGGATCAGGTACGACAGTGTTGCTGATATTTTTGCTTCTTTCTTTTCATATAAACATAAAACACTCTTCAAGTGAAGTTTCAGGTAGTCTCTCAGAAATGTTCTCTGTATGGTGCCAGTAAAGAATTCTATGAAATATTCTGCTTAATGGAAATATATTTCCTTGTATTAGTTTTGAGGTAAGTTCTGAATTATCACTAATGGTTGAAAGTATTACCTCATCTTAAGAGCCAGTTTTCATTTCTGGTAGCTGTTGCACACAGCTGCTTAGTGCACAGAGACTTTTGAGGTAAAAACACTGAATGTAGGTAAAGTATCTTCCGCTAGTGTTTATATACACACCCATGATATGCAAACGTGTGCACACATGCGCGCACACACACACACATGCATTCCCTCCTACTGACAACGGATGTACCTAGAAATATTCTTCAGCCGCACCATCACAGTGGGTTACGTGGTTCTTCCTAGAAATAAAAAAAAGAAAAATTCTGATTAGTTTTGTGTGTATAAACCACAAAAGAAATGAATGGCTTCTTTATTTGTCAAGTTATGTTACAGTAGATGCTAAATCTTGCTTTCCTCAAAGTACAAACATTTTAGCATCAAAAAGAGGAGATCACATTCTAAAATAACAACTTGATAGTGGGTGGTACATGTGATCAGGATTTGTGTCTTCTATAAATAGAAAATTTTTTGCTTGATGATTTAACTAATGAAATAATAACAACAATCCTTCCATTTTTCACAAAGCAGTTAATCAAGCTTGTGCCTAAAATGGAGACAAATATGAATAAAGAGATAAAATTGATGTTACCATGTGCACTTCATGAGACCCATAGCACTTGAAAGGATGTCATTTTTATATATGTACTAGACCTTTTGTCAAGAAATACAGTGCTTTCTAAAAGCCACCAGGCTAGTTTGGTACACTTTTACTTTAAAAGGGAAACTATTTTAATGTTTCTGTAAACAGACAAAATATAATCATCTTTCTCTAAGAAAGAAAGGTTCTCTTCAGCCATACCTATCTCTGCAATGGAAATGAAAACAGTTACATAATAGTGGAAGAACTACTACTCAAAAAAGAGATTAAACAAATATAATTATTCAGCCTGATATTATCCCTGGAAACTAAAGCACATTGTATAATGTAGTGATTATTACCTTCTCCATCACAGTTAGAAATAATAATAGGTCTTTGGAGATAGATTAAAGAGTGTGCTAGGCTTGCTTTATAAATGCAGAATGCTCAGCGAATGATTTAAGGAGAGTGATGGGAAAATACAGTCAGACAGTCCCCAGCAAGTGAAGCAGACACACTCCTCCTCCAAACCAGGCATGAAAAATATGTTCAAGTCATTGTACAAAGGCTAAAAAGCCTATGCTACCATCACCTATCTTGGCCTTATTACACTTTCTGGACAAGCGGGTTTTGGAAGGGCTCTCTGCCTGTACTGGATGTTGCTGTGCAAGGTGCTGCAGGGCGCAATGAGGTATCATCCCTCTCCCCTTCCTCATCTCTTCTCTCCTTGCTCCCCCCTCCAGCGTACCTCAGACTACCCCTTCCCTTGTCTCCTGGGACTCACACACACACAAAGTTTTCCTATATGGCATAGGTGTGCTCTGCTCCTGCAGGTCTTTGGGGTGTCCCTGCAGGGCATGGAAGTGGAAAGGGAGGTCAGGAATGTCCACACTGCTGGAATGGAGCAGCTAGGGGTGATTCAGTGCACAAGGGGGCTGGAGATGGATGAAAGTCTGCCCGCGCAGTGCAGAGCAGGGCCACCTTGGGCTGCTCAGGGATGCTCAGAGCAGCATGCAGGACAAGTGTCAGAGCCCATGATCCTGCAGAAATGCCATCACCTCATAACTTAGTGTCACCTACCCTCTGAATTGCCACTTCTACCCTGCTCAATCCTGGTTGTCAGTCACTATTCCAAACTGCAGGCAGTGAAACATTATTAGGCAAATTCTTTCTTTTCCTAAGCAATTTTTAATATTACTTTGACTTCATTTTAAGTAATGTTACACTGTCAGACCAGTGAGCCATTTTTAAGCGTATTCATTTAAGAAATTACATTTCTTCTTTTCAGACTCTGTGGAGATTCAGTGTGGTGTTTCTAGCAAGCAAGAGGGAGGTGTATTAGGGAGAGTCTCCCTGCAGTGGAGATTGAAGCCAGTCTTCTAATCAATATGCAAGCCCAGATTTTTAGCCGTCTGTAATTCTGTCCTCTCCAACTAGTCTGTGGTGAATGTGTCAGGCTTAGTCATACAGCTGAGAAGAAATTTTCTACAAAGCTTGAAGAAAATTCTGCAAGTCCTTTTAGAGTCCCAGACCTGAAGAAGAAACCATGCAGTAGCAGCTGCATAGTGAAGTTGGAAAGATTACACTTTGAATCCTCCTGAACAGTTTGAAGCAATAGATTTTTTGTGAAGTTGGGAGACCATGAAGTGACATTAAAGAGCAATATTCTACATACTGGACCATATATTCTATAGCTATATTCCCTCATTTTTACTCAAAAAGAAAGGACAACAATAAATGAAAAAGAGTCAGAAAGATGCCTGAAAGATAATATAAGATAATATGAAAGCCCTGCTAGGGACAACTGGACAAAATAGCTGAGTTTAAGAACCATGTTAAGGAACTTTAAAAAAAAAAAATCACAAATAATCTTTCATGAGTTTGAAATGCTTTAAGCAATGAAATGATCCAGTGTCTAACAGCAAATATAATTAACAAAATCAGCACCAAAAAGACTACAGTAGAAACCACAATTACAAAAGCAAAAGATTTGGAAGAAGAATTTTATTTGGATTCAAGCATACTTTGTATGAATTTAAGCATCCTGCTAATTGCTTTTGTGGAATGATTTCTATGAAAGCTAATATTTTAAAAGATTTTATAGGCCTCTTCAAAGTCCCCTCAGAACTAATTAGAGTAAAATTAATTTCATCCGGCTTTAGATGTCTAAAAGGAAGATGTCTACATGTGGGCCAGTCAGTTAGATTCTCCTCATAGATAGTAAGCAGTTGCAGCATGTGTTCATCTGAGCTGTACAACACACAATAAAATAAGATCAGTTGCTGGGTGAGATGAGGAGTGGGCCATGCCTCCCCCACCCCATTGCCCTCCTGGAGCCCCCTCTGAATCAGTGGAGATGAGGGAAGCATAGCAAAATGCCTCGTCTGTGGAGTGAAAGGAAGACCAAGGGCCACAGCATGACTCACTGACTAGTAGATTAAAGAGTGCCAGGAAACATTCGTGGGTACTGGAGCTCAATTGTCTATACTGTTAAATTATTAGAATAGTTCCTGGCATGGTTTTGAGTTATGCCAACCAGCCTTTCCCCAGCCGGTTCCTAGGCACAGTTAAGCATGGACCAAAGACTATTCCCAATAAGCAGTTTGCATGCGGTCACCTTTTTTGGGAGGCTGAGAATTTAGTAATATGGACATAGGCCACTCTGTGCCTGTTGGTCTTGGTGCCAAAGGAACATTTCCTGTCCCATTTAATTTCCTAGCACAGACATAGCTGCTGTGTTACAGTCTGATCCCTGCTTTGTTCCTGTAGCTGTGCAACTGGGCATTGGTCTGTACTTAAAGTCTGTGGCAAACCGAAATGTAGTCTTTTGTGTCTATGTTACTCAACCCCATCCTTAAACCTCTGTTTGTCTTTGTCTTTTTTGAACGGTATGCTATTCAGACAGCAACTATATTTGGAAAGGGAAAGATGGAAATTAAATGAGACTGACAGAATGCCTAGATCTTCTGTTTGCATTGCTAGTGAGCAGATACTTACCACCAATTTGATTTTTCATCATAAACACGTACCATGAAGTGCAGGATTGAAACTCCTGGGGCTAGATGGTCCCAGATAGCAACATCTGTGAGGTATAATAAGGCAGAAAGCTTTATTTCAAAATAAAGTTCTCTTTCTTCTTATGACTCTAAATGCAGATCTCCCCTTGTTTCTCACTGAGCACATTTCCTTCTTTAGGGGGTCAGACACAGCCTTGGTAGACTTTTGCAGATGTTCTTCTCCTTTCTAATGCCTCTCAGATACACATTTCATCCTAAAGTGCTGCCTAAATCTATTGGCATTTAAATTGTTAGAAACAGTGATCTGCAGCTACTGGTATCATTTTTATCTGATATCATCCCATCTTATCTGGGTAGTGGAAACATAAAATGTGCACTGGAAGAGGAGCATAGTTACTCCTTTAAGTACATACTCCTTCCAGTGTATGATTTATTCTCAATCTTTTTGTATGCGGCTTAATCTATGAAACAAAAATGTCATAGGGTATCCTCAGTGCAGGCAGAGTGGGCTGAGAAGCTAAAGGGGGAAAAGGACCTAATGTGGCCCAGGAGCATTTGGAGGCTGTTGGAAGAAGAAGGGACAGGGTGTGAAATTTGGGGGAGTTTGAGGGTGCAAGGGAGCAGATGGGGAACATGTGGGAAGTCAGAGCACATGGGACATGGTGGGGCAGCAGGCTGTGTCCAGCCGGGCGTTTGCACATGAGCAGCAGTGGGTAAGGTATGTTCAGTGATGCTCTCACAGGGGCCACTGGCAAGTGGCAGAAAGGCAGAGGCAGGGGAGAGGAGGCAGGATATCGGGGGACAGCTCGGGGGAACCTGGCTGGTGTAAGAGAGGCGCTAAAGAGACCAGGCAGGGTGAGGAGAAGTGAGGAGGAGGCAAAGGAGGAAAGTTTTTTAGATGAGAGGACTAAAATGCAACATGGTCACTAAAGCCTACAATCTCCAAAGCATTTAGGAGTCTTGTGCTGGATTTAGGATCTCTGTCAGCATGTGAGCATGAACCCCTTTTCCTACAGAGCAATCGCCATGTGCCACATTACGTGTGCATCAGATTTTCAGGAGAGGCAGAATTTAAGTGAAGTGTACCGATGGATGTGCTTGCTTTTTTCATCCTAAAAATGGGACTTTATCAAGCAACTCTTTATCAACTGCTCTATCTCTCAGGGAGAGCCTGTTTCACTGGTGGGATGGCTTACCTAAGCAAAGCATTTTTTTCATTCTAAGTCAGAGCTGTGCTAAAGAGGAAGTGATGATCTAGTTGTTCAGCCTCACCATATCCTGTGTTCAGAATAATTTTCATTTCTACTTATCTGCAAATGTTAATGGAATGTCCACAAATATTTTCTTGGTTTCTATGGTAAGAGAAAGAGAGTGTGAAACTCTGTGTCAAAACCACTGCATCATCTGCATCATCCTGTGCTTTTCAGGAGAAGACCCTGACCACTAGAGGAGTCATCTGTGGCATTACTTGTGTGCAAACTGACATTTAGTACATTTTGATCCCTTTCAGGTTCACATTTTGAAACACAGACTTGCATATTATAAACCATAAATGTTACTTGGTCACTTCTACAATTACACAGTAATGACAGAGTATATCAAAACAGCTCAACACAGATTACTTCCTCTCTGACTATAAAGCAATCAGGCATTTGCTGGAATTTAACTCTAAGACTTTGGAAATAATTTTTTTTTTTAAGGGCTAAGTTTCCAAGTTACTCAGAGTAAAATCTCCCAGTCCCCTGTGTATGCATGCATGGAGCGTAGCAGGGTGCAAATGCTTGGGGAACTGTGCCAGTAAGTGGTCACGTGGGAGAAGCAGCTAACATGCTGTACGCTTCCGCAGCCTTCTGAAAACAGCACTGTTCCCCCTGAGCAAGCACCCAGGGACCAACTATGAACTGTGACACTTCTCTCAGGAAAGGAGCAGCTGCCCTGTGCCGCATTTCCCTGGAAAAGGGACTTCAGTTTGGGGCATACTTTGTCAGAATTATTCAAACTGTCTTGCAACCATGCATCCCCCAATCCTTTGCCTATGAGAGTGCAGAACCCTAATGTGGCAGGGCTGGTGGGATTGGGAAAAATAAAGTACCCTTTCACTCTGTGTGAGAAGAGCAGCGTGGATCTCAAACCAGGAATCGTGAGGTTTGGTGGTATTCCCGCAGATCAGAGATCACACAGCTCTTGCTCCTGACACTGCACCCAGCCACTGACAAACAATAATGGGTTGAAATTGTTATATCTAATTTCTCAAAGCACAGTTTCTTCAATAAGCTTTCCCACAGATGTACTGGGAGAATAAAAGTTCAGTTCAGTTTGAGAGGTATATCTGCATCAGGAAAAATATGTATGTGTTTTAGGAGGAATTCTCTCTGACTCAAATAGGGCAGCTCCAGTAAAAATCCCTGACCTTCAGTTACATTTGTCTTATTTCCCTAGAGTGAATCTCTGAATAAACTCCTCTGGTTTTCATAGAGGGAAATATTTTGGAAAAGCATCACTGGTATGGTACTAAATCAGGAACAAGACAAATGGAATTAAATAATGCCCAACTTCCACACAGGAACCTGTTTCTGTGGACAGGTATCTGGAATTCTAGCTTGCCAGTGCAGTACTTTGCACTGTGTTATTGAACTGTTTCAAAGACAAATTTTATGAATAAAGATCAAAGTGTTTAAGAGGACTGTTAGCAAATATGACCACTTGTGCAAATATCCGTGAACCTCCCTTCAATAGCCATTCAGTAGTTCCAAAGGCTGTCAGGGCATGTAATGATTGTAATTAATGTTGTATTTGCTTTTGTTTCAGCTGGCTTTGACCAGCAAATTCAGCTGATTACTTCCATTGTTATTTTTGCTTAGAAGACAATTATATTGTTATCATTAAAAAAAACCACTCTTCTTACACATTGCTTTGTACTGGTCTTGAAATTCAGAACTCACTATCCTAGTTAATATAATTTTTAAAGTTATTTTTATTCTTATCCTTGCACTTGTTTCTTTTCAGTGTTTTTGCTTTGTTTCATGCTCCTCCTGAATGCTGCATCTCCCACCTTTGTGTTTGCTGGAGAAACAAACCAATAATTGTTGAGACCCTTCCTGCCCCCAGATTAACAGTCAGATGTTTAAATTATAGCACACACTAAGAAAATGCTGGTATTTAGCTGATGATCATGTGTTGTTATGGCTGGATTATAACTGTATTCAGGAGCAGGGTACTCCTGTGTCTCTGAGATTATATTCTAGCAACATAATAGCTCACGCAGGACTCTGAAGAAGCTCCTTGTGTTCTTCTGTAAATATACTGAAGATACAGTCAGCCTCATCTGTATTTGGTCTACTTGTGGGAAACAAAAGGATAAATATAAACTGTCCCATCTCTGTTGTGGGTCCAATGTGGAGGACTCATCAAAGTACATCAATGGAGCAGTGCCAGTAAAATTCCCACTGGGTCTCTACAACATGTTGTGACACGACCACCAGGACAAGAACAACCTAAAAGCAGATGCTTTATGTGGCATATGTCCCTGGGAAAGAGTGTATCATTTGAAAATAAATTGTGAGAGAAGTTAGTGCTGGTCTACCAGCAGCACGTGGGCAGAGACAGTCACACAACTATAAAGGTCAGGAATCTGCCAAGGATCCCTGTGCTGTGTTGCTCAGTTGAAAACTGACAGTTTAACGTACCTCTGTGTGTGAGGAAACTACAGTGGACAGCACTGAATGCCTTTGGTAAGGGACAGCTTTGAGGAGGGTTTGACTTAATCTGTATCCAACTGATTAAAAAAAAAATTGTGTATTTTCTTCAATTTCTTCAGAGAGACCTTTTGAGACAGGTCATACATGTTTACCCAGCTTGGTCCATACACTTGAGCTTTTACAAGGTCCATACACCTTTTCTTTTACAAAAAATAATACATAAACTATGAAGGGCTTAGGACAGACATGGGTTGCAGGTTCTAATTTGTTCTATGGGTAAACCCACAGTATTCCCTAGCTTATTTGCTTCCAGTTTGGCTCTGGTGACTACATCTAAGGGTCTACAAAAGTTGTTCAAGAAAAGGAGGCCTTGTTCAATAGACTAACGTTTGCCCTATGGAGAGTCCAAATCTCCACTGGAAAGTGTTTGGGGTCTGTAAATTGCAAAAGCTTCAAAGAGTTGTTCTGGTAGTGTGCTGTGATACTGTTGGTTTACACCAATGCTGCACTCCGATACTGTATTTTTGTTGTACCCTGAACTGCACTGTTCTTGACAAGAAGTGGTCTCATTTCTCGACTCATCATCACTGCAGCTATCCATACTGAGATTTCCCATACAGGACCCTTTTCTACGCACTGGCCAAATCAGTTTGCCCTAACCTGTGAGATTTTACAATTTGGATTAAACTAAATGGGAGCTGTATAAACAACACTTACAAAGTTGTCATTCTGTAGCTGAGCTGTCTCTTATGTTCCTTTTTGTTTTACAGGTTGTTACTTTGTGGTATAGAGCTCCTGAAGTTTTGCTTCAGTCCAGCTATGCAACACCAGTTGATCTTTGGAGTGTTGGCTGCATATTTGCAGAAATGTTCCGCCGAAAGTAAGAAATACAGTTTTATTTTCTTCATGTTTTTCATCCGAAATTTGAAAAAATGTGCAGTAATGTCTGGTACAATACACCGGATCATGTTTATATTGGAAAGGCCTGATAGGATGTTCTATTTGCAGTGCAAAATGTAAATACCCATTGTGAATTCATACTTGTTGCCGTCTTGGAGTCTTTCTTTTTCTGATGGGAGTCTGCCTCAGCTCTTGGTAAAGCCTGTATGAGCATTGGTAAAGCCTGTATGAGCATTGTTGTATTCCTGTTACACCTGAATCCAAATGCAGATAGAAGTGGGCTAGAGAGGCTGTTGATCCATTTGAGTAAAGCTGGATTCTGGAAAGGATTTACCCTGAGGAAGGCAGGGCATGGTGATCAGCAGAGTCTTCTTGCTCTGGAGTTCATGCATTGGAGCATCAGGTGTTAGCTTGTAGTCCCCTCTTGGCACATTTGAGATCTCAGAAGTCACTGTAAAGTTGATTTCTAGAGGTAGGAAACAGAGGTAGGATTTTTTTTAAGAATAAACTATTTAGCCTGAGTGTAGGGTAACAGAGATGTTAAATGTAGTCCAAAAAAAAGGTAAAAGACTCTTTTTTTTGGCTGGTTCGTTTAAATTGGCTATCAGAACTATCTTGTTACAAAATATTACAGCTGGATGCAGATGAGTTGTGAATGCGAGAGGAACACTTGTGTACTGATCTTTCCCCATGGAAGGACACTAATATGGAGGTTGTACCATATAGGGTGTGGAGAGGAACAAAGCCCCAAGAACCTTAACAAGGTAAAACTGTCTCAATATTAACCCAATCACATGCATTTTGGTTGAGCTTACTGCAAAAAAGTGAATATTGTCATCACCTGGGTGATCTCCATGTAGAAACTGTATAGCATTTTGTAACATCCACTGTGAAATCAAAGAATATACATAAAGAAAACATGAAAGAAAATGACACACTGGGCAGCCTAAAAAGCAAAATCAGTATAATTTACAAGAAGAAGCCATGCTGCAAGGGCCTTGAGAAACAACTATTTAATTTATGCAATGTGAAGTTCAAAATACTAGTTGAAGTCTTGCAAAATAACTTTGGGATTCTACTACTTATTAATGTTAGTATATGGAAAAATCATTTTTCTTGGGCTTCTTGCCTGGTCAAACGGCCTGGGTAGAATTATTATACTCCACCCTCTCTGTCTCTGACTCAGAAATGAGGTCAGAAAATGAGAAAAAAAAAAGAATGTGGATTTTAGGAGTATCAATTAAACCCTCCATGGCAAAGTTTTGAAGATTTTGTCTTATCCCATTTACTGCCAGGTTCACAATAGCATTAAGCCATTGATATTTTTTCTCATTTAAATAGCAGAGTCAACAACTTCATCTGCAATAAGAGTGATAGAGGACAAACAACTGAACACAGAACTTTGTTACATGCTTGAAACTCTCATTTTTTTGTCATTTAATTTGCAGTCTTCTGACAGATAAGAAATATTGCCATATGCAAGCACCACCAATTTAATTTTATTTTACCTTTTATGATATATGAGCCTCACTGACTCTCCAAATCCAACACAGTACATTGATTTAGGGACAGTTTAATTTTCTACTTGTTTACAAATACAAATATTATGTTAATATTACAAAATCAGAGATATATTTACTTTTTTTTTAATGAAAATGAGATCTGACTTGAAGCAGAGTTTGATAAAACCAGGACTCCTATTATTCTTGCCAAATGCAGGGTCAGTCTGACATTCTCAGTCCTAAATTTGGGAAACTGTCAAAAACTGTAGAGGTCAGGAATCTGCCAAGTCTGTATGTACTATGTTGTTGCATTGGAAACAATATGACTTTCGCATACTTCAGTATACAAGCATGATTCAGAAGACTAATCTCAAGGCTCATTGCCATAAAGCTACAATGAACAGTACTGAATGCTATCTCCATGGACTGTTGTGTTGGGTTAATGTTGCAATACTCTCTGTATGATATATGTTGTCTTTCTGATTCTCCTGATGGATTGCAAAAGAAAATCCATGTTACTGTGACCTTGATAGCAATAAACTGTAAAATTTTGCAAACTCCATGGATTATTTCCAAAAGATTGAATAAATGCAACAGCTATTTCTGCTGGAAAATGGTAGTGCCCTTGGGTAATCACCAATCTGCATTTCCACTGGTGCTGATAGGATAAGAGTACAAGAATGCGGCTAAAGCTTAGAAGTAGATGTTGGTTTGACATTAAGACAACCTTTTCTTTTTAGTGTCTTACTGGGTACAAACTTTTTGCCTTCTTTCCCCACTCTTTTTTGCTTTCTCTTTGAAAGATTTTAAAGCTCTATCAGTTTTAAGAAATGTATTGAGACTCCTCTGAGCTTTTTTACATCATGGAGACTTCACTGGAACGGGCTTAAAGATAAAACACTACACAGAATCACAAAACATATCAGAATGCTGTTTATGCCAAGAAGACATTTGACATTTTGAGTTTGCTAGAATATAGCTTTGTAGGCTGTTACAAACACAGTCAGGTTGCTGTAGGTTTGGACAACTATAGGAGAGAGGTGAGCTCTGTATGAATGGTCCAGTCCCTATGTTACAGCTTGCTATGTCTAAATGGAAGGCAATTCATTTAATTTATATCACCCTTAATCCAAAACAGTTTAAGACAAATGCAAACAAAGTATTTGTTTAAGAAATAGTTTTGAAATACACAAAAGTGTATAAAGGAATCATAGGCACAAAAAATAAAATAAATATATCTCTGTCTAGATACACCTAGAGTAAATTTGAACATCTCTCTCATCTTGGCTGATTCAGCTAAACAAATGACACTTCTCAGCTGAGGACTCTGGTCCTCCTGCAATCTGAGGTTTGTATAAAGTCATAGCTATATTTAAAACATGGACATTTTAATTATGGTGCAGATTTGTAGGCTTCTGCGTACGTGAATGCACAAAGGTTGTATCCTGAAAACCCTCACACAGATTCCCAAGGATGCTGCTCCACTCACAGATCAGCAATAAATTGCTCAGTAGTCAGGTATATGTGTTATGTATGCAGAAACTATTCTGCTTTGTGCATCTTTTTCTGTCCATGTGCACTGCTGATGAGAGCACCCCCAAATAAAGCATTACTTGAAAATTTCCTTATGTGGTAGTTTCAGTTTTTAAATTTCCTGTCTAATTAAGTAGGTTGCAGTGACTTCTAAACACGTTTCGATGGACTGTCCTTATATAACTTAAGTGTAAACATATTTGTCACAGTGACTGTTTTCTTTGTGATTTAAAAGCTATGGTGCATTGATAATAATAACCAGTAAGGAAAATTGTAAAGTATGCTATGGCTTGTTACCATATGACAAAATCCTTCAGAGATAAAACTGGCAGGATTGATGGGGGTCCAATAGCATGGGGGCATCCTTTGATACAGCAAGAAGATGAGAATTTTTTTTATATATATTTAGGTAAAAATAAGGATTACTTGCAAAAAGGTTTCACTCTTGAGGCTGAGCATTTTCCTGGCCAGAAGGAAGGGGCCTTGTACCTCCTACGTAGTGAACAACTCATTATAGAGAAAGGCAAACATGGGAGTAGCATCCACTTCTGTCTGGATACATGAAACTCTTCCAGCTGGCCCAAGGACTGCTGGCAGCTCCAAAGCAGGAAGCCATGACCAGTGTTTTAGGGAAGAAGGGACTGTCTCTCTTCTTGCTTGTAATACTTAATCAAGGTGAATGTTTGTGAGAGGGGCAGAAGACTGGAATCTGAATCTGGGTGAAATGATCTATAAAAGAAAGCAGGGGTCACCAGTCTTGGACTCTCTTCTGAGTAGGCAGTCTTGAGAAAAAAATGTCAAAATGTTTCAATGCGTAGTTCTTAGTGCATCTATATATGCCCAGTCTTCTAAACCACAATCCTGTATGATTGCAATCCTTCATTGACTAAGGTGTTAGTAGGTGTGTATGTGAGACTGAGTCAGATATCTATATAATAATTCCAGCTAGGCAAGTTTAACTATAATACTGCAGAAGCAACTGAGCTTGTCTTCCTTTGTAGTAAATATAGAGCTAAAAATCATCAGAAGAGACCATCAGTTTTTGTAGCCTACCTTATCTTTACAGCCCAGTACAGCTGAGGAAGTCATACATTTGAGAGTGGCCAGTGTTGTGGCTGCATGTGCAATCTTCACAAACATTACAGGTACCAATTCAACCCCAAAACTTGAAAGATGGTCCTCTCCCAAAAACCATTTCCACCTCCCCAAACCAAAAGTAGAACAGTATTATCTCAGTGCCCCAAGCTTCATCCAGCCAAGAGGAAAATTAATTCCATGCACATGGGCTTCTTACTGAGACTGTTCATGCACCAGCTCCGTGGTGTTTTAATCAGCCTGCTGTTGCCAAGATCATCAGTCCCAGAATTGCATAAGCCACAAGATTGGCACAAATAGCATGAGGTTATTATTTATTCATTTTTAAATATTAAATCATGGTTTTAACAGTTGTCTCATTTTTCAGCTTCCTCTGACAGGTCCTAATAGATGTGATACAGTTATTGCATTACCAACCATGCTTGAAAATTGTAGCAGCAGCAGAGACATGGGACTCTACTAAAATACCTATGATGGGACGAGTTCCCTGGTGGGCACAAACAATGGGCAGAGGGAAGCAAGCTATAGGCATATAAGTTATCTTCCAATGGTATAAATTTGTCCTATTAGGGGAGTTACATCATTGTGTGTAGAAAAGCCATGAGCCCAAGACTTTTTTGCTCTAGGTAATGTATACAGATGTGATAAAATCAAAGCTTAGAGCCTTGTCTGGTGATCAGGCTTTGATGTGAGCACTGGGTTTGGGACCTACAGGCTGCCTTTAATCATAAAACATTTAACAGATTTAAAAAGACTAGCAATATACACATATTCATTCTTAGATACAATGTCTTACAGTATAGAGTAATTGTAAAGCATCTTACACACTAAATTATAGTAAATCTTTATTCCCCTTTCCAAACAAGCCATAGGTTATTAGTAGAGTTTGAAATGCAACCATCAGATCCATTGCATGTACTTTTTCTGTGTTGACTAAAGAACCAGGTGGTAGGATAAGTCTGTGGAAGGAGACGAGGCACCCACCTGCCTCTGGATTCCACTTCTACTTGTGAGCAAGGGAAGAGCAGTCTGCTCTGCAGCTTAAATTTCAATTAATGCCTTGTGGGATAAATATGGTCAAGTGGTTGCAGAAGAAAATAGCCAAGTATAACAGGAACAACTGTTTTTAAGCTGTCTCCAAAACCTGAAGATGGCACTTCTATCACTGAGTGAAAAGAATAACTCTTTTTAGCTGGATCCTGTAGTAAAGTGTTGGCTTCACTGAAATCATTGCTGAAATTAACCCTGACTTCAGAGGGGATTGTAACCTCTGGAATTCAGTGTGACAGAGTGGCACAAAGAGTAGCAGAGCTATCTCTGTTAATGTGCATAGTACAGAACTTAGTTGGAGTGATCTCTGTAAAAGACAGTGTTGCAAACTGGCAAGGAGGAGAGTATATTGCATAGCGTTGTCCCAGCTTCCATTCCTTGCACTTCTTTCAGTGATCCTGAACAAGCTTTCAGTTGTCTTATCTGTGAAATAAACCTTGACAGGTAACTCCCAGGACTGTGAGACTTTCATTCAAAATAAGGGTCGCAGTGTATATGGGAGATATGAAGAACTGTCACTTGAAGAGCTGAGGCTGGAATTCACAGTGTCTCTCTTCTGGTCTTTATGAGACTATGTAGCCCAAGCAAAAGAGGGTGTTCAAGCTAAATTTGTAAGAATTTAAGCCGCTCTGCTAGTATGATTGTTGTTATCTGTCTGCTAAAATATCACAAACACACAAATAAAAAGGTAGCTTCAAAGGAAAACAGTCCATGAGTATGTGAGCTATGTGAGCATGTCCTTAACGCAGAGAAGGAGTTACACACTCCCATTTATTACCAGTAGGCAGCAAAGTGATAACTCATAACAAACCCTGGATAACACATAACAGGTTCTGTGGTGCTTTGAATGAGACAGGCAGCTTTTATGGTGGAAGAGACCTCCAGTCCAGTTCATCACTGAGTCTGTTCTTCTAACTAGCATCAGTTTCATCATGCACCCATTTGGTCTGAATTAGCTGTTCCTATAGGTGCTACTCTCTCACAGGTGTAGTCTTTTAAGGTTGCACTTTGAAAAAATTAGGTATACATCTGGCAATGTATGTTTAACAGCAGAACCACAGGTTCTCAACTGCTTAAGCATGTTCTTCATCTGGAGAATGAAGTAGAGAGGACAGTGGGCTTTGGGGAAAGCGATTCACAGAAATTCTGCTGTTGCAGAGAATTGCTTGGAAATTTGAAGTACTGTGTCCTTTACTCCAGACATATCCTGGGTCAGTCACTCCTTGTGATGAGTTACTTTGCTGTTGAATGGTCCTGAGGAACAGAAAATGAATCTGTAACTTTGCAAATGCATACCTGGCAGGAGGATTTATATGTACTAAGTGACCCTCACTTCAAATTAAGTTAACGGTATGTCATCACTTAAAAACGTTTTCCATTAATATTATTAAATTATCCAAAGCACTGAGGGAGCAGAAACATTCGTTGAAAGCCTGTAATCAACAGTAAAGTATCATATACTGGAACATTAGCAGCAAAATACTATGCAACTTAATATGGAGCTTGTTTTTCTAAGTACAGTACATATTCTTGCCATAGCCCAAGTGCATCAGTGCAGGCAAAGATGTGACTGAAGATACTTTTGTTTGGACAGGACCAGAAGAGAGAGACCACATATTCATACAACATGCCATAAAAGAAACTCTGTCTCAAACTGAAATCAGTGGATAAACTTAGCATGATTTATGTAGGGTAGGAAATCATGGAAAAATCACCAGGGTTTCTGTAGGGAAGGATTATATTCCTTGCCTTTTTAAAATGGTCTTTATTAAGAGTTGTTTTGGACACTGTTGTGAATTGTGACCAACCTGGGTTTTTAACTTCTTGCTACCTGTATGGATATTGCAGATGGTATCCTGGTCATGCTGAACACAAGAGAAAGAAAGGCAACTCTGACTGATAGTAGTGAAGACTTCAGTTTGGTTTTACCGTTCTGCACATACAATAGTACTGTGAGCAGAGTCTGAAAAGAGACTCTAATGATAATAAAGAGACTCTAAAATATGAATACTGCCATGTAAGGAATTGTGAGGCATACTTCTATGACACAGCTTTATCTCATTTCAGATGCATTTTAATTCTTTGTCAGTTATTTTCCTGTGCTTCAGCATACCTGATCATTCAGTCCTCACTGTTTTAAGAGGGCACTGTAGCTATGCAGCAGTAAGAATATTTTACTTTGCCTACTAGATCCTGTATTTCTCCATACAGTAAAGTTTCTACCTTTTTTCAGCTGTTAGCTTAACCTTCCCTTTTCGTGCTCTGTTCTCTTATTTTCAACACATTTCTGAAATGCCTTTCAAAAGCAGAGAGAAAAGAGAGCTGTAATATATTTTCAAATCTTCTTTATGTTGGAAAGAAGAGAGGAATAGAGGGAGCAGGAGAGGAATCTGTGAAAGGGAAAAAAAAAAAAAAGGATATATAAGTGGATATTGGGAGGGAAGGTGTAATAAAACCAAGACAGTACAGACATCTAAGCAAAAAGCAACAGCCATGAATGCTGCTTATAAGTTGGGTTTTCTGTATAAACTGGCAGACATCTTAAATGTGGTTAAAGAGAGAACTGTTCTCTTTATCATGCAGCAATTTTAAACACAGACTTTGCAATCATATTATCTGGTGTTTTCCAGTGAACCTTAAACCAACATATGTAGTGGACCAAGAGCTTGAAAGTGTAATCATTCATTTGTCTCTGCTCACAGTTATATTGTGGTAACAGGAAAATTAAAACAACAACTTTTTTTTCCTTTTCTGTTTTGTCTTTGTTTTAACAAGCAAAGGTGGATATTGCAGCTTAGAACTGTAAAAGCTACACAGCTTGATTTGCAACCTTTGAACCAAGGTACTGTACAGTTCTGGCCTGAGTTTGTTTTTGCCATTTTTGGAAATTATCTTGTTTTGTTACAAGAATGATTTAAGTTGTAAGTGCCATAAAAGTTCACCACAGTCCAGACCAACTGTACTGGGAGAAGGTTTGTTGCTTGGAAAGATCTTGTCAGCATTCAAAATTCTGTGCTTTGCACTTTTCCTCCTTTATTCTTTTGCCATTCATGTGCATATGGGTGTGTGGGAGGCTGATGGTTTTTCCAAACCAGACCTAATAAAATAGGATTTTTTCTTCCTCCCCAGATAAGTGGACAGCCTATTACAAAGATTTTTTTCAAGTATTTTTTAAGTTGAATGGACCCAAGCCACAATTTAGCTTAGTGACCTTAGTGATCTGATGGAACAACAATGACATTTTGCTTCAAACTTAACTAACAAAGGCAGGCAGAAGACTGCACTTGTTCATGTTATTCCAGTTTTCGGATAAGCAGGATTGTTTTCCATTTAATCTGACCTCCGAGGCAGAACTCTCATTGGCTTTGCGCAGAGGACAAATGCAGATTAATAGAGAGAAGGGCAAGCAGTCAGAATTATACCACTAATTACCGAGTACAAAATGGATGTGAGTTTCCAAGACAGCATCACCCCATTAAAAGTAAAATACCTTGGGTTTTGGCTCACATTTTCCCTCAAGCCTTTTCTAGCTGATATCTTTTAAGTGTCTACAGTTGGGCTGATTGATAGCCGTTAGTCAAATCCAGTAACTGTATTGGTCTGTGGTTGGAGATGAGTGGTGAGTGAGTGCCAGGCCATTCACTTGTGGTTTTCCTTCTAGCTTCCAGCTGTGCCAGGCTTTCAGTCAGAGGAATAGATCTGTTGGTAAGGGAAACCGTTGATAAACCGTAGAAACCAAAAACTGTCACTACCCATGACAAAAAAACAGAAGGGAACCTTGAGGCAGGGGTAAGACCCACAGAAACGGTGTTAGCTGACCAAGTTTAATTTGACTATTAAGTTCAGGTATGGGGTCACGTCAGGCCAGGCAGTGGCCAAGGGACTGGGGCCGGGTGGCTCTGGGCTGGCAGCTGGCAGCTGCACATAGCTCAAGCCCAGCAGGAGCTCATGAGAGAGCTCCCCTCCTGGAAAGCTTCCCGTAGCTTCTTCACATGCAGGTGGCACAGCACTCATCTGAAATCCCCCTGAACATGTCATCCTTAAAAAAATATACATTCCTTACAGGGGTGATATTCCAGTCTGTGACGATCTGGATTAGCCTAGCCAGAGGTCAGAGGAAAAAAGACCTTGTGGCTAGGAGAAAGACCACAACATGTCAGTCATGATGCAGATATTTGTAAGTCCTTGATATTAACATTGTAGCATTTGTAATGGACATTTGGAAATGCAGCTGGCAGCAGAAATGCCTGGGTCCCTTGTGCTGAGCTGTGCTCAGCACAGCTGCCAGCCAGTCGTTGTGAAGGTGCACCACCTTTGTGTCTTCTGGAGCGTCTCAAAGGCAAGTTCATTCCTGGGATAAGCCAGAGAAGCCTCAGGGCTGCTTTGATGGTATCCCCAGCTGCAGATGGCTTCCAGCGGTCACTCCACCAGCCAGAGAAGAGGAGAGAAGCAGAGCAATGTTACCCGTGCCCCTTCCTCTCCAGCCCAGAGACGGACAGCCAGCTGTACACTGCCCAAAGACTTTCCTTTTGAAAGGGTCTCCTGGCTCTTTCACACAGCTTCCCTCTTCAGGAACTTGGCTGAGAAAGGCTTTGCTTTTTGCCTAGAGTTTGGCTGCGGGAAGCTCTGTGTACTTTTGTTTGACTCGTAATAGAACCAAACATTGTTTTTATTTACTTTTCTCTTTCGTAAGAAAATGGCTACAAAAAGGTATTTAAACTCCAAGTGGGTGTACA
This sequence comes from Buteo buteo, assembly GCF_964188355.1. Lineage (NCBI taxonomy): Eukaryota > Metazoa > Chordata > Aves > Accipitriformes > Accipitridae > Buteo > Buteo buteo. The sequence continues at coordinate 26,640,646 of NC_134172.1, read as the reverse complement.
GGATCCTTTCCTGGACACTGGTGCACTTGGAGAGGTGGGAGAAAGACTAGATTTTAACTGTGGCGCATGTTGCTGAGCTCCCAAGTGGGGGGGGGGGGTGTCCAAATTGTCTAGTCAGAAATTTTGATCTGGGCAGATTTACTGTTTTCTGTATTTGATTGTCCAGAAAAGAAATCTAATAATTAGCTACCATTGGTCAGTCGTAAAAACAGTATGTAATAGTTCAGAAGTATATAGGACAAATCTGTCCCACATTTGTGTTTTCTTTTCAACAGCTTCGCGCTAGCACTTCTCCATATGTATGTGCTCACCAAAGCTATTACATGTTCTTTACACCTAAAGAAAATGATGAATCTGCATGAGAGAAGTGGAAAGTGCACCTAAAGGAACAGACAACCGCAGGAGTTTAAAAAAGGCTAAGGACAGCAGAGCAAAACAACAGCATTCTGAAACATTGTACTATTTTGTACCAAGTATATAATTGGCTGTGAGAGGAGAGCTCAAAATGTCAGAGAGAAAGCAAAAGGAAGTTTGATATTTAGATTTCTGGAAAACCATTTCTCCAAGGGAAATGCAGTGCCCAGAGGCAGCTCCCCCCTGCCTTTGTGGAAAAGCTTACCTACACTGCAGGGTTCAGACCACTGCAGAGAATTTGCCAGCTGGTCTGGGAGTCTGTGCTTTGGCTGCAGTTGCAGATGTCAAAGACCTAGATAGAGTCCGAATTTGGGGAGGAAGGGAGGGGGCCCCAGCCTGTCCTGCATGTGCATGCTGACTGCCACAGAGCCGCACACGTGGTACCCTCATGTAGCTGGAGCCGCCTTTGCCATCAGTCCTCAGGGTCCTGCTGTTGGCTGTGTACTAAAAAATAGAGAAGGGGCATGGCAGGTTACAGCTCACACGAGTTCCTGTCCCCTTCTTCCTTTGAAGCCATGGTTCACCTTGTGATATGAATACACGTGTTGCCTTGCTTCTAATTTTTGTTTGCACAACGCCTGTGGCACTGCCATCACATTCACTGCTTGACCTGCCGACACGCTGGCCCTATACAAATGAGTCCGTGTGAGACACAGCCACCATGGTACACTGACTCTGCTAGAGACAGAGCCAGGATTTGACAAGTCAAGAGCTCTTGATGTCAGCATGTGACATGCCTGGCTGCCCTCTTATGCTGGCAGCGTGCTTCATTTTGCAGTCTTTGAGGAAACAGCAGTCTGGCTATGCATGGTCAAACCATATGACTTCTTCCAGAAACTCATGCATAATGTGCTCTGCTTTCCTTTTATAGATGCACTGAATGCATACCGTCCAGAAGCAACTCTAAGACAATCTCTGATGCAGTATTTCTTCTTTTACTTAAATGTTCTCCATATTCATAGCTTCTCTCCTAATGTATCCAGGTTTGTCAGTAATAAGTGCTTTTGGTATATAGACATTTGTCAATTAAGAATTTCATCCAAGGGATTACTTCATTTCCACTCATTTATTCTACTGAGCCGGAGTAAATTGGCATGAAGATTCAGTTTCTATTGATTTTGACCATGTCTGAATCAGTTACCTGAAGATAAATGACTCAGTCAGCTATATCATCCAGAATTTGACCAACTATAGTGAATTATCAGATATTTTTAATTAGATTATGTCCATGAAACAGGTTTTTTTATTATGCCAGTACAGTATACACACTGTTCTATACAACAGAATAATTTTTAAGTGCTCTTAAAATCCAAATAATTAGAGTGCAAGCCTTCAACATCTAAAGAAGTATATGTAGCAAGAGATTTTTCAGTAATGTTCATATCCATAGCCGTTAAATTAAGTCTGTTTGGCAGTGATGAATCATACTCTGCTGCTGTAAGAATGAAGATACTCAGTTACAACTAGATCTAGTCAGACCATTAGCAATGAAAGAGTGTATGTACAAAGTCAGAACTGTATCCTAGCTGAGTGTCCTACCCTGTGAGGCACAGAAACAGGCTTGCTTGCTTCTCTCCTGCCTTGGAATCAGTTTTCCTTTTCTGGAAAGTAATTGCAATAGGAGAAGTAGGTGTTGCTTTTCTAGATCTTTTAAGAGTTTGATGGTGAGGGCACTTTGCTGGAAAGTGAGAGCAGAATTTAAAGAGGGCCCAGACTTTTTGGAAGACTCTATTTTTGGCAGACACTCCAGCCACAACTGTATGAAAAGCAAGGCATAAAATGGTTTTCCATGGAAGGAAGCTTTTAGTCGATTATTCACTTACTCCAGAAGAGGATTCTGTATTTTTTAATTCTGAGCAAATCAGATTTTTTTTCAGAAATGACAGCCAACTCCATCTGGATCTTGGGGAACTTGGGACATGAAGGTGATGAACAACCTGGTGATGTGGGCACTGAAAAGTTCAAGATGTGGGGTGGCTCAAGGAGCTTCGGGTGCTCAGTATTTCAGAGACTGAGGAAACATTCATTCTGTAAAGACAGAGTTGTATGTTATTTCCATTAAAATAATGTCAAAAGCCAATAGAGTTGTGCCACGGACAACACAGAAGCAGAGCTATGGCTCAGTAATGGTAAAGCAGAGATAACAGCATAAAAAAATTTTCTTTACTGAGAGGGTTGTCAGACATTGGAATAGGCTGCCCAGCGAAGTGGTTGAGTCACCATCCCTGGAGGTATTCAAAAAGCACGTAGACAAGGTACTCCAGAACATGGTTTAGTGGGCATGGATGATGGTTGGACTCAATGATCTTGAAGATCTTTTCCAAGCCTAAATGATTCTATAATTCTAAAAGTTGCCCCAAAAAAGATTCAAGTGGGAAAAAAAGATTTCATGTGAAATCACTAATAGCTGAACAGGATAAGTAACCGGAGAGCTCTCAATAGGTGAACTCAGATCACTATGCACTGTCATGGGCCAGTGAATGTAAATCTTACAGCTTCTCCAGCCTGAGTAACAGAGTGTATTCCATGGGACAAAGTATTGCTTAGAGCAAAGTTGTATTTAGTTTAACTGTCCTTTGAAAACTGTATCAGTTTTCCTTGCATGGTTGCTATACATACCTTCTACCTTAAATGCTTATCTCAAGTTTTTCTGCAGGTGTTTATTAATTCACTGTAAGCCAGCACAGCTGCTAAAAATTAAAGTATTTTCTTCACACCATCCTTCTAATACACTTTCATGTCTTTTGACACTCAGACTCAGCAGCTGGAGAAGAAGTTTGAAGTTGAAATTTCACCTCTGCTCACATAACAGTTTACTGTTTAGTACTGAAATGTTTTCCTTGCCTTTCTTGTCTGAAGGGTTGTAATCCCCTTTCAGAGATTTTTTTTTCTGACCAAGAGTGTTTTATTACAGCTGAAGGTGATGAGACATATTAGTTGCAGGGGGGCAGCAGTTCTTCTTATGTTTCAGGTTTATCTGAAAATTTAGAAAGGCTTAGTGCAACAGGTGCCATTAACACCTAATATGGGGGCAACAAAAGTGATCATAGATCAAAACATGTACTCAGTACCACATAGGAGCAGCCTAAGCCCAGTTAGAGAGAAAATCCAAGGATTCTCTCTCTTAGCTTGTAATGTTTTCCCAGAGGAAAAAAAAAAAAATCCAAATAATCCCTTTTTCTTGGATTTTATTCCATGATGAGCATCTTATGTTCTAGATTGTGTAGAACATTTTGAATTCTGTTTCCCTTCAAATGTGGAAATTTGACATCTATTGGAGCTCTCTTGTCTGAAGGCTCAGAGAGTGCCCATGTGCAGCCTCTGTTACCTCATTATCACTCTGTCACTGTACTACCACAGATGACAGAAAAGATTTTTTCTTTCAAATTTTTTCCAATGCTTTTTATAGTTGGATATTTGCTTTTCTGCCTTACTCTTCCCAGCTGTAGAATTAAAAAAAAAAAAAAAAAAAAAAAAAAAAAACTTAGACTTGTAAATTAGTCAAATACATGTACCATCTTCCGCGTAACTCATAATGATGGAACTAAAGCATCATTTGTAACACTGTCCTTTCTCATGATTTTATATTACATATTTAGAGTATAAGCTCTTTTATCTATAGGGTATACTTTAGTCTGTGAAGCTCCTTGCTTAGCATTATTGAGAAAGAAATAAAACCCTAGAAAACCTGGGAACACATACTTGGATTGTAATTTGCTATGTATCTTTGGCCAGATTGAATGAACCATTATGTGTAGTATATGTGTTCCTTTTACATTAACTTGCTTCTCCGTTGATATAGAAGAATCAGGGATAGGTAAGAGTTTCCTTCAGGCAATAATTACATGTGCATAGACTTTCAGCTGATACAAGAATGACAACACTGTTACACGTTTGGTTAAAAAGAGTTTATTCCAAGAGAAATCAACCTAATGGCAGAAAATCTTTTAGTTTAAAGCTTTATTGGGAAAACAATCTAATTGAAAATATTCACTTTGTGGAACATGAATTGGATTTCAATTAGAGGGCCTCAGACTTGAAAATCTATTACATATCCCCTTGATTAAAACTAGTTCCAGCATTAGAGGGACCCTCAGAGCAAAGTCCATTTTAAAAGGATTTTTTATAGCGGTAAATATGGTAAATGTCAACTGATAAGCTTTCTCAGAGTCATCTTGACATTGCAAGAAAAGTTGTGAAACTATAAAAAATTAATTCTGTATCTCTGAAAATTGTGATTTGAATAGATTTTCACAGTGAAAATTCACACAGGATAAAGGAGTAGATACTTCATGTAGAAGATTGCTTTCCTTTCTTTTGCATAATTGATAAAGACTAGGAACAGACTCAAACTCCTATTGCTTACCTTGAAGGTAGGTCTTTGGCTGTGGTATAGATGTTTTAAATCCACTTCTTTACAGCATTAAGGAGCACATTCACACTCTGACTAAAACATGTCATTTTGGAGTGCTGTCTGCTAGATTTTTAAGTGAGGACTAAATTATGAGTTAAATGAAAGGAGTGGTGAAAAACAGCTCTGGCATGCTCTGGAAGGAGGATTTCGATCTCTACAAGGAAAATATGGGCAAATTTGTTCACAGGCACAAACACCTGGAGGTGAGGATTTTCCTGAGCTCTGCACAGGCACACACACTGCCTGCACACAGCAACCTGCACACTGATTTGCACCATTGCTTATGTGAGTGAACTGGAGAGGAAGGAGCCCTCTTGGCTCCTGTCCATCCACATAGGACAGCCTTTATCTTATCCATAGTTCAATTACTGCCTTCAAACCCTAAAACGGAGTTGCACAAGAAGAGCAAAGAAGCATGGCAGTTTTAGAGAGTGCAAGTTTAGAAAGGGGATATAAAATAGATTCATGAGAGAGAAGAGAATACAGAAAACTAAATAAGTGATCATGGGAAGAGCATGACCATATTGTATTTGTCATACCAGTAGTTCTTTCGGGATGCTATAAAAATGCAGAAGCCTGCAGTTCAGTTACATAATAAAGCTTCAAACTGCTGACTGACAAGATAGATGTAATTTAACTGTGTGCAATGATGAGGTGGGTGTTTAACACACAAATAGTTAAATCATATTGCTGGTAGAACTGTCAGTACAAACAAGAGGAATGCTTCTTTTTCTACTCCAAGCAGAGACCATACATTTTTTTTCCTTTCCCTTTTTCCAAGGTCAGTTGTCTATGTATTTCCAGAACTTGCTTCATATGTTGGAACAGTTTTCAAAATGCCAGTGTTATATCATGCTCCCTGAGCTAAGATAACGACTCTTAAAGCCCTGGTGAAATAAACCTACAAATCTTCTGGAAAAGCAAATGTCCACAGATAAGAGAACTGTGACGTGTGTGCTGAGGGAGTAAGTGAAGGACATTCAACCTATCAAGGCTCTTCCATTTCAAAAAGTAGTGTTAAATGACGAATGCTGAAGCACTTCTGCCTGGGAACAGATGAGAACTGCCCATGTTAGAGCATACTCTGGTCAAAGATAATATCTGCACTTACCTTACTTTGGGGGTTTTATATATATATATACGTGTATCCTTCTGTTGAAGCACCTTTTTTTCTTATAAGAAGTTGTGAAACTAGATCTCACTTGGTTTGATCTTGGGGTCGTTGATGTCTGTGATAAAGCTCCCTTTTATGTCAGTGGTGGGGGATGAGGCCCATCATTCTGGTCCAAGGCCACCTGGGACCTTGAAATACGATGCTTACATGAAAGGTGCCGAGCAAATGTTAAGGACCCAGAAAAAGATCTTCCCTTGGCCAGTTCCTAAGGGAGCTTTGAAGATACTTATATTTTCTCTCATTTATGCTCTTTCTCTTGCTTTTTGCTGTATTTTTAATCAACAGCTGAATCGACACAGTAGGCTGGCCCTGCTTTGGTCGTAAAAGCTGTACACACAGTGCCTCTGTTTGGTTTCCGTTTTACTAACATTTCCCTTTCAGTTATGCATGCAAAGGGAACATGCATATCCATCTGCAAATACCTTGTGATTGGTCCACTTTACAACTCTGGCTCTTCCCAGGCTGCCAACCTTTATGTTAAAAACCCTCAGAAAGTCCAGCACATAATACAATTGTAATATAATCATTTGTAGCAAAGCAGTGCAAACTTTTCATGATGAAAACCCACACCAGGAAACATTCATCTGATGAGCAAACTTAACCCCCAAAGTGATTGCTAATCTTTTTTAGTGTGTTCTCTCTCACTGTTAATATTGTTTTCTATTTTACCTTTTACCTCCTTGTGCACACCAGTGGCTTGCAGCTTCCAGCCACATTTCTAGTTGCTCTGGACCTGTACATGAACTGTCCTGGAAGCTCGCTGTACTAGTTGGGTCTTTCTGCCGTTGGCTTTTATCTACACACAGCTCAGAAAGCACCTTGCTTTCTCAGTTCAGGCAGAAGTCCCATATGTTTCTTAGGAAATAGACTGTATGTGCATTTAGGGGTCAGAACATTATCTTTAGTTTTAGAATTCATTTACTGCATTTTAAATAGCAATGGGGAACAAATTCAACACACTACAGCACTGGAAGTTTACAGTAGTTTTCCAGAAACTACATGTTTTCCTTTATCTGCTCTAACGGATGACATGAGAAACTGCAGAGAAAATAATAATTATTGCAATTCTTTTGATGTACTAGACCTGATTCTAATAATAGTTTAATACTGATATAGCCCAAATTATCTTAGAGATGTTATTCATGATTGTGGTACTATCCTACTTGAAGAATGATAGATTTTCAGTTAAAAAATTGGGCTGTTAAGATTAAATTGAGAAACTCAGGATGGCTGATCTGTTTTCTGTCAGATTTTAGCTGAAGAGTATTTTCTCAGTCGTAAAGTTTATCTATGTCATCTTTCTTCTTAGATGTAGGAGAAGAGAAGTTTCTTAAAATTTTTGAGCAATTTGTGATCAAGTATAATAAGCTCTACATGAAGTAACTTCTTCCTATGCTGTGTCTGGCACCCACCCCCACAAAGATATTATTAAAGGGAAAGGAGAGGGAGAAGTACAAAAAATGTTACATTTAAAATGAGAACTCTGAATTGCACAACAGCTGAGGCAAGTCACTTGTGACTGGAAGTGGGTAACTGTCCAGAGCGTGCAATGTTGTCAGCTGTGGCCTGTTTTCAGAGTAAAGTTTTATATTGTACCGTATTCATTTTACCTATCAGAAGAGCAAATGGCCTTCATCTTTAAACAGTGATACATATTTTTTCCTTTTATCTTGCCTTAGTTTCTCTTTTCATGCCTGCAGTACGGACTTGTCCAGGGGATCTGTCAAAGAGAAACAGTGGTGGGAACAAGAGTGAGGAATCAGCTCAGAAAGAATCCCTCTGAATAAAGGTTTCTACAGGACAGTCTAGATCATGTTACTTCTAGTCATCTCATAAATCTAGATTTAGGTCTTATTTGTTTTTAATTCTAAAAATGAAAATATTTTCTTCATAACAAGTGACTAAGAATCTGGCAAAATTATTTGCCAGCTATTCATATTTTGTAATATGAAAAGAAAAAAACCCATAATTTAAATATATCTTTGAGTCACACACTATGTAGCTTGGCAGGTTTCCCATGGCACGATACAGGATTCCTTGGCAAATGCTTCTTGGCTTTAGCTTTTTTTAGTTTCTTCACCATCACCTTCTTGTTCTTATACATAAAGACATACAAACTCCTAGACTTAACTACTATAACCTTACCAACTTCTAAAATTCCTTGTACCAATTCCATGATCTGCTGCTATATTCTTTCCCTTTACATTTTTCTCTCCACTCTGTCAAATTATCATGGACTTTCAACACCTCCTCCATCTTGTCTAATGCCTTCAAAGCAGCGGCTACCTGTTCTGAAATCGCTGCTCTTCTTCCCAACACTTCTCCTTGCTATCTCTTCAACCAGACTGTCTAAGCCCTACTTGTCCAACAAGCAAGTTGTACCTTTTCCACCCATGATGCTCTTTTCATTTTAGGGGGTTCTTGTATGACATCACTGAGTACATGTGGATTGCCAATACACGGACTTTTCACTGAGAATATTGTATATATTCAAGTCAGTAATCAAGAGATTATCCTTATGGTGATAACAAGGAAGGGGATGGGATTCCCAACTGCTGTTGTCACCACACTGAGCAAAAGGACTAGCAGAAAGAATCCAGATAGTTATTTTGGAAGTTATTTCTTGCATATCTGGAAAGATACAAGGCTTGTCTAGCCTTGGAGGCACTTGTATTAGAACTCTAGAATTGTTATGATAGCTCTGTAATAAGTTTTGGTTAGAAAGAGAATTTCTTGACTTTCTGATCCATTTTACCTGATTAATTTTACCATATTACCTGTAGTTTAATAACTCAATGTCAGAAATTGAAAGATAGTTTCCAATCAGAATGTCACTAATCAGTTCAAAATGTCAGCCACTATCAAAAACCTGCAGAAATCTTTTCCTGTGCCTCAGTGCATGTGGTTTTATTAGACTTTTTTTTTTCTTGTGTCTGCACTGCAGTATAGACTAGAGCAATGCTTATCAATACCTTTAATTCCAATCTTTATGAAAATTCTAACTTTTCTTATGGAAAGTTACAAACCCTCTTTGCTTTGTAGACCAAAGTCTGAAAGTAAAGTCTAGAAGTAATATAGCCAGTTTACAGTTAAACCTCATTCATCTCTTGGGTGTCATTGCATTGTCATTGTATACAATACTTTTAGAATTGCTTTGGCATGTCCATGGAGTTGCACCAGGGAAAATTTTTTCATGGAGACTTGCTTAGGAAATGTTTATATCTCAGTTTTTACTGAGTAGCACAGACATGAAACATGGTGTCTATAAAATAAAGTACTCGACCTTTCAGACACCAGTATCCAGTTCAGATAGATAGAATACTCAGTGAAGGTGAAACTCAGCATGAGACAACAACATGAGCTGAGTATATTCCTTTGGACAAGAGAAGAGAGCCTAAAGTTGGTGAATGGTGAAATCTAATTTGTTCAGGTACATATAAGCATGAGAGCCTTTCAGCCAGAAGATTAGTGGTGCAAGTCCTTCTAAACTATAAGCAGATGGTAACTTTTTCAGAATTTGTGAGGTTTTACATTGCAACCTTATATCGTGATTTGTATTTTTATTTCTGTATTATCACAGAATCACAGAATGGTTGAGGTTGGACGGGACCTCTGGAGATCATCTGGTCCAGCCCTGCTGCTCAAGCTGGGCCACCTAGAACTGGTTGCCCAGGGCGATGTCCAGATAGCTTTTGAATATCTCCAAGGTGGGAGGCTCCACAACCTCTTTGGGCAACCTGTGCCAGCGCTCAGTCACCCTCACAGTAAAGAAGTGTTTCCTTATGTTCAGAGGGAACATCCTGTGCTTCATTTTGTGCCCATTGCCTCTTGTCCTGTTACTGGAAACCACTGAAAGGAGCCTGGCTTCATCTTCTTTGCACCCTCCCTTCGGGTATTCATATATGTTAAGAAGATCCCCCCTGAGCCTTCTCTTCTCTAGGCTAAATAGTCCCAGCTGTCTCAGCCTTTCCTCATACGTCAGATGCTCAAGTCCCATAATCACCTTCGTAGCCCTTTGCTGATGTGTCTCCAGTATGTCCTTGTCTCTCTTTTACTGGGGAACTCAGAACTGGACCCAGCACTCCAGATGTGGCCTCACCAGCTCACCAGTGCTGAGCAGAGGGGAAGGATCACCTACTTCGACCTGCTGGCAACAGTGTTCCTCATGCAGCCCAGGAGTTACAGGCATCTTTGTGTTGGGCTGCCATATAAAAAGGTAGATAGAGTTATCTGTGAAAATAGTCACAATGCAGACTCATAGCTAATATCCATTTAATTGTGCAGCTGCACATTTTGTACGTCAACAACTAAGGTATGTGCTTATTGAGTCAGTTGGCGTTTATTTTACCAGGACAGGGTAGTAATAGGGTGCCTCCAACTCATCTTCATATCTGTAGGCTAAGGGTATTCTGTAGGGTATACAGTAGACATGAAACAGGTTTTCCTCCATTCAGTGGGCACCATTCCAGAGGCAGTGGATAATGGTCTAGCTCCAAGGCCTGGAGGAGGAGTGGTCAAACAAGATGGACACCTGCAGATTCCCAGTAACATTTCCCTCCTCTCCTCTCCCTAAAAAATCAAAGAAGCAACAACCAACAAAAATAGGAAGTTATGGGGACACAACAACATCTGAGACTTCTTGAGCAAATAGGGTCTTAGGTGCAGTGTGAGTTATTTCGTCCCATCTCCTTCCCTACTCAAGTGTGTGTTTTGTAACAGCAATGGCGTCAGAGCCCTCAGAGCACGAATTTTGTAGCAAGCAAAGTCAGGGAAGGTTGAGAAGATCAAGGAACCAAAAGGCACTGGATAGCCCTTTCCTCCACTAGAATATCCCTCTTCCTGAGACACATGTACACACAGATTTTAGGAGTTCTTTGGAGTCAGAGGACAGACTCACATCTTCTCCATGCCTTTCCCGAGGAAAAAAAGAAGGAATTCTACAAAATCAGACTCCCAGAGTTTAACCAGTCTTACACAGATTATCATCACAAGGAGGAGAACATATGCCCAAGTAAGGACTTCTGGTTTGAGCTTGCATAAATAAACCTCAGGGAGTGAGTGGGTGAGCGAGTCAAGTGAAAGATACCAAGAACAAAGGTGAAATTTTACATTTCTGTGGCTGCTGAGTATGCTCCCAGTTCAGTGGTACTGGGATAGCTGATGTCCACCTTTAAGAATAGAATTCAAAAAACAATTGGCTTGAGGTGAAAGTTTTTATGTGTGCTGGAATTGCAGTGCTGGCAAGTCATTACTAAAGAGTATCTAGTGCCAAAATGTGAGATGAGATCTTCGTACAGCTGCTGATTAAGTGGATATACTTCCCCAATCATACATCCAATATTCCAATTGAACCTCCAGCCAAAATTCATGAGGCAAATTTCATTACATTAGTGGTGCCTAACCTGAAGTTGGCATTCTATTGTAGTCATGATGGTGGGATGGATAGGAGGCTGAAAGATGAATTAATAACACTTCATTATGATGAAATATCAAAGTATGTTGGAAGGTCACCTTGTGTTGTATAATTATATATTCAAAAGAATTTCAGCCCTTAGTGAATCTGAGACAGCAGCAACGATGGGAAAAACCTCCCTTAAAAATCCCAAGAATCATACTTGTTTTGGCATGACACTGCCTAAGGTGATTTGCGAACAAGGCTGACTTTGCCAAGCTTTCACATTAATGCAAGGTTCAACATACATTTTAAAACATTAAATCAGCTTTCCATTTGCATGGATAGAATTATTTGATTGTGTAGATTTTGTTAGTTTAAAGGGCCCCAATATTCTAATGCTGGAGCCAAAACTAAATACTTAAAGTAACTGTATGTTAATAATTCTAAGCAGTCATTCAAAAAAATGTCTAAGGTTATCATATTTTCTGACTTTGGAAGATATGGAGTGTGTCTGCTGCCACAAACAATACTAGGATTGTAGCTACTGAACATTTTGAAAATCAGGCTCAAAACTTACAGCAGAAGTAGATATTCCTGTCTGAATGAAGTTAAACTTTGGGGTTTTGTAGAAGCCAGTATTGCTGGATACCTCAAAGCTTAAAAAAATACAGAAACCTCTAAGTATGAGTTGAAATGGTCTTGTCAAAGAGGCTGCAGTTAGTAAATATCATGTATATCCAGGAAGCAGCGCGTAGGATTATTTATGATCTATTTAGAATCAAAATAAATAAAGCCCTTTATGGACAAGCAACAGGCTACCGCATTTTACCCCATGAGTTTCAATCTGATGTCATATGGTTTCAAATCAGACTTGAAGAAATTGTTCTCTCAATGTCCCTGCGCAAAGCAGTTTGCGGTGTAAGTTGATACAACATGACCTGAATGGCAGCAAACACGAAGGAGACAAAATGCATGTTTAGTTCATCAAAGATGGCCAGCATGTATTCCAGTTATTGCTCTGCTCTTTTTCTTGGTGGCACAGATTTCTGCAGAGACTACTATGTTTACCTGAGAAATGTCACAGTGTTCTGGGTCTACTTACTGTATTTGGTGTGGACCCACCAGATAGGCAGAGACATGGAGCTCTCTTGTCTATGTGAGTGTCAAGATGTAAAGCACCATTTTTCAGAATTAACTCATGGTTAGCAAAAGGAGATCCAGATCCTACACCTGCTCCTGCATATGGGCAATGAGAGGGGAAAGACTATAGCTGAGTACTTGTTGCTCTTCCAGTGTAGATGGGAGATGTCTTGTCCTATGAAAAGCAACAGTGAAATTATGTTTTTGACTATCACTGCTGTTAAGGTCCTGTATCAGACAGAAGAAAAGGAGTATGCGGCGAGGCAGGAGAACTGACGTTTCTCCGTAACCAAAGGCTGCCAGTGAAAACATGGGAATATGTATTGTTTGTCAAGTCACCAGGTCTCAGTTGAACAGTTTTGGAAACTGTAACTCTAAGTTTAGAGCACGCACTGTACTCCAAGAGCTGTGCTCCAGAAGAGAGGGGCAGCCTGGCTATCAATCAACCCAAGTTAGTATCTCAGTTTGCAGTGTGTCTGAATTGCATTTCTTGGAGCAATCTACCATTTGTTGAACCAAAATGGTACGCAACATCTGGGGCCTGATCTTCACAGATGCCCTCATTCTCGGCTGGATTCTTAATCATCTGTCAGTAATCTGTTGGAATGTCTTGGGAGTTTACACATAAAATTGCACTGTTGATCACACCTTACTGAATTCAACACAAAGATGGTAATACGGCCATACAGCCATACAAATCTGAATTTTGTATTTTACTTAGGCACTATGGGGTGATAGTATTTTATAAACCATGAGTGAAAATATTTTAAATTGCACTTTGAAAAGAAAAAGTATGTACCACTCTCTGAAAGTATTTTGAGACGCTGTTTATTCTGAAAGCCTTTGGACATTCTGCCTATTAATTTGTTTCCTGAACATATCTCTATTTATGCAGCAGAAGTATTCCTCTCCTTCAAGGTAAATTCTGTACCGTTTCACACCCCATTCTTTGCAGACCTTCACAAATTCATTGTCATTTATTTGACCCTTTAAACCTAGGAGAACATTTCCAAAATACAATATACAAGAAATTTAATTTTGAATTTAGATCCATAACAATTAATGTCTAATTTTATTATGTTTTAATGAATTGCATGACATTCACTCTGTTTTTTTCTTTATAAACAGCTATTTAAGTGTGTTCTTTGTAGTGAAAAATATTTGTTAATGATATCATTCAGAAGAAGGTATTAATTGAGAGAAAGTTATTTCATTCATGTTAAAGGATGCAATTACATTTTCAAAAGTAGCATGCTCAAAAATATGTCTCATCTGTCCATTCCTTTATCAGTTTTTGTAGAAACTTGAAAGGTACACTCACAGACTGGATAAAACTTGGAGGCAGAAGAAGTGATGTTGCAAAAAAAATAACGTTTTCACCCTATGTTGGCAGCTGTCAATGACAAATATAAATTCATATTCATTAAAGCAAGTCATGTCCTAAAAATATTTCTTTGTTCTTTCAGACCACTCTTCCGTGGAAACTCAGATGTTGATCAGCTAGGAAAAATCTTTGAGTAAGTGATAACTAGTTTCACTATGTCAATACCTGTTTAACATTGAAACACTGTGAGGTTTCTTTGCCATGTTTTTATGCAATAATGTGACTAGAACAAAGTATTCCTAGAACATATTTCCTTTTGCTACCATATGCAACATGATATTTCTGTGTATTCCATGTCAGAGTGGGAGGAGGAAGCAACATGGAATATAGTTCTGCAGAACTAATAGCCATCATCGGGAAGTTGAAAGACTTCTGTTTCAGGCTTTTTAAATCTCTTAAAACATATTGTGCATGTACCATTCATGCATATTCCTAAATAGTTAGATCCAAGAGATTCTCTTCACATAAACACAAATGTTTTACTTTTCAATAATTTCTTTGTGTATTTCAGAAAACAAAATTAGACTACTTTAAAATTGTTATTAAACTGAAATCTCTAAGACGATTACCAACAGCTTCTTTGCGGAAAAGACTTGTGTACATAAGAAAATATTTTAGCTTTTAAAATAAACTGTGTAGCCTGTTAAAATGATTAACCATCCATATTTTGGTCAGGAAGGTAACTGTGAGAACAGAAGGAATATCAGCATTTTAACATGTGCTTTGTCAGAGATGAACTAATTGGCTTTATTTTAAAACCATTTTACAATTCTAGTTTGTGTTTTTCTTCTTTAGATTTATCAAGGGGGGGGGGGCCTCCAAACTCTCTGAAGTTGAAAAATTCTCTTCCAAAATATGTTCTTAGTTAAAAACCAGAAAATTAAGTTATTGATATTACTGATATGATAATTAAGTAGGATTATATAACTTTTTCTTGTAAAAGCTCTTCAGAGCAAGGAATATTTCTGAATTTATAAGAACCATGTAAATTTAAGATCTGATGTACTTACTGTGTAGTTAGGAAATTAAAGCCATAGAGGGCTGGTCCCACTCCAGAGAATGAATGCCCATTTGCCTCTGCACCTCTGTCTTCCCTTTTCGTATGGAGAGGCTGCAGGGATCCAGAGATCTGGATGAAATAAGAAATAGATAGCAGAGAGAGAGGGGGGTGGGGCGGAAAGGCTGAAATATTATTCTCTTAAAGATATCCCAAAGAGAAGATAGTAAAATTTCTGAGAAGAGCTTAAACAGAACAAATAATGAATTTCTCTGTTTAATCATTTTTCCAGTTCTCAAATCATAACAGATCTGTTTCTAAGCATTTTCATTATTTAATGTGAGGTTCCTAAATTGCAGGTCTTGCTTTCACACAGTTGACTTCCCTTTCCTGCATACCATACCAGTGTATGTGACTCACTTGCGTGGTTAATTTGTCATGCGCTGAATAGCTCTTCCTGCCCAATCCAGAAAAATCAGTCCTTAAAGTCTACTTTTTCTTCTTCTGCCAAAGCTACTCCTTTAGTCCTACAATATTCTGCTTTATTAAATGAAGACAGTTTTGATACATACAACATATTTTATAATTTAAAAAGACATAGCTGTGATTTTTTTTTAAGGATTTTGATTCATTTATGACATTTAAGGGGAAAAATCAAAATGAACTGGGATGGGATTAAATGCATAGCTGCTAGTGGCAGCCTCCAACAGGGATATTTCCATCCCTAGGGGCTGAGATTACCTGTGCAGAAAAGAATTCATCAAGAAGAGAAAATGCCATGCTAATTTTAGAAGAAATGCCTTATTACACATCTACTTCAAGAGAAAGTTTGGTTTTGCTTCTTTTGTGCAGTTCTCCTTAAATAGTTCAAAAGTTGCTTGGGTTCTGGGGAAGTTATGCTAAATCGTGTTTATTTTGTATTTTCACAGCTGGAGAACCCCCTACAGTTAGGCATAGCTCTTCTTGTAGGAGGATTGTTTCCTTCTACAGTAGTGACTCATTCTGCAGACTAATTTGGACAGAAAGTAGTTTTGGGATTTTCGTGCAATCTGGAGTGATGCATTCTTTCAGATAATGGGGCTGTGGTCTACCTTTGCTTTACATGTGCATTCTGATTTGCGTCAGGTAAAATTCCACTGCGTTTGAGGGTAAATCCCTCGGAGGTGGCCCAAAACGATTTCCTGCTTTTCAAGGACACCATCAGCGTGTGGAATACCCTCATAGATTTCAGGCTAAAAGCTGCAATGGTTTGAGCAGACTTGTCTCCCATTGTGATCAATGGGAGTGGAAAGTACTTGACGTTTCTCAAGACCAGGCCTGAACCTTTGGCAGGAGGTGAAACTCATCCAAGATACTCCCAAACTTAGTCACTGGTAGTGGTACCAGACCAGAGGGAGGGCACCTACTCAGACATTCATTATTAGCAGTTCTGAGCACTACGTGAGTGTGTAACTAAAAATGTCTCCCCTTTCCACTCTTGGTCTTGTCCACCCTACCTGTCTGACAGGCTGCCTCCTTGTTTCTTTTTGTTAGCTTTGCCTTTGCCTGTGCCTGTGCTTATTCTGCCCTGTTCATGCTCTCTCATGCAGACATTAACAAAATGGGACTAATGAAACACATTTGAATGGCAGGTTAAACTTCATTGTTATTTATAATATTTAACTCAACCATCTTCCTGAGGTGCTATTCGTATTAAATTTAATACGGGTCCAGATCCTTAAACAGCTAATCACATGGCTTTAACCACTGTGGCCAAGGGAGTTGCCCCATACCCCCACCGTACCTGTGGTGATAAAAATCAAATTCAATTTTTCATACAGATTTAACTTACCACTTCCCAAGAGCTGTGATGTCTTCAGAGGTAGTAAAATTAAATTGTCCCGAGATTTTAATTGCTTTATCCTTCTAGCCATGCCATTGTTTTGAAGACATATTAATTTTCAGAGGTATTTTAGGTGAGCCAAATTACAATCTAAAACCCATGTAGGTAGATGCGGAGTAATTCCACTGAGGTAACCTATGATTTACATCAAAGTGTTTGGCCCGTGGCCTCACCTGGTCTTACTACCAACCTCAAAAAGAACAAAGGTCAATGCTGCTCCCTAGTGGTCTTGGGCTTAGTGCAGACCCAAGTATTCAATGACCGTTTTCTCATGTTCCTTCTTGTCTTACCCTGTCAGCGTTTCCACTAAAAATCTCGATTTTACAATCTGTAAAAATTTATTTTCCCTGAAACCTGACAAGTAATGTATGGTCTTTTCCAGAATTTCCATCAGAAACTCGCGTTTCAACCCCGCAAATATTAGCATCAGACTAAAACATGAAATGTATGAGATATGATCCATCACTGGAGGTTTACCTACTATTTCATTTATTTGGGTTTTAAACCTTACCATGATTATTTAATAAGTATAAATATCTTCTAGAATTTAAAGCATAAAGAAATATAAAAAGAAATTAAAATATTCTATTAAAGGGTAAAGAAAAGCTAAAATATAACTGAAAGTGAAAACATAAAGACATTCGAGTCCTATGCCACCTCTGAATTGACACTTTAAAACCTGTATTGTGAAGCAAATAAATTGTGTAAATTTGGGCAACAATTCCTGCACACAGCTTTGAAGCATTATGAAACATCCCTTTTATTGCCTTACCCTCATCTTGACCCACACTCTTCTCTCACTCTCTATTCTTGTGAATAAAGATCCTTGCATGCAATTCCCCTTTGAAATTTACTGCTTTTAATCAGCCTGGAGTGACATATGTTGCACCATCCAGTCAAGAGCTGAGCAACTTTCTTCCAAAGCACTCAGCCCTTTTTCAACAACAACAAAACAAACAAACAAACAAAACAAACAAAAAAAAGAAAAAAGAAAATTGAGACCTAGGCCAGAAAATTGTGCTGGCCACAGAGTGATTCCTACCAAGCACACTGAGGACCTATGCTCATCAGCCTCTATTCACAGAGATCAGTACACTACTGTACAATTAATCTCACTTAAACGAAAAGACTTATAAACTGCCACTCAGTATAATCAATATAAAGGGGAGACTGCATAAATATTCAGACCCAATGTTATGTTTTTCCTTTCACAGTGTAATTGGACTCCCAGAAGAAGAGGACTGGCCTAATGACGTTGCCCTTCCAAGAAATGCTTTCACTTCCAGACCCGCACAACCTATTGAAAAATTTGTACCAGATATTGATGATCTGGGCAAAGACTTGCTTCTTGTAAGTTTCTATTTGTTGTTCTCCAAACCGCATGACCGATAGTTCCCACTGTGCATGCCACATGCCAAGAAACATTTATGTTTCCATTCAATGGGGTTATTAAAGAAAAGCTCGAAAGTAGATAGGCAAATTCATGTAAATCTGTGAAACATCAGCACAAGGACACCACCAGCTCAAGAGGTGTCAGAGCTGAGAATAGTTAGAGACTAGGAAACTGTGTCAGGGAAGTACCTGTTTGACCTGTATTTAGACCTTATGCTTAGATCCTCATTACTGACCACTGTTGTGCCACTGATTCAGCCATTGTTATAGTATAAGCCTGACATGAGTACAAAAACTGATCTACCATTTTTCATGGTATAGTGGACCCAGTATAAAGCAGAAAATAGGCTGTAGAGGCAGATTAAATCTTCATGCCTTCTACTGAATGCTGAAAACTTGAGATTTGGAATTCACCAATTGTTCCCTCTAACAAATGTCAGGATTGAACAGAAGCAAACAAATTGTGCTGGTACAACTGGTAACACTGAATTCAACCAAATTATTTCCATCATTTTTATAGATATGTCATAAACCCCAGCCCTGAAGTTCAGTCTTGGAATGGAATACAGGGAGTGGCCTTACCTCAGTTTGCCTTTTGCCACGCTTGTTGAAATCTAGCTTAGTTTGTTCTCTGGAAGCCTTTAAAAGATCTTGGTTCACATGGGCTCGGTAGTGGGGGCTCAGTATAACTCTTGGAAGACTTGCTGTGTCCCTTCAGAAGCTGCTATCTCTGGCCTGC
Organism: Buteo buteo; assembly: GCF_964188355.1. Lineage (NCBI taxonomy): Eukaryota > Metazoa > Chordata > Aves > Accipitriformes > Accipitridae > Buteo > Buteo buteo. The sequence goes on along the minus strand of NC_134172.1, from coordinate 26,621,715 downwards.
ATTATCTATACAGAACAGCAGATCATCCTCCATTGTCCTTATGACTGCAGCTTCCAGCTGCGGTAAGCTGAACTACATCTGGACACTTGAAATGGCAGGGGAGAAATGCATCTGTTGTGCTTGCAGGCAGCTTGGAAAAGGAAGCTAGACATAGACAAGAATTAGATTCTGGAAAGAACAAGGAATAATATATGGCAGAGAGCTCAGTGAGCACGAGGGATGATGGGAGGGGGGAAGAAGGCAAATACCTATGCCTAGAAGGTGAGGTAGGAAGGGAAGCTGTTTCTGTTAGGCAAAGAGATGAGAACTGGGAGCCACAGATGAAAGGGGCGAGTAGGACTGGAAGTCACTGAATTAAATTTCAGAAGTTAAATGATAGAAATTCTGATACAAGAAAAGAAAGTAGGAGTAGGAAGTGGTTAGACAAGGATAGTAGGAAGGATACTATTTGCAGGTGAATGAAGGAAAAGAGAAGAACAAGGTATAAAACACAAGGCCATGGAAGAGATTTCAGTGCTGGCTGGACAAAGGCTGAGATAAGGATCTGGAAGGAAGGCAAGCGAAGTACAACTAGGAAGAAGAGGGAGAAACTGAACACAAAACGTTAGCATACAAAGGCTATAAAGCCAAAGACCCAACACCTGTAGAAATGCTGAGCCTAAGAATGAACATATACCTTATGATGCTGTCCATGTTTGTATAACCACAAAAGAATACTGCATTGACACTAAAAGAAAACAACAAAAGTTGTTCTTGAATAATTGCTCCCTGCAGTCTTTGAGACAGATGTTCTGTGCATGTGAATTCAAGAAAACCTGAATTCTGGGATATCCTAAACTATGAATACTTGAATTTTCTAACTTGTTATTTTCTATTAGCTTTGGGGATGCCATATTCATGTACTATGACCCCACTGCTTGTTTTAATATGGATGGTCATCTTATCGTGCAGCACTTACTGAGACACTGTTGTGTCTCATACTGATCATAAATTGAATGTGGCATGTGTTAATGTATATATGCAATGTTAGCACTGTTAACTGTACATTTTAGTTAAAACCAGCTTCTTTTCATACTTACAGAAATGCTTAGCATTCAATCCAGGCAAGAGAATATCTGCCTATGTTGCCCTTTCTCACCCATATTTCCATGATCTGGAGAAATGCAAGGAGAATCTGGACTCTCACATGTCATCCAGCCAAAACTCCAGTGAGGTGAATGCATCATAATGCTGACTGAAGATGAACCATAAATGAACAAGACGTGTAGCTGACAAGGCCACTGTCCCACACAAACCACATAGCTCTTCTAGCGAAGATCATTATTTGGAGGTTTTATGCACTTATCTTTTATTTTGGGATTGTGATGTGCTTATCCAAGAAAATCAATCTAGTTTACTTTCATCAGAGCAACACAAGGGCCAGGGCTTTGATCTGCTCCCATTGCAGCTTTATGTTTGGTTTGGTTTGGTTTTGTTTATCTACCTGGGAAAACTCCAGATGAAGAGAAGCTGCTGACCAGTTTTGCTGCCATTTTATCCTTTTAATATTGAATGCTGCCAGTGTGGAGTAGGATGATCAAGTTACTGCCAAAACATGATGCAATCTCTCTCTCTAGCTGCTGAAGCATGATTTGGTACTTTTTTTATTATTATGAGATCTCTTACAGTGATATTTAAAGAATGGCATTGAAATATCAGATCTCTCAACCTGCAGTTAACTGATACATGCATTAATACATCCAGCTACTGTTCATTCAGAGCATAAATGCAGGTGCTTCCCCACTTGAAAACTTGGATGGATTATTTTAGCATTTCATTACTCTATGAAAATAACAGTGATGATGGTGATCATAATAAATTCTCAACTTTTAGGTTTTTTCATACACAAACGAGTTATTATCTAGCTACGTTTGTGTGTGTGTTGCAAAAAACAAGTGTTTAACAAACTTCTAGAGTCCTGTTCTTAAAGACTCTTTCAGTTTCCAAATGGTCAGTTTGCATTGAAATTCAGGCACGTTCTAGCCCATCATCTAACCCAGCATTCCCCTCTGGAAACAGCTGCAAACACATTTTCTTTCTCTCATTCCATATTTTCTGATATGCAGCCCAAAGACATGAGCAGAGCCAATGAAAATCAATACAGATTTTCACCTTCAACCTGTTCTGCTTATCAGCCAAAAAGGAAAATAGAAAAAAATTTTCCAGTTCAGAAGCAGAGAATCCTATACCTGTAATAAGCACAGATATGTATTTGTGCTGAATTGTATGCTGTATACGGCACTGCCTTATCTGCAATACCCCCCTATGGATCGCAAGTGCATGAACATTACTGTCTCAAAATGCCTCAGATATCATTTATTACGCAAACTTGTTTTCTATGCAGAAATGCATGAGCTTCTCTCCTAAACCACCATGTGGGTATACTGGCACATGCTTTTCCACTAGGGTTAATGTGCCATTATTGAATGTCAAAATAACTAAGCAATTCACATGCCTTTATAGCACAGTTATTTTAAATATTACATTAAATTTTTATACTTAGTATTTTTACCTTAACTAAAATATATTTTCAGTATTTTAAAAAGAATCTTTTATTTTTTTAATACTGTACTGGGGAAAAAAGAAATATTTTAAATCCATAAAAGCTGTTCCCAAGCATGACTTTAGTGCACTTACCTGGATATGACTTGGGGGAAAATATTGGTCCAACAAGTTAGCCCTTACCATAAAACCATAAATATACACTATTGCAGTATAACTGATGATAAGTGAGGCAGCTAGCTTTGCTTACTCCTGTGATAGTCCCTTAAGCTCTATCTTCCTCAGCTCTATTTCATCTTGTTTAGCTAGTGAGCCAACATTATATCCTTATTCACAGCATGCTTGGCAGAAGCGCTGGTCCTTAGCAGTGAGTTGAGCAATATAATCTTCCCACCTGTGGCATGGTAACTTGTAGCCATCTCCCTGGCAGGTTTCTCAGTCCTGTGATAGACTGGCTGTTGTGGCAGGCTTCATTGTTAACTCTGTTTCAGGTATCTGTGCTGCCTGGGACATGGTCCATTGCTAGGATAGTGAGTGGATCTTACCTGTCTCTTGGATAAAGCTTTTCACTACTGTTAGACACATAAGTATGAGACGTATGGTTAAATTAGGTCTGTTTTAAATAAGCCAGGTTTTAAAAGGACCACTTGCGTGCATGCATGCAGTGACCTGTGCTTTCCTCCATGCCCAGAATGATGCCTATGCAAAACCTACCAGCATGAACAGGCAAGCTGCAAATTAGGCTTGGCAAGAGCGTGCATGAGGCATCTGCACTCAGAGATACTACAGATGCAAAACACAAGAATTTGGAAGCTCTGCGAGCAGCAAGCTGAAGGCCAGGGAGCGGTCATGGCAGCTAACCCTCTAATCTTGGCCTTGCCTCTGTCACTGTCGCTGTTTCTACATCCAACGGGAACTGCAAGCCCACAGCACTGATGTTGTACCTGAGTGTGAATAGGTTTTAACATTCATAGAAAAGGATGGGCCGGAGTGAAATATTTGCTAACCATTTTTAAACAAAAATTAGAACAACAGAGACAAATTTCAGGAGAATCTTGTGACAGTAACAAATATAAAAGTTTTCTATGCAGTCTAGCACTTTTAAAAACATTCCACATTTTACCTAGTGCTGAGCTATCATACATAATTTATCAGGGCATTCAGCTGGTGTGGCTTTCCAGCAGCTGTCAGGGAACTCTCCCAGAGCTCTCCAACAAACATAGGGTGAAAATGTAGGGGAGAAGAGGGTATTTTCAAATCAGGCTTAAAACTCTCAGATAGAGATGTGCATCTGTTCCATGTTAGAAGAGCTTGTTGTATTAAGCTTAGCGAAGCAAAGGCTAGAAGAGAATATGATTGCTGAATGTAGGTACATTATTGGGGTAAAACAAAAATGAGGGAAGATAACACTTTAAGCTAAAGATTAGTGTTGGCTCAAAAATGAATGAGAATATGGAAATCTCGAGGAAGTTAACTACTGGAGCAGTATTTCCCAATCAGTAGAAGAGCTCAGAGAGCAGCAGAGAAAAGCAAGGGCTGGCTTGTGGAATCAGAAGCAGAGCTTCTGCAATGTGGTGCTCTAAGTAGTCTAATAGAGGATCAGGTTATAAATGGGGGTATTCAGGAGAACAGCTTGAGAAAGGCTGCATTAATGGTCACGTTCTGGAACATCCTTCCAGTGGGAATGGCAGGAACTAAAAAAAATCTGTCTTGGCAGGGTTAGGGAAATGATTTATCTAATGGGGTCCTTGTGGTAGCAAGGATCTAGATTCAAAGGACCAATAACTTTTCAAATGACCTTCTTTTCAAAATCTCTTTAGGAAGAAATTTCATCTGACATGCCATAGGCTTCCTCTTATTCCAGTCTTCCCTGCCAAACCATGGGGTTTCACTTACACTAGTAAACTGAGAAAGCCTGTTCTCTGGCTGGGCGAAGTGCTGGCACTGGCTAAAATCATGCCAGGAATCATGCTCATAATTAGACAGTACAGACAACTGTGGGACTGTGCTTGAGCCCATGCCCTTGCTCTTTTTATTTTACTGGTACAGCTCTAGTATTTGAGTACTTTTACTCATTACTGCCATATGTGTAGGATGTAGGAATTGTATATGTGAAAAAGAAAGTGCTCCTTGACACACGTTCCAAACTGTGATGAAAACTCTTCATATACCCTTTAAATAAGACTTCAAAGTGCAATTCTTAGCAATAACTATGCCTGTATGTGTTCTACAGGAGCAGTTCGACAGCAGCTAAAAACCACTGAATAACAAAAAAATATCAAAAATAAGTATAGATGTTAGCTCCTAGACCACCCACAACCAGGCACTGTGCTCTTCTCAGCAGAGAACAGGGTATTCTAAGTAACGGAAGGAGCAATTTCTATCTCCCACCAAACTTTTTTTTATCACTACTACATAATTCTGCAGGAAAAACAGACCCAATAACCAAGGAAAAAAATCACCAAAGCCAGTTAGTGAAGTGCTAATTGCTGAACCATAGCAACATATCTGGAGCAGCCTTCTCTCTTCACCCTGTCTCCATGCTCACTATAGTGTCCAGTTCTTCTCCTTCAGCTGCCTTATGGAAACAAGTTTCAGTGATGCTCACAGGTGCTATTTCCAACAAGATTCTTCCAAATTTCCAATAGCTACACAGTGTCAGTGTCCCCTATGTCCCTATTACCAAGTATTGCTTCTTTTAGTCCAGCAGCCCAGAACTGATGATTAAAAAAAGAATCTCGTGTACCTCCTTGCATACCCTTAGTTTTGCATACATCTATGTTGCCTTCTGTGTGCCGAGTAAAATTATAAAAATAGGGTTTGTGCATATTTCTGTGTAGGCTGTGCCCGCACTCCAGGTTTTTTTCAGCCTATTAGTCCACAGTGGTAAATGTTGGAGTATCTTCCTCTGTTGTTTCTGTCCTAAAACACACCAAAAAATGAGGACATCATGTTTCCAAAATATTGAAATTTCATGCTATGTGTACAGAGCCTTTTACAAGAAAGGAATCAGTAAGTTGTAGCATTTGAGCATCTTCTGCGTGGGGTAACATTGTAAGCATCGTAACTCTTACGTGGTTTTTACACTTGATGGTTGTTTTGATGAATAAGAAGAAAATACTGTGCCATGCTACTTTTCACAGGTTCACTCACTGTCTTTGAGAAGCATGTTTTATTTTACATATAATCCTCTCTGCTGTTGGGTATTAGGCCAACTTTAATATGGAAAATAAAGAGAAAACGAGCTGTTTCGGTCTTTTAGCCAACAAACTTGGAGCACTTACCTGACTCACAACTGAAAACACATCAGTTGTCAAATATGTATATGAATCATAAACCACACAGTTTGGTTTAAAAGGCCACATAAATTAATTATGTTCCATGTATAAGACACAGCTGAATAATAAGGAAGTTTATTCTAAGAACTCTGTTTTATAGAACCACTTTGCTAGTATTTTTCATTTACAGTAGTTTCAGGAATAGGTTGATTTTTATATACAATATGAATTAGAAGATACTAGGCTATTAGAGTGATTTTGTTGCGTTATGCTTGAAGTTTGAATTGATCACAAGCTTAGGAACCTAGCATATTTATTTTATAACTATGAAACTGCTTCTAAATATCACAATCTGGTTTTGATATTAACAGGATTTCACACTTCTCTTAACGTGTAAATGATTTTCTTGAAATTAGTATATTAGAAAAAACATTTTTCCAAACTGCAGTTGTGTGGGAAAATTTAAGAAATATATTTTTACTTTCACAGAGAATAGTAACATGTTATATATTGAAATCTTCAGTAACTGACTGTTAATAAGCTATCACTTTTACTTCTTTTTGATCACTAAGTATTGGAGTATACAGATTACTTTCCATGAAGAAAAAATTCAGAAGCACTCTCTAGAACAGTAAATGGGATTTTATATGTTTAAGCTTCCAAGTTTCACTTTCATATCCAGTTTTTTTGTGCAAGTCCAGTTCAGGTGAGCAAAAACACAACTACAATTTTAACAGTCTAAAAGGCTGTGCAACTCAAATAAGAGTTTTATCTGTGAAGTATTTATTTTATTGTATCTCTTTGTTTTGCAAATTGTTAGATAATGACTGTAATAACTCTAGTTTCTGGACCAGACTCTGTAACCATCAAATCGCAGTAATTTATGTAAAACAATAAGAAGCTTTCTCATTGGCTTAAATGAACTAGGCCATTAAAAGAAGAAAGATGTGGACACGTGAACTGACAAATACACTTTTGCCAAGTGTTATTTTTTCCTTTTAGTTTGAAGCTTAGTAAATACTACATACTGATATGCAATATATACACAATATAGGAACCATAAAAAACACTTAGGAGTCGTGTGCATGGATAATATAAAAAATGCCTCATTAAATTTTTGCAGAACCCAGCTAAAAATCATTCTTTTAGCTGTAACACTGAATACTTTGAAACTGATATATTTTTGCATTAAGAAATATTCCTGAAAATTTATGTATATGTTTTTAATTTAGACAGTGATAGGCACCCAAACAGAACTGAATCAAATAGGAACTTGTTCTCAAAAAATTATTCTGCAAGGCCAACGAGATACCATCAGTTCTTTATATGTTCAGCGGAAGCTGAAATTAGCCAGCCCCATGCTTAGATGAGCTTTTTGCTTTCTGGACAGAAAAGCCCAAGGTTGCTGTGAGTAAAGACAGTGGAAAATCTGCTTTGACTTAAATAAAGTCTTTTGAGAGCTTCTGCAATATTCAAATTTCCAGCCTTCATTGAAAAATTGTGCAAAACAGCTAAGATAAACAAAAACTCCCTAACCATATGGCATTTTTTTCTTTCAGATTAAATGTTTTATATGTGTTAGAATATATTGGTGGGCTTCATCCAGCCTAATGTCAATGAGACTTTTGCATGGCTAGAGAAAGTAAGAAGAGATTCTGCTATGGTTATTTTGATACTGGGTGACTGGTAAACTTTTTGTTCGCAAAAAAGATCAGACAAAAGATATTGCCTTCTTTTTATATAAAACAAACAACTGACAGTAAAGATTAAAAAGGAGATTTTAAGGAATTATTGGGAAAATATTGTTCGGATAAGTGAAAAGGAGCATATTTATAATGTGAAAAATGTAAATTCAAACAATGTGTATTAAATATGCATTGAAACTGATACTTTTTCACTGACCTTGCAAAGTTGATAGGGTTTTATGAAAGAAAAGCATCCAGGTATGAATTTATTCTAACTACCATTTTAATGTTCATTTGCACTAAAGCAACCTATACCATTTGACTGAAAGGAGAAGGGAAAACAGGTAATGTTTAACTTGTGATTTACTTTAGTGATGACTACATGGATATGCTGTAAAGCTCTCAAGCTCGCTGTCCATTTTCAAGCAAGCTAGATTTACATCCATACTATTTAGCTTTCTGCACCTTAAACCCATCCACAAGCCAGAAAAAAAACCCACATTTTCTAGTGTTTATATGGATAGTTGCTCCCACTGACACGCTCATGTTAAACCCAGCCAAAGAGCATTGTCTCTGCCACTGAATGGAAAATGAATTTTCACAGACTACCAGCTTTCTTCATGCAATTACTCCTAAAAAGTTTGTAATTAACATTCAACAATATGCAGACTTTCCTCTTATTCCATGTTTCATACGTATGCCATGTTATGCAAATCCTCAGCCTTTTTTGTTAAAAAAAACCCAGTTCTTGAATGTTAGGATCAATTTTGAGTAGCTCGATGAGGGAAGAAAATTGTGAAGTGCTGCAAAGAGAGGAAAAAAGGGCAGAGATTAGGAGAGCTCGGGGCAATTTTGGCAAGTGAATTTGAATATGTGGAAAAGTTATGTGTAAGTGTAGGGGGAAGACTTTTTTACCACGTGTTTTGTTTTCTCCTATCGTTCACTTTCATAAGCATAAGATGATAAAGCAAGGCTCTTGCATAGGATTTTAGTTCCAGGCACTTATTATGCCAACTCAAATCATGAGTTCCAGTGCAGTTTTTCAACATAGCAACAGCCCTATTTTTTAAATCAGATTTTGCAGAAGCTAGATGTTTTTCTGTGTAGATACAAAAAAAAATCTTATGAGTCAGCTTGAGAGCAGATTAAGCTGGCCACACAGACACTGCCTGTAGTTCAGCTGCAGACATGGAGAATGTACAGCCCTAAGGCAGGACAGTCACTAACAGTGTCCATTAGTGTGCAATATCACTGCATATTGCAAGCTGACTCCTGCCACAAATTGAAAGTCCTTTGGCAACCCAAAATGGCATGGTTTTGAGCACTTGGACTTTGAAAAGATTATCCTCATGCAAGTTTTGCTGGATCAGTCCAGGTGGTTCACCATCTTACAGGAGCAAGTCTGAGAGCCTAGCAAGTCTGGCTGACACCCAGTGTAAGTAATACTGCAGAACTATCTGCCATTGAAAAAAAAAGTCTTTTTGTAGGTTGTACAGCAGGAATGGAGCTTTCTGAGGTGCTGTGCCAACCTGAGAGCTACCATTAACTATTGTTATGCCTCCTCCAAAAATACAGAGTATAAGGCCTGTGTAGCATTTTGTTGTGTTTAGCCCATGTGTGTGGGTGGCTGGGTAAGTGTTGGCACAGAGCAGCTAATTTTGGTCCTTCCATTAAGTGTGAGCAAGTAGGCTTGGCACAGAGACAAATTTCACAGTTCCAGGGATAGGAAACGTCTAATTCTACACAGTAGTTCCCTAGCATTTGTTAAATACATATAGTGATAGATCATCCGGTCACTCAAGCTGTCCTTTCCTTATCCCAGATCATCCTACTGCGACACTGTGAAAGAAGCCCTGGGGAGTCTACTCCTCAACAGTCTTTCAACACCCTGCTTCCTCTCACTGCAGTGACACTTAATTACCTATCACTTGTCTGTCACCCTGCTGATACTTCCACGGCCACTTAAGATGTGAGCTAAATTACTGCCTTGTGATTCTGCAGGCCCCCCAGTCTGCAGGCAGCCAATGGTTTGTACTATAGTTTTTCCTTGCTTCTTGTTAGGAACTGGGAAATACTACAGTAGAATATGGCAAAGTGTGTGCTAGTTTTACACTCTTTGGTTCAAGCAAAGAGATGAGCTAGAATAGGTTAGATTGAATATAATGTGTTTGATCAGCCGAAACACTTTTTGATTCAGAAGATTATTTACTAAGTATAGAAGATCCCTGGACAGCTGTCTGTGATGTACATGTTTACAAGAGCAGCCAATGATGCTTCTGTTATTCAGAAGTTTTTAATGGATACAAACAAGACTAGCAATGCCAGCCTCCTACTGCTTACCTCCCTTCCCTTCCCTGAGATCACTGTTCCCAGGGAGAGGTTTCTTCCCAGCATGAGGCAGAGCAACTATGAAACAGTTCTTCCTTATATGAAGGTCCCCAACTCTCAAGATAACTTGGGTGCATGTAGGCAATCAAGCTCACTGCTTTCTGCTATGGCAGTTTTGAGTAGAGTCCTGCCCCAAGTACTAGGCACAGACAGACCTTAACGCCCAGTACATCCTCCTGAGAAAAAGTCTTTCCAGGATCTAGAGGGGACACTATGCTTACTGTTTCTATTGCAGTTTAAACAGCAGTGTAATAAGAACTCCCCTGAGAAACCTCTCTCACTACACAAAAAGGATGACTCTGAATTCTGGACATGCTGTGGGAAAAGACAAAGTGTTTTAGTCCAGGTGGATGATGGTGTATCTTGAACAATCATCCCTCACTGATGATAGGAAAAAAAAAAACAACAAACTGGCTTCAAAATGTAGCCTGGGTCTGCAGAGTGCTAGTTAAATAAGAAGTGCTTCTCAATCGTTTTCTAGGAAGACTCAAAATCCATCATGATTTTTTGCAGGGACTTTATCTTGGAGTCCCTTTAACAAAGGTGGCTGTAACCATGGGTTGCAACTACAACAAGAATTACATCCGAAATTGGGTGCTGACAAGAAGTGTGTGGATGCCGATGCGGGGCTGTACAAGGTGGCTTATATAAGTTCAGTGGGGATGTGCTCGTCTGAGAGTATTGATTGCCATGCACATTTTGAACTGAAGTTACCTATCATAACATGATAGAAGGACTGCAGTGTCATGAGATTAGAGGCTGAAGGGACTGCAGAGATTGATCCATCCTTTCCTTTTTTCTCTCTTGATGTCTAGCAACCCAGTGGTTTTCCAACTTCGTATTGATTTGTTTTATTTCACCTCCATCACCACCATTCTCCTTCCTTTTGTGTATAATAAATTGAATAGAAGAGCATTACTCTGGTTTACCAGCTTAAAACCAGAGCAGACCAACACTGTCTAAAAATTCTGATCACTCTCTGGTGGTCAATATTAAGTGAATCATTTGTCTCTGTTTAGATTCCAACAAATAGAATTCAATATCCATGACACCTTCCTTGCATTCAGCACTGTTAAATAACCTTGCTGTCATTCTCTGCAGTGTTCAAAATCTCTTTTCCCGGAGACTGAACTCCCCTCCTACAACCCACTTAGAGTCACAGCAACGTGAGCAAAAGAAGTTTACGTTATGGCAGTGCTTTTTGGTAAGGAATGACAGCCGGTTCCAATTGAAGGAAGGCCTGAAAGAGTCTCGAGGACTCTTAGCCAGGCACCTTTCACAGGCAAGGCAGTCACTTCTGTTAAAGCGAAAAACACATTTTAAAATACTTAAGACAGAGAAAATATAAAGATGCCATTTATTTTCCTGATAGAATCTGTTTTCTACACAAAGCTGTATGATTTTGGCACCGAAACCAAGCCCACAGGCACCCATTTATTATTTCCTTTCAATCTTTAATTTCTTTATAAATTCTTTTCAGGCATTCAGATTAATGTATTTATGGTCTGTTTCATTCTAATTCATTTAAGTGGTCTATATCTGCCATTGAATCTCATATAGGTTTTATTTTTAATGTAATATTTAGCTGCATTACTTTGAACAGCTTTAAAAGTATAAAGTCTTCGAATGCTCTAGTTAAAGAAAAATTACACCCTCAGAATGATGTCTTAGAAGTTGAACTGTATACTTTGGAAATTATGTTTATATTATAACTCCTGAAAGCATCACAGGGTGCTTTTCTCTGTATGTCTGTCTTCTCCTTTCAGTGTAACAGTGTGTATTTGTATTTCCTCACTAGCTTGATACTCTTCAGTCTGAAGGCCCAAGTACACAAACATGAATACCAGTAAATGGGGTCAGAGTTTATTGAAGATGTGGACACATTTATCTGCAAGCTATTTGACATTAACCTAAATTATTGCTATTATAATTCAGTATATTATTTCTTATGAAAACACACTAGTCCTGTGAAAGGGTAGTTGCCAAAAAATGTGTCAAGTCTTGCCGCTTTATTGTTTATTTGCGTTTAGTATACACTTCAGTTGTTGAAGTGAAGCTAGTTTCATAGAGAGGCAGAAAGCTAGATCAGTCAAAAAAAATCATAAATAAGCTTCATACTGTACATTGAGTTTTGCAACTAGAGTAGTATGTGTGTTCAGATGTAGTATTTTTATGCTTTAGGGTATTTTTGTTTAATATGTAAAGGAATAAGCAGATTACTTTGAAATGCTATTGTAGAGCTAATTTTACACATAGTGGGAGAATGTTGTCTGAAAAAATTAAAATTAGAAAACATTACATAGGCTGCCTTTGGCTTTATTTTGTTTGTAGCAGGGTCAGCAGGTATCTGTCGATTCCAGATGCTTAAGCCAGGAGCCAAGTTCGTGTGGCATCTTGTAATTGAAGAAAGTTTTTTGCAGTGATAAATTTGCCCATCTGGGCTTTAAGTAAGATTGTTGGCTAAACAAAAGCATAAAGGCAGAAAATTTAGGGTTTGGTTTTGGGGGTTTTTTTTTGTTAGTTTTTTTTTTTTTTCTGCATGGACAATTGCATGAAATAGGATTGGGGTTTCAAAGTATTTAAAATCATTTAGCATAATTTACTCTTGTGGTAGCTTCACTGACTACAGTTACATTAAATGAAGAATTTGACCTTGTAAGTCTACAAATTTCAGTGTCAGGCAGTTCTGGTCTATATAGTGATACTTAAGCTTAGTAAAACAGCATGAATACTATATAAATGGTAATATGTGATAAAAATCTTAACTCTAGTAACATTCTCTCAAAATTTCTATTCATTGCTTTTTTATACAAAAGTTCAGAAGTGCATTTAGTGGCATTGGGATATGTGGAGAAAAGGATGATGCTGGTACAGAAATGTATCACAAATAAGATTCAGTTCTTACTGCTCCAGACACTCCATGTGTGCCTCCCTTAAACATTACAAATCCCACTGAAGTTAACAGAAGACATATATAAAGTTAAGTCTGTTTGTAACTCTCACGGGATACTGGTTTCAGGATCTGCAAGATAAGTTATGTTCTCAAAGGCATTATTAAAACTTGTGTTTTCAGGTTTACAGAATACTACGAACAGTGAGGACAGCTTCTGAGACACATCCAGAGTAACCTTATTAATTGATATTACATCAGACCAACATCCATTAGCAAATCAAAATCTGTTTCGGTACTTTTACTGCTCAGTATGATTTTACAAAAAATAACATGAAAAACATTCAGAAAGTTAAAACAGCCTTTAATGCTGTTTGGCTTATTTTTTTCTCTTTTTTCCCCCTTTTTTGTAATAAAATATCATTTACTCTGGAGGTGTCTAAGATTTGATAATTCAAAAAAAACATGCAAAGCCGTTTTGAATATTTTTTTTTTCATTCACCTTAGGGCATATACTCAGCTGGTGAAAATCAGCACAGTCCTGTTGACTTCTACAGCATTATATCAGCTTGTACCAGCAAAACAGCTGGCACATTGAGTTTCAGCATTTCAAGTCACTTTACCTACATATGCAGTAGGATTTTGTTTTGCAAGGTGGAAAGTTACCTATGGTGCAAACTGTACTACCTAGACTACCATTGATACCTATTCACAGGACATGATTTCACTGTATCACTTCATACTTGAAATTCATTATGTTCTTTTAATCAGGGTACAAACATGAAAAGGTGCGTGTGTTACTGTTTCTTTTAAAGGTGCATCATTTTTTTTTATTCTGTGTGCATGGTTACTATTCAGTGTTCCTTTACATTCTTCGCATTCAGCATTAAAATCAACTATGTGTGAAACACAGAATCACCTACAGAGGTACAGGAATATGTAACAGTGATTTCTTGAATTGTTACTGAAATATACTGGTTTACCTTCTAGTCATCAATGACATCAAGGGGCTACAACATGCAAACTGTGGTATATAAAAGTATTGCACCATTGCTGTACATGAAATCTTGCAGCCTCTCTCCTCTTCTTGCACAGCTGCTGATTACCATATACGCATTGGAAAAAAGTATGTTTCTGCTGTACAGAATAGCTGGGAAATAATGCAGACACTTGGGAAACTCTAGAGCTCCCTTTGCAAGCTTTCAAAAAAAGCCCTTTGATCTAACTGCATGCCTGCTCTGTGTCCCAAATATCACCCTATGGGGCTTTCTGCTTTAAGAACACCCTCAGCTGGGGTTACTTTACGTTGACTGCATTGAAGTTCATCAGAGCATGCACCTTAACATATAACATATTCTTTAGCTTTTACAAGTTTGTAAAGATGGTTGACTGCAAAAATAACTATGTGTCAATACAACAAAATTAAATTAAGGCACACAGAAGGTTATCAATATTGTATTATATCAGAATTACAGTCCTTTGGAACTGAACGTTTTGCTGCTGGCAGTGCAAGAAAAGCAAAGTCGTGTATTTATTGTTGGGTGCTGAGGGTTTAGTATGAAAACCAATATAATAAAAATTTTCAGTGTCAAGTTCTTTTTAGTTGTTCCCAAACTATTGGAAGGTTAAAAGGCAAAAAAAATTAGTTTTGTATTTAAAACTGCTCTCTTGAGGTTTACTTCACCTTTCTAGCTGTATGTTTCTTTTATCTAAAAATGTAAAATGAATACAAATGCAGTAAGTATTGTATATTAAATACAGAAAATTAGCAACATTGTTTTCTAGTTTTTATGTTTGCAAGTGTTCTTCTCAACACCCTGAGTATTCTAGAAAATCAACAAACATACACACAACCAGACAGAAACGTAAGCACATGCTCACCCTCTCCAGCACCTTACCATATACCTTTAATTTTATAAAAATCTAACCTCATTTTTCCTGATTTCTCACTTCTGAACTACTTTATTGCTCACCTAGGATGAATTCCATTTAAAAAAATAAAAATTTGAGCCATCACTTTTTGTTTCAAAGGCATAACATTGTTGCAATTGCTAAGAACGCTATATGGTTCAGCACTAGTTTGTCTTTACTGAAATCTTCTTTGGTTTGGTTTAGGCAAATTGTGCCTTAATTCAGCTACAATGGCTCTCAGTCATTCATGAAGCACAGTATTTTTCCCAAATGTTACTTGATTCAACTTTTACACTAACATGTGTGGTATTTGTGTATTCCTAAAGATTCTGCTGCTTTCATCTTCCATCTTTTAAAAAGCTGAGCACACCTTATTGATTAACTGTTTTTTCCTGATGGGCTATAAATATGACTAGTAACATTTCTGGGTATATAGAAATGCTAAAAGTGCGTGTTTTCAGTCAAACACAAAATGACACAACATCAGTCTCTAAAACCAGATGCATATTTTCTGTCTTCACTCCTAACCAAGCAAAAAATCCTCATTAAAACAACTCAAATAAAGCTTCAGCTTATTGTAAAGATCATTAAGTGCTCTTTAGAGCAGGATAAAAGTAGTTTCTACTAACAAGGCCTCCAATGAGCCACCAGACACAGGAATCTAAAAACTATTAGCTCAAGCATCCAAACAGATTTCAGCTTCTGGATGAAAGCTCTAGACAGAAATGACTGCAAAGCTAACCAGATCCCACAGCCACAAAGGATTTTGTAACTCAGAACCAAAACTTTGAGCTGCCCCTAGAAACTATAAGGAACCATGAAAGTCCTTTACAAAACATAGTTATATACACTGCAGGTGCAACGCAGCATTAAATAAAAACAACAGCTACCTTTACATTATGTGACATTCCAAATTAGTCTTTAAGCACATTATAAGATTACGAGCAGCAGTCCAGCCAGGGACAGACACAAAATGAACTGCAGTGAGGCCTGTGGCTGAGCAGAACAGTCAGCATCACAGATACCCATATTAGCCGTAGCTAATCCATCGTGAAAAGGGGGAAAAATTATGGAAAAATTTAACAGATTAAATAAGAGCTACCATGCATGTCTGGATACTATCTGGTGTTTTATCTCTGATAGTGCTCAGGGCAAGATACCACAGAAGAAAATCCAACAGTCTGTGGGCAGTTATATATACCGGACTTTTCTTCCTAGCCCTCATCTGTGAGAAGGTGACTTACCGCCTGCATGAAGTTCATAAAACCCAATTATGGAAGAGAAAATTATATTTAAAAAAAAAAAAAAGAAATAAATCCACTAAGTAAAATACTAAGGACCTTGACGAAATAAGCACAAATGTTACTCTTCTCATTATTCACAAAAATGTTCTCACCTTCTTCAACTCAAAATTATCTAATGACACTAGAGGTCACATGCTTATTAGCACCACAGAAACAAATGTTCATTTTAAAAGATTTAAATGTGTTGTCTTTGCCTATCATTTGCTTGCCATTTACTGATACATGGAAAGCAAGATTTACAGTATCTGTATCATTCCTCATTTTAAACCCATCCGTTGTGTAGCTTTTTTTTTTCCCTCTTCGATAAACAAGGTCATCTTTCAGTCTCCTGTCACACAGAAGTCATTTCTCAACGTATTTTCATCCATTTTTAGAAATCTGATTTAGCTGGCTGAATTGTCTGGCTGGACTCCCAAACCTCCTTCACAGCCAGGGAAGAAAAGCTAATGGGAGTCTAAAATACTCCAGCATGCCTAGCGGAGGACTCCCTCCTCCCCACTGCCTGCACAGGGAGGGAGGGAGGGACCCCACACCCCTGGCCTCCTGCAGTGGCAAGTCTTCATATTTGCAGGCACCGAGCTCAAAGCCTCATGGCACAAAGCATTGGATGAATAAACTCTCCTGGTTCAAATTCAGTCAAAACATTTCTGAAGAGCAATTCTGTCCTGGCAGACTTGATGGAGCTTCGGTATTACCTATGCTGCTGCAGCTGAGCTGAAGCCCACGGAGACCTGCAGTCCCACCACCGTGTCAGCGCAGAGACGGACGGACAGCAGTGCTCCCACCCACCGGCCACCCTGTACCGCCCCGGGCTGCAGCAGCGCTGGGGACTGCCTGCACGGGTGCAGTGCAGTGCTGTCAGTCACCTAAAACTGGGTTGCGTGTGTGTACTCCAAAATGGCCCAAACTTGAAAATGTGTTCAGGGTGAGGACATCACCATGCTGCACAAAAGGGGTATCACAATATATTTAGTAATACTCCTGATCTTATTTTGTATATATTTTGATGCAGTTTGTTTCTTCTGTCTTCAATCTACTCCTCCAGCATCACAGGCAGCTCAGTGAGAACTTCAGCCCGATGTGTTTCCAAAGTAGCCATCCTTGTTTCAGAACATACCAACAATTTTCTAAGGAATTAGTTACCCCTTCCCGTATGCACTATCTTGCAATTTTCAACAGTAAATTTTATTTGCAATTCAGCAAATTTTACTTGCAATTCCGGTGTAGTAACCTTGTTAGTTTTCTTCCAGCTCCTCACAGCCTGCTCTTGGTTTTACTAAATAACTTGGTGTGGTGGGTTGACCCTGGCGGGACACCAGGTGCTCATCAAAGCCACTCTATCACTCCCCCTCCTCAACTGGACAGGGGAGAGAAAATATAACAAAGGGCTCATGGGTTGAGATAAGGACAGGGAGAGATCACTCACCAATCACCATCATGGGCAAAACAGACTCAACTTGGGGAAAAAAATTAATTTATCACCAATCGAACCACAGTAGGATAATGAGAAATAAAACCAAATCCTAAAAACACCTTCTCCCCACCCCTCCCTTCTTCCCATGCACAGCTTCACTCCTGAATTCTTTACCTCCTCCACCCCAGCAGCACAGGGGGACAGGAAATGGGGTTTTCGGTCAGTTCATCACACGTTGTCTCTGCCACTTCGTCCTCCTCCGGGCGAGGACTCCTCACACTCTTCCCCTGCTCCAGCGTGGGGTCCCTCCCACGGGACACAGTCCTCCACGAACTTCTCCAACGTGAGTCCTTCCCACGGGCTGCAGTTCTTCACAAACTGCTCCAGCGTGGGTCCCTTCCACAGGGTGCAGTCCTTCAGGCACAGACTGTCCCAGCGTGGGTCCCCAGCGTGGGTCCCCCACGGGGTCACAGGTCCTGCCAGAAAACCTGCTCCAGCGTGGGCTCCTCTCTCCACAGGGCCCTGGGTCCTGCCAGGAGCCTGCTCCAGCGCGGGCTTCCCATGGGGTCACAGCCTCCTTCAGGCATCCACCTGCTCCGGCGTGGGGTCCTCCCTGGGCTGCAGGTGGAGATCTGCTCCACCGTGGACCTCCCTGGGCTGCAGGGGGACAGCCTGCCTCACCAGGGTCTTCACCACGGGCTGCAGGGGAATCTCCGCTCCGGCGCCTGCAGCATCTCCTCCCCCTCCTTCTTCACTGACCTTGGGGTCTGCAGGGTTGGTTCTCTTACATGTTCTCACTCCCCTCTCCGGCTGCTGTTGCGCAAGAGTTCTTTCCCCTTCTTAAATCTGTTATCCCAGAGGTGCCACCACTGTCACTGATTGGCTCGGCCTTGGCCAGCGGCGGGTCCGTCTCAGAGCCGGCTGGTATGGGCTCTGTTGGACACAGGGGAAGCTTCCAGCAGCTTCTTACAGAAGCCACCCCTGTAGCCTCCTGACTACCAAAACCTTGCTACGCAAACCCAGTAGACTTGGTATCGCAAATTCCCGTGGGCTTATCAGTTTTTCCAGCTATTCCCAAATACGCTGAACGCAGCAATGCTATTTCAGAAACAAAACTCATTTGTGCTTTCATATGATTAACGTATTAACATGTGATAACTTTTCTTCATTTTAACAAAGCTATAACTAATATGCAGTGATTTTTAATAGTAACACTTCAAGAAAAGGACATTTGAAATGCTAAGTTAGTAGATCCTGGTAACAACCCGGCTTCTCTTGGCATTTCCACTAACCTAACGCAACATTAACCTTGTCAATACTGCAATGTTCTTTATTTTTGCAGTGCAGATAGCTAGCAAGTGATGAATATGCACTTTACTTTTTACCAAACAGAGCCCCAATTCATTGAACTCTATGCCAGGACAGGCCGCTATTTCATAAAACCTTAGTCTGCGCATCTACCGAAGGAAAAAGGAAAAGGAAGCACTGCAGTTTCCCAGACAGATCAAGAGCGGGGGGACGACCGCAAAGGCATTCGGCCCTCTCCGGGGATGTCTGTTCCAGATGGGCGCCCCGGGCCCTGCGCCCCAGGACGCAACTGCCCCTTGACGGTTTATTTCCCCCCTCAGCGTTACCCTCCGCCGCCCCAGCTCCCCCTCCCGAAGGCCGGCCCGGCGTCACCCTCCCGCCGGCAGGCCGGGGCGCTGCCGCTGAGGGCCGCCTGCCCGCCCGCCCGCCGCGCCGCCGCCGTCGTCACGACGACGCCCGCCCGGCTCCCGGCCCCAAGCGACGCCCTGCATTAGAGCTCCCCCGCTCCCAGCGTCCCTTCCCGCCCTTCCTCTTCCGACCGCTCGGCCCGCCGCCGCCGGAGCGGGAGCCGAGCCGAGCCGAGCCGAGGCGGGGCGGGGCGCCAACGGCCGCCACCCGCCGGCGGCCAGGGCCCGCTCCGGCCGCGGTGGCGCCGCGGCGCCGGCAGGCGGCGCTGCGTGGCCGCCGCCATCGCCGCTGCCCGCAGCTCGGCGGCTGCTCGGGGCCGAGCAGGGCCGGGGCGCCTGCGGCGCGGCTTCCCGGGCGCGGGGGAAGGGGCCCGCGGCCGGGCCGAGGCGACGGCGGGCGGCGGCGCGGGGTCTCGGCGGCGCCATGGGGAAGCGGGACAACCGGGTGGTGAGTAACGCGGGCGGGGAGGCAGCGGCGGGGGGCCGGGGCGGCACCTTCGGGCGGGCCCCGGCGGGGAAGCTGCGAGGAGGTGGACGCTGCCTCAGCCCGGGCAGCCGCAGCGCTGCGGCGGCCTAGGCGGCCCCGTCCGGCCCGCTCCCCTGCTCCGGCCGCCGGGGGCGGGGCAGAAGGGGGCCGCCGCCCCACGGCGAGGGGAAGGGGGCCGCCGGGCCTCCGCCGCGGCGGCCGGCCGGCTGGCAGGCAGGCAGGCAGACACTCGAGGGCTGGCTTGGTTAGGCGGCGACGGGACCGGGGGCCCGGTGGGGCCCCGTGCCGCCGGGCAACAAAGGCGGGCCGTGCCCTGCGGACCCGCCCGCCCGGCCGGGGAGGGCGCCCCGGGGGAGCGGGGCCTGGGCCGCCGCAGGTCCCGCGTGGGGCGTCCTTCCGCGTGGGCAGGCGCGCGCCCGCGGGTCCCTGGCAGAAGCTCCGGTTGCCTTGTCAGCGCCGGCAGCTGTCGTGACTGATGCCCGCCTCGTGATCTGCGACGTGGAGATGATTAAGATGCTGGCCTGGTCGTTGCAGAAATGAAACGCTCCCCGTGGGAGTTGCAGCATTCGCCGAAGTGGCTCTGATCCTCACTGAGCCGTATTTCCTTAAAGTTGGCGTTCGGCTGTACCTGAGCGATCCGAAAGCCTGCCTTACGCGGCGCTCTGCTAACCTCGGGACCCAGCGGTCAGAAGGCCAAAAATCTGCTTCTGCACGCTTGACTGCAGAGCCTAATTTCATACTGTTACCACCTTCATCCCTCCTCGTGTTTTTCTCTAAACTTTTTCATTCTGGTTAGCTGTTCATCTTAGGCTCATGTTTCATTTAGGCATTGTAAATTTACAATTAATGAGTTTTATGACTAAAACCAGGTTATAAGACTTTTATTCCCCCCCCCCCCCCTTCTTTGTCCCTTTCTAGTATATGCTGTGAGTTTGTACTCGGATCCATTCAGGCAAAAGTCTTTGCTTACCTTGGAATAGTATGTAATAGACATGATGGATGTATACAAACAGGTAGCTAAGTATCTTTGATTGCTTATTGAGGCATCAAAATAATGGGGTCTCCTGGGAAAGAGTTGAAGTGTTCACTGCAAGACCCGGCCTATGCTTAAAATTTATTGACCTCTTACAATGTTTTGGGGTGTATTTGTGTGTCTGTTTATTTATTCTTAATTTTCTTTCAATAGGACAGTTGGAATGCAACTACCAATGCAAGCAGAACTTTATATTCCTTTATAAGGTTCATTACGCCATTATGGCTGCTAATACAGACAAGTTATAATATAGGACCCTTTGCTTCTCTTCTGTGATCGTAGAGCTTTCTCCCTGTTACAGTTTTCCCATGTCCCCTCTTAAATACACCACCATTTTGACTATTTGGAGGTGGAAAATAATTTGGGGGTTTTTTCACATCTGAAGGATACTTGCAAGGCAGTAACGGTTTGTATCGCTTGCCCAGAGAACCCTAGCTGACTGAAGGTGCCAGTGCTTTTCATAGGGATGAAAGCTATACAACAAATACCTTTTAATAACTGCTTGAGCAAACTGCCAAAAGAAGAAAATGAATGTGCAGACAAGCACTTCCTTTATTGAGAGTGCATTTCTGTGCTCTCTAGCTAGTGACATGCAGTTTGGCAAAGTAGTGTAAATACTTCTAAGAAATGTTTATTGGCAAAGTAATTCTTCATAAATAAACCTGTTTGAAATTATAAGAACATGTTTTAAGACATAAATTTCCTAACTGTGAAATACAGAGTGGTATTCAGTCATTGCGTGCTTGCTGCCAGAAAGTTAAAGAAAGCCACTGAACAGAGGAAGCTTCCTAAGCTAGTTATCTGGGGTCAGTTTTGAGGAAGTAGAAAAACGGTATTTGACAGTTGTAGCCTCTTCTGCAGGTAGAGGGAGTTTCGTTGGGGGGCGGTGGGGTGTTCGTTTCAGGTTAGCTCAGGTAAGAAAGCACCTAATTTTTATTTAAGAGCAGAAAGAAACCTTGGTTTTAGGAATAATAATTATGTAAGAAGCTAGAGGTTTCAGATGTAAATTCTTGAATGGTAACCAAAAAGCGTTGACTCGCTTTGCTCACTGGAGTAAGCCGAGTCATGGATTACATTCTGTTGTCTTCTCTAGTGGATCTGCTACATTGAAATTACCTTTGTTTGATGAAAGCAGTGTTCAAATACTGCTTTCCTGCATTGCTAAAGGAGCTCATTTTCCACTCGAAGCTGAATTCAAATGCAAAACTTTTACTTGTTTGTAGATTTGTAATGTAATAAAATGCTAGAGTTAATGATGTGAATATGTATCTTTAAGTGCTACAACTACTTGAGTGCACGCATCCACCTGGCTACAAAAGAAGGTGCCAAACTGAGATTAAACTAGTTTAAATTGGCATAGCTCAGCATTTACTTGCCCATGTTAGCTAGCCTTTTTGTGTGAATTAAAGCAAAAAAACAAAGCCCCGAGAAGTGGCAGCATATGTCACCCTTAGAGTTGCAGAGTCAAATTGAGTCAAAAAATGGCCCACTTGAAAGAGTCCTCAGATTGCGGCTGTGTGGTCCAGCTGATGGACTGTTAGCCAAACTCAGTGTGGGGAGTGCTTCCCTCCAGCCCAGCGCCGCATTCCAGTCAGAGCCTGGAGTCCCTCTTCCAGGACTAAACGTAGGCCCAAGAGCTGAAGGCTGCCAGCCTTCTCACAGTCCAGTCCAGAAACTCAGCGTTGCTGTGGGGAACAGGAAAGAAGGCAGAAGCTGCTGCTTTTGACAGCTTTCACAAATGGTCACTTACTGCGCATGGTGGTTTCTGAATGCTTACTTTATGGCCTGATAAAAAGCAGTGTTGGACCTGTGAGAGCTATACATATGGTCAGATCTTTACTTTGAATCTACAAAATGTTGTACTCTGTACTGTACAGATTGAGCAACCAAAACTGGTCGTTGTTTTGACTGGTTGATTTTTTTTTTTTTCCTCATCTCCAAACTGAACAGTAAGAACAGTAGGTGTTATGTTTTGCAAAAGTAAATTGTGAAGTGTTGGGATGACATAGTGATAAAAGCCCATGAGATAAGGGGGTATAGGTACCTCCTTTTCACATGAGCAAAATATTATTGGCATTAAAAAAAGCAAATGAAGAATTGTTTGCTAGATTAGAGTTTTTCCATTAATTGCTGAGGTGGATTATAGATTCTAAGTTTTCAATTAATCTTGTATAACCTGTTAAATTTTTTTAGAGTGAATATGAAGAGGATGCATGGGTTTGAAAGATGGAATACCTCGTAACGTTGTTCTGGGATTTTTTTAATGTATTTTTTCCTTAAAATAGCCCTAAGTCACTGAATTTTCATACATGCATAATTGTAGCAGAGCACCACCGCTTGCTTGTTTTGGTGTTGCGGCAAGAAACTTTATGCAGAATTTGTTGAATCTACTGTCATCAATTTTGAGCAGAACTTAAAAGGCATAAGATCAGTTGTCCCAGAGAGTAAGAGCTGAAATTTAATTACATTTTCCATATCCCAAGGAGGAATATTTCAGCAATTGTCATGCTGTACTCACTTTGCAAAATCATTGCTCAGAGAGGGGAATTATTGTAAGGAATATGGTCTCGCTGTGGATGAGTTCTTTCTGCCACAGTATAACTCAAGTTGCAAGCACTTACTGAGTCTTTCTGCCAGACTGAATCAACTTTTTTTAGTTAAATATTTTATGTTTTTATAAACAAGTCAGAATTATTTTTCAGTGAGTGAGAAAAAGGTTCTGTGAAGAACAAAACAAACAGATTTTGGTATCATAGCACAGCTGATGGATTTTATATTTCTCTTTGTTGTTTCATATTCAAGGCTTATATGAATCCCATAGCTATGGCCAGAGCACGAGGTCCTGCCCAAAATTCGGGACCAACAATACAAGACTACTTGAACAGGCCAAGACCAACATGGTAAGTGGCAATACTCTTTTGCCCTTCTGACCTTTTGAGTAAAAGATTTGTTCCCTCTTACTAAGATGACACTGGTACCTACTTCCTCCCCAGAATACCCAGTAATACGTTTTGAAAGATTCCTTGTCTCTGGCCAAGGTGTTTGTTTCTAAATATGTATTCAGTCTCCTCTTGTAAAAACAACAGTATTTCATTTTGAAAGGCATATTTCTCCTTTGTCTTTAAATATTTTGGCAGTGGTTTCTCAGAAGAGCAAAACGTTGGTCATTTTACCTCTTTCACAAATCCTCATACCTAAAGCCTGCAGATGTATTTAATTTTTAAACAAAGTAATCTCTAGAAAAACATTTTGCTGGTATATTCTTAGAACACAGTTTACCCTACCCAACAAAATAATCACTTGGAGATATTATCAACAATTCACTTTATGTTCAGTCCATTTTGCCTTCTCTTATAAGACATTAGAGACATAAGACATTAGAGAGCAATTTACCTAATTGCAAAGTTAGCTTTAGATCTTTCAGAGGGATTTAGCTACTGTACTTAAGTTATTAAAGTTATTAGGGTTAGGTTACCATATGCATAACATCTAAGATGCTTTCATTCTTCTTTCTGTTGGAAGTTAAGCCAAAGCTGAACTTCAAAAAAACCTACAAAAAGTTAGACACTGAATAAGGTATTTTTAATCATGAAAATTGTGATCTATCATCCTTTTTATGTAGGGAAGAAGTGAAAGAGCAACTAGAAAAGAAAAAGAAAGGATCCAGGGCTTTGGCTGAGTTTGAAGAAAAGATGAACGAGGTTAGTAATGTTAACAGTGTGTTAATACTTGATTCTTCTTATCTTACATGCTGCTTTTCCTCCATTATCATTAGCAGCACCAAGTACCCATACTTCACTTCACTCCAGCTTTTAATGAGTAAATGTTTTGTTTAATTTGTATTGGAAGGTGAAGTTACCACTTAACCAATGAAGAGCTACTCTCAGTTCAGAGAAATGCTATATAAAAAGTTTTGAAAATTGCTGCTGAATAAAGCTTGAACTTTTCATAAATGTAAATATAGTTATACAAGTCCATAAGTTTATATTAATAAATGAAAATCATGCATTTTTCCGGTATGATAAATCAAAGTCTGTTGTGCTAATCTTCACTTGTTTAAGGTCACACAATCCAAATATAATGGAAAGAGGTGTATTACTGGAAACAGACATCTTTGGCAAGGAATGTACACATAATATTAATAAGGGAGAAGGCACAAAGGATGGCCTTCAGTATATAGATAGGACTATAAAACACTTCTTTCTCTCTCATCCTAGGCTGATTACGTTCCATGCTGGGTCCCTACTATAAATACAGCTGTTCTGATGTTTGTGTTTAGTACCTACTGGAGATCAGCAGGGTACAAGAAGGTTTCACTTGTAACTGCTGTTGTATACTGTATTGGGCTTGGGTGGCAAGATTTTGCTAGCAGGGGGGGCGACAGGGGTGGCTTCTGTGAGAAGCTGCTAGAAGCTTCCCCTGTGTCTGATGGAGCCAATGCCAGCCAGCTCCAAGATGGACCAGCTGCTGGCCAAGGCTGAGCCCATTGGCAACAGTGATAGTGCCTCTGTGATAACAGATTTAAGAAGGGAAAAAAAGTTGCTGCAGCACAGAAACAGCAGCCGGAGAGGGGAGTGAGAACATGTAAGAGAACCAACCCTGCAGACCCCAAGGTCAGTGAAGAAGGAGGGGAAGGAGATGCTGCAGGCGCCGGAGCGGAGATTCCCCTGCAGCCCGTGGTGAAGACCCTGGTGAGGCAGGCTGTCCCCCTGCAGCCCAGGGAGGTCCACGGTGGAGCAGATCTCCACCTGCAGCCCGGGGAGGACCCCACGCCGGAGCAGGTGGATGCCTGAAGGAGGCTGTGACCCCATGGGAAGCCCGCGCTGGAGCAGGCTCCTGGCAGGACCCAGGGCCCTGTGGAGAGAGGAGCCCACGCTGGAGCAGGTTTTCTGGCAGGACCTGTGACCCCGTGGGGGACCCACGCTGGGGCAGTCTGTGCCTGAAGGACTGCACCCTGTGGAAGGGACCCACGCTGGAGCAGTTTGTGAAGAACTGCAGCCCGTGGGAAGGACCCACGCTGGAGAAGTTCGTGGAGGACTGTGTCCTGTGGGAGGGATCCCACGCTGGAGCAGGGGAAGAGTGAGGAGTCCTCCCCTGGAGGAGGACGAAGTGGCAGAGACAACATGTGATGAACTGACTGTAACCCCCACTTCCCATCCCTCTGTGCCATTGGCGGGGAGGAGGTAGAGAATTCAGGAATGAAGCTGTGCCTGGGAGAAAGGGAGGGGTGGGGGGGAAGGTGTTTTAAGATTTGAGTTTGTTTCTCATTACCCTACTTTGGTTTGATTGGCAATAAATTAAGTTAATTTTCCCCAAGTCAAGTCTGTTTTGCCCGTGATGGTAACTGCTTGAGTGATGTCTCCCTATCCTTACCTCAACCCACATGTCTTTTGTTATATTTTCTCTCCCCTGTCTCTCTGAGGGGGGGAGTGACAGAGCAGCTGCGTGGTGCTTAGTTGCTGGACAGGGTGGAAGAAATTAGGATACAATGAATTTAACTGTTACAGTTCCTTCTTGGGTTCTGGTATCTTGAGATAAGCTTCAAGTAGTCTTCATCATTGTGTGTGAGTTTCTGGTTGAAGTAAGTTCCTCCTCTGTTACTGGAAGGGCATAGGGCCCATAGTATTCTTGCTATACCTTTTTGCCTAAGAAGTTATACCAGTATTTGGAGGGTCATGAGGTGTTATTCTAAGAGGATCAGTTGTTTTGCGCTCAGAGTTTTAGCTTGGTTTAGTATTTTATCATATTCCTTTCCTTCTTTTATCTTTTCTTTATTGTGAAATAAGTGAAACTGGCATGGATAGAAGATAACAGCCTTTCAGTATGGCAGAAGGGTAGGAAGAGATGCAGGGAATTGTGAAATCGCTGTGAGTTCTTCCTAAAGCTCCTAGGAACAAATCTCTGAACAGTAGAAAAGATTACAAGTGTCTGAATGAGGTGCTATCTCTCCTATTTCACTGACAGATGTTGCGCTTTTTTGTTTAAAACATAACACTAGCACAGTCTTAAAATAATTTAAAGAGAACACCTGCCTAATAAAGCAGAGGCTTTTGTTAGAGACCCCTCAGGTAGTTCTGGGTAGCCAGTATATCAAAGTATACAACCCACTGCAATATTGCGTAGATGCTACCTTGGACCATGGAAACACATTACACACAGCAGTATATCCTGGCTAATCTGTCATGTCTCTCAGCAGCACTGTTCAGCTAATTCACAGTATTGCTGACTTGAGGATCTATGTATCATACTGCATTGCACAGGTATAATCTTATGTAATTCCCAATACTTCTGTCCCTTCAGCCCACTATGTGGATTATCATTGCTTTGCCAATACAATACCAGTACAGCTTCATTGTGAGGAAAGGGAGGATCAAAATAATAATAAGAATAATAATAAAAAAGAAGGGAGCACATGATGTGTCTGACACAGGAAGCAGAAATAGCACAGACTGAAGATAGCAGCCTTTCAGTCTGATGAGGGCAGGCTGGGTGTTCCAGAGCTCTTGAAGGGGGCATTTTAGGTAGACCTAGAGACCTTGTGAGGGATTGAAAGGAGGAACGAGAAGAGAGTTTTATCCGTGCAGTGTGCTTGGTCTAACAAAAATAAGAGCGTTTCTATGAAGGTGTGTATAATAATTTAATCTAATTGTTGATACCAACAAGGCCCGGAACAGACACTAGAGACATCCATACATTGAAGAAGGGCCCAGGAGAATTTGTCTTGAAATTTTGTTTCAAGTGATTTTAAAACTAAGACAAAATAGCAATTTTTCTGGTAGGGTGCCCTGGCTTTCTAAAGTGCTCTAGGAAGAAACACCAAGATACAAAAGCAAAAATTCCATAATTGATGACCCCCAAGATAAATTACAATCTCTTAAATCCAAGTAACTTGGAACATTAAGGTGTGAACTAACATGATACTTTGATGAATATTAATCTTCTGTAAAATCAAATGCATTCTAGCCTTTGTTAACATTATATGTTGTTTATTTTCTGTGGGTTTTGTGAAAACTGTAATGTCAGGTAGAGGACAGGATTTCAATAAAGGTCTCTTAAAAAAAGCTCTTTGGAAATGACTGTCATGCCACTGTTTCTGTTTGGTTTTGTTTTCAGAATTGGAGGAAAGAACTGGAAAAACACAGGGAGAAATTAATGGGTGGAAACGAGAGTTCCTCCAAAAAGAAAGAGGCAAGTTATTTTCAATTTCATACAGTCTGTGTTTGGAACTGGATTTATCATCGATACTGCCATGTACAGAATGTCATAAATACATTTTAAAAGCCAGCATCAAAGTACATAAACCTAAATGCACAACAACAGAACATGATGCCAAAGTAACACTTGTTTTATTCTATTTTTAAGAAAAAGAAAAAGGAAAAGAAGAAATCTAATAGGGTGAGCAAAATTTTCAGTTTTCTGAGCTTTTTTGCTTTGGGCTTGTTCCTATTTGTCATTTAAGTTCTCTTAGAAAGAGAGAGTATAGCTGTAATTTCAAATTTATCTGTTAAATGAACTGATTTTTATCTGAGAGGGGTGGCGTACATTCTGTAGAAGGAGAATTTTACTTCTGCTTAAAGGGAGGAAAAGATCATCAAATAGATATTATTAAATGAAAAATGTTAGAAGTTACTTTTTACAGTTTTATTTAAGAAAATCTGTGTAAGACCAGCTTCTTGGAAGTAAAATTCCATTGATAATACTTCGCAAATGAAGAAATTTTAAAGGGAGTGTTTGGATGGACTTTTGACTATTTGCCAGACAAAATGCTGCATCTCACAAGCTTCACTTTTTGTTGTGTTTGGTCAAGTTGTCTTCATCTTCCTCTTCTTCATCAAGCTCTGATTCTTCCAGCAGTTCATCTGATTCGGAAGATGAGGTAAGAACTAACTTATTAGAATCTAACATGTTTTGTTCGTGAGGCTTATTTAACACAGATTTTGGTAATATATTTTAGAATATTGTTTGAGGCCTTGGTGTGCATAAAACTATTTAATTTTTATGCATTTGATACATATAATAAAGTTGTGAATTTTAGATACATATCTGTTCAAGAATTTCTTTATGAACACTATAAATTTTGGGTGGATGGCTTGTAAACTGGATCCATTTCTGTTTTAACATTGAACTGTATGCTTTTTCAATAGAATCCCCCATCTAATCATAAAAATGCAAACATACCTTTTTTACTTTTTAGCAAAAATCTTTGTTACAGATAATCAGATTCTACAGCACATATCTAAATAATAAACAGAATCTAGAGAACATGGATTTTTCACCAGTTTACATTTTTTCAATGCAGAAGAGTTATGAAGGTCTTCCGCTAAAAGAATCAATTGTAGTGTACTTTATTCCTCAAGAGAACATAACATGCAGGAAGTTGGTGTTTCCTGTTCTTTACATTTAATGTAAGTCTTTAATTCTAGTAAGAATAAATTCAGAGTTGTGTTTTTCTTTTTTCCTACAATATTTGTGGATAGGATAAAAAGCAAGGGAAGAAAAGAAGGAAAAAAAAGTATCGCTCCTCACGGAAGTCTTCAGCGAGCTCAACTTCTGAATCTGAGTCAGACAGCAAGGTAAATATGTAGAGGTGTTACCCTTGGCAAGTTTTCTTGATCTGTATTACAAAGACATAAATGTTTCTGACTTTAATGTATCAATATTTTTTTAATCTTTCAAATATAAAGCTATGCATTCCTATTGTAGCTGAGCTGTGCTTGTAAATTCCAGATGCAGTCGGGAATCTACCTTCACTGGCCACAATGCCTGGCAGAAATAATTTGATCTTTAGAAAATGAACACGCTTTATTCCAGCTATTTTTCTGAATTCAGACATAGGCAGCTTTTGTGCTGCTCAAACATTTAGTTCTAATACCACATTAACACTTAAAAAAATAAAATGTTCTGTGAAATTCTTGTGAATGTGGTATTTAACTGAACACCGTTTGTGAATATACAGGTATCGCAGGATATCAGTGGCCAGAATATTGCCTCTCTAAATAATTGTGGACTGAGTAGTTTCCTGTAGGAGAACTAAGCCCTTCCGAAATGCCTATTAAATTAAGGGTGTCTTTTTCCTTTTCTGAAAGTAGAGCAATGTAGATATACAGGCTTACTGAATGAACAAAAAAGTGGAGAAGATCTATGAAGCAATTTGTTCTGTTATGTTAGCATTTTTCTGTGTTACAGTGGATAGTAACTGTATTTCTTGCTGAAATATTAATAATACAGTGAGTTGTTAAGATTTTGTGTGTAGACTTTATCACAGGCTTTCACTGGAATACCTAGTTCGGTGTGGTATAAATTGTGATTAATCACTGTTTGCATACACATATGAATTTGTGCAATGGGAGTTTGAAAACTTGCTCCATAAAGGGACACAGAGATACCATTACTGCTGAAATTGGAAGGCAGAAAACTCCATGGAAATATCTGCTCAACCCTTGCCTGATCAGCGGAGATGGGCATGGATAGAGAATAAAGACTCCAAACTATTATGTGTTAGACATATGTTATATGTGGTTACAGTAGCGATAGCTGGTAGCCTTTCCAGAGGCTTTCTACATGTACTGCACTTAATCTTGTTACCTGATTCCAGACAGATCTTTTCGCACTGCTTGTTCAGGGAATTAGCAACTGCATCAAAACTAGGGCTTTTTCATATTTTTCCTGTTAACTGCAAGGTAGGAGGAACAACTTTGAAGAACAACCTTCAATAGACAGAAAAAGACAATGGGTCAGACTGCTTTTGGGATTTCTGCCTTTTTCCTGAAATAATTTTGTCATGGTTTATGTTTTCCTTTGTATTTAGGACAGCACAAAAAAGAAAAGGTCAAAGGAAGATTATGAAAAAGAGAAGGTATTTTTACTCTTGAAATACTTACATCAGAATTGCATTTTACATACATAATAGCACTCTTTTTTTTCTTTTCTTTCTTTTTTTTTCTTTTTCTTTCCTTTTTTTTTTTTTTTTTTAAATATTGAATGCCTCCGTTTACACCTATGGGAACTTTGTGTCCAAACCCACACAGTCAGAAGGTACTCAGTACCCCAGGTTTGAGGTAGTCTTTTCGTTGGGTTCACCTCCTGTTTTAGTAGTTGTTGTTAGTGGAAACTGCTGGATCTATTCTTGTTATGAAGGTAAATGAAAAAAGTAATCTGCTGTAGTAGATCAGCTGCATTCTAGTATTTTGGGTTTTATCCTGAGCAGTCACATTATGTGTGATGATATTTCAGTAGCATGCCTGGTAGGATACTGGCTTGTTGCTGTAAATTAAGGAACATCAAGCAGAGGATATATTTATCTAAATGTAGCCATAATTATAGATACTGTACTTATGACAGCTGTGATAAATTGCAGAGAAAAATGTATTAGCTTAAGAAAAACTACCTTAGACTGTCTTTTCTCTGAGCATGAAAGCCCTCTTTCCTTCCTACCACCTCAGCTTTTTGTACACACATCTAAGGAGTTTCTTCCTTCCATTATGTTTAATGCAAATAATCTTGTTGACTTAAATTTTGGTTATTTCTACCCTACGTGTAAACTTAACAATGCTTTCAGAGTCCACCCTAGTCCTTCTCTCTAGTTGCCATTGTTATCGCATCGGCCTCTACTATTCCAGTTGACAGTATTGACTTTGATACATAAATTCTCCATTGCATAGAGGCAAATGTGTTGATTTTTTTTCCCTTGTTCCTGCTTCCATTTCACAGAGTTTCCATTTCCCATCAGGTCCTTTTAACTTGGAAGCTTCTCTTTGAAAACCAAGTGTCTATCATAGCCCCTTACTGTAATGCTACTTTCACACATCTTCTGAAAGCAAAGGGCATTTGGGGACTAGAGGTCTTCCCCTACCTGAAGCTTCCCCCGTCTCTCAAATGGGCTGCATCATGTGTACTTTTCATGTACTTTTGCGAAAGGATTGAGGTACTTGTAATAGACAGAATAGCACAGCTGAGATGTGTGATCCCACCTTGCAAAAAGATGATTAGCAACAATTTTTTCAGTTTCTGGCCTTAGAAATTGAATGGAAGAAAGTAGCTTCAGTCTTAGGAACACCTTGCCTGGTCCAGAGCAAAGCGGGGGGACACGGGGGGAAGTAGCTCATCAGAGCAATCTCATGCAGCATCAAAATTTTAAAAATAATTTTTAAAAAAGACTGTCTTTTAAATATATTGAGGTTATACATGAAGTGCTGAAGTGCAGCTGGCAGGGACAGCTGGTCCTGTTTGAACACAAATATAGAGGAAGCTGTTTCTTTTAATTTCATCAACAAAGCAAGAATCTGAAGCTGCAACGCTTGTATGCACATACTGAGACATCTTAATTTACTCAGTAGTATTTAAAAGTGGTGAAACATTTTATTTTCAAATGCTTACTCCTTCATGTGTTATTTAATGTAAGAGACTATACTGTAGTAGTATTCCTCTCACTTTTAGAAGGCTGCTATGTCTTAGTAACAAGAGAAAGGAATATACAGAAAAATATTATTTCCACTAAAAGCATGTTAACAGCTGGTAGGGTAGTTTGTTGATGATGAGTGATTAGTTTAATGTCAGCAATATTTAAAAATATTACACAACTTAGAAATAATATTTCAATCTGAGTTCTAAGCAGAGGTTTTATAAAATTTGAAAGGCCTGACTTTACTCACAAATGTATTACTTTGTGTAGGAAGGTAAAAATCACCACAGGAAAAGAAAGAAAGCCGATCGTGGTGATGGACCTTTATCATCAGAATCCTTATCAGAATCGGATCAGACAGAGGAGGTCAGTGTGAAACCTCAATTTCAGATGTTATAATGCTTTTCACTTACTGATTCACATGAGTGAATGAACGAACTAGCTTAAACAAGTGTATTCTTCACTGGGTAAAAAAACTGGCTGGATGGATGAGCCCAGAGAGTTGTGGTGAATGGAGTTAAATCCAGTTGGCAGCAGGTGTTCCCCAGGGCTCAGTATTGGGCCCAGTTCTGTTTAATATCTTCATCAATGATCTGGACAAGGGGATCAAGTGCACCCTCAGCAAGTTTGCAGACAACGCCAAGTTGGGAGGCAGGGTCGATCTGCTTGAGGGTAGGAAGGCTCTACAGAGAGATCTGGACAGGCTGGATCGATGGGCCAAGGCCAATGGTATGAAGTTCAACAAGGCCAAGTGCCGGGTCCTGCACTTGGGTCACAGCAACCCCATGCAGCGCTACAGGCTTGGGGAAGAGTGGCTGGAAAGCTGCCTGGCGGAAAAGGACCTGGGGGTGCTGGTTGACAGCTGGCTGAATATGAGCCAGCAGTGTGCCCAGGTGGCCAAGAAGGCCAACGGCATCCTGGCCTGTATCAGAAATAGTGTGGCCAGCAGGAGCAGGGAGGTGATTGTCCCCCTGTACTCGGCACTGGTGAGGCTGCACCTCGAGTGCTGTGTTCAGTTTTGGGCCCCTCACTACAGGAAAGACATTGAGGTGCTGGAGCGTGTCCAGAGAAGGGCAACCAGGTTGGTGAGGGGCCTGGAGCACAAGTCCTCTGAGGAGCAGCTGAGGGAACTGGGGCTGTTTAGTCTGGAGAAAAGGAGGCTGAGGGGAGACGTTGTCACTCTACAACTACCTGAAAGGGGGTTGTAGTGGGGTGGATGCTGGTCTCTTCTGTCAGGTGGCTGGAGATAGGACGAGAAGAAATGGCCTCAGGTTGCCCCAGGGGAGGTTTAGGTTGGATACTAGGAAAAATTTCTTTACTTAGAAGGTTGTCAGACATTGGAATGGGCTGCCCAGGGAAGTGGTTGAGTCACCATCCCTGGAGGTATTCAAAAAGCACATAGACGAGGCACTCCAGTATATGGTTTAGTGGGCATGGATGATGGTTGGACTCGATGATCTTGAAGATCTTTTCCAACCTAAATGATTCTATGATTCTATGATCTCATACATTGTTGAAACTGTTGTGCTCTGTACAGCTGAATTTAAGAGTGCAGCATATTCAAAGTTGGTCATATTTTTCTCTTTAATAAAAACCTTTAGTAAGAATTGTTTAGTACAGCTCCTATCACCTACAATCATTTTGAATTAATCTTTTTGAAAATTTTCAACTTTTTATGGATACTTTAGAGCTCAATGAAATGAGGCTAAGTGATTGGTGTTGTGTCCTTCACAAGATTTGTCTCCAGTGTTTGTGAATAGATTGGCAGATTTCAAGATGGCTAAAATTTTTTGGCTTCCTTTTCCAGTGAAATAAAAAATTTTGGACATAATAATCTTAACTCTCACCCTTGTGTATATCTACTTTGAGGATCTGTATTCTTGTATATCCACTTTGAGGATTTGTATTCTTGTGGGATTACAACATTTGGGAAGGTTCCAGTATGTTGCGTTTTTTCATTAAGAATTTTTGCCACTTTGTTAGCTTAGTAATATTACCATTTTATCTCTGCTGCTTCTTGTTCTGCTGTGTATTAAAAGCAGAGTGTGTTTCCAAATTGGATGTTTATAGGATAACGCATATTCTAGAATATAACACAGATAGCCAGTGTTTCTTCATGGGTTATTGTTCAGTATGTTCTGCCACTGTTGTGCCATCATTCATTTGTATGCAACAAAAGCTCAAACTTTTATTTAAAACAGCATTTCCAAAGCTGCTTTCCCATTACATTTGATTTAATTTTTATTGTTTTTTAGGTGCAAGCGAAAAAGAAGAAAACCAATGAGGAAAAAGAGAAAACAGCAAGTATCCTTCTTACTCGTACTGTAGTTTTAGGATATAAATACTCTGTACTTGGTTAACTTTCAATTTCACATTTTTCAGTAATACAGATGTTTTACAGCAAAAGACTACTGTCACATGAATTTAAATTAACAGTTTCTCCATTTACCTGCTGTAGTCACAATAAGGAAGAATTTGTCACTATTTTACCTATATAGATATATATGATTTGAGATTTATGCAAGTTTAACACTTACTGTAGCATGTATTTTACTCTGTATCAACCTACTAGAACTAATATCTGTGTAGTATCAAGTAGGGTAGAAGTGTGCCACACATATCAGTGCTGTTCCTTTGTTAGTGTTGTGTTTAATTCTTCCTTGGTAAGCCCCCTATATGAGACGATGAAAGGGCCTTAGGACATAATAGCTGCAACATCTACACTAATATAATTCTTCCCCCAACCAAATAAAATGCTGTCAGCAACCTGTTACTTTCCTCAATTTTGTTGACTTGTGTCTGTTGGTAAAAGTGAGAGGAAGGTTCCGCAGTGATTTATATAGAACCCAGATTCATCACATGTACCTGAGGCTCCTTGTTAGGAGTATAGTGATTTTGAGAACTGAATGCCCACTTGAGATGTCTGTATATCTTTTTATCTCCCCTGTCAGCAGCAGTGTTCCTAATTAGGCATCTTAGTTATCTAGATGAGTTAGGGTGAAGGGAAGGTTTATATCAGTCACCTAAAAATACAAGCGTAGGAGTATCAGTGATACTGAATACACATTTTCCATGGACCTTGTTTGTTTTTTCATAATCATAGAAGTGGTTTGCCATAAAATTTCTAGTGACTGATAGTGATTTTTTTCTTAGAAGAATTGTGCGTGTAAGTAATATGTATAAAACAAAGCTTTTATACCAAGAGTGTTTTGTTTACATAATGTCACACCTATTCAAGAATTCCAGTTGAAATCCTGCTTGCAAAAAGACAAGATTTTGTCTCTCAGTTTCTGTATTACAGTGATCAGGATAACTTCAGGACTGAATTCAGTAGGGTTAATTGAGTGTATTGATATTTACAACTGAGATCATAATTGTTTTATTTTAAATGAGGTGCAAGTGCTAGACATTCTAGCCAAGTGTAGTTGAACTATTTAATTTTGCACAGTAAATATAAGCACTTACTTTAAAATCTGTAAACATCCTAGTTATTCCCACATATATAAGATGTCACTGCTTTTCAAAGCACTTCCTTATTACTTTCTCAGAAATATATAAAGCACTGAAAATCATTTAAAAGATTAGGAAATGTAATAGTGACAGTGATGAGAGGTGTGAAATAGCCAGACCATGATGGAGGTAAATTGAAGACTGCTCATACTAGTGCAAATTACTGGGTAAAATATGAATTTTCATTTTGTGATTTCTCACTAGGCTTTTGTAGAAATCTATTTTTAAATGTTTTTACAAAGATACCCTTTCTGTGCTCTCATTTTGCTTTAGCAGAATTTAATAGATGGCACTTTTATTATACAATAACTTCCATTTAATTTTTGTTATTCTTCAGGATAAAACAAAAAAGAGAAAGAAGCACAAGAAACATGGTAAAAAGAAGAAAAAGAAGATTGCTGGTTCAAATTCAGATTCGGAATAATATTTTAAAAAAACAAGACTATCAACAGAAGTGCAATGACTAAAGGAAACTTAAACTGTGAAATGACAGCAAACTTTACCAAACTGCATGAGTTTTCCTGTGTTTTAGAAATATTCCTAATCTTTCAGTAGCCAGCCAGATGCAGCTGTGCTGGGAAAGACCATTGTTATTGCCTGCTGCTTAATACACGAGGTACAACTTTTATAAAATTCCAGTAAGCAGTGTCAGATGTTTGAAACAATATGAGATGGTAGTCCAGCTGAGGTGTAAAATATTGGAAAATGAGAGTTAAACTTTTTAGATAGTAAAAGTAGTCTTTTAAAGCATTAGTAATAGTCTTTATTTGTAAATCAGGACAAATAAAATCCCAAGTTCATCCTGCAGGTTAATATTATACATAAACTATTACAAGCTGGTGTCTGCTAATGGCATTTACAAAATGGGAAATTAATGATAACATTTAAAATGCTGCCTTTGTAGAAATGTTTATCATCTGCCCCATTGCCGTCTTCATGCTTACGAGAAGGGGAATGCTACCATTTTGGCTAACTGAATAGGGTGCCTTTGCCTTTGATTCTTGCAAATCTTTGCTATTTTTAATCCATGCAGCATCTCTGATTCTAGGGAAGCCAGAACTATTGTCAGCAGGCTTTTTCTGAATAAGCAGTTCTGGGCTTCTAAGCATGTGCTTCTGCATTAAGCAAGAGCAATGACATTTTGCAGTATAACTGACATTCAAAACCTGAAGATTTTACCTCTGCTTCTTTGAAATAGCGATAGATCTTTGCTAGTAAATATGCATCTTTCATTTAATGTACTTTTGGTTTAGTTGAACACTTTTTGCAAACACTGGTAGCTTTCTTTGCATTATCTTTAGAATTGTTTTGCATGATTTGTACCATTTTTAAATTAACAAAATGCAAGTAATCGTTTGTTGTAACCAGTTCTATGAATTACGTTCCACATGCAGAGTTTCATGTATGTATTTAGTTATTCTTACAGTCAACTTCATTGCTGTGTTTAAGTGCACACTTGCTGAAGATACTTAGCATGTAAAAAGCAGGGTTTTGATACCTTAACAGCTTCATATTGAAGCTGATTTTACTCTTAAGCAAGTTCAGTGGCAGACCTGTTACGTGATGTGTCTTGTTAGATAAAAAAAACTACTGCCAGAATCTCATTAAAGATGCTGTTTAAACAGTTTGTATTTATATTTTTGTACTCGAGGGCTACAGAATGTTGACCTAAATCATAAAGCTGTTTTACATTAAATTAGTTGCTTTAGAAATTGAAAAAAGCTTTTATAAATTAAATGTGCATGGAAGAAAACACAAGCAACCATTCAATTTTAGTTTTTACATGAAATTGTCATTGCATCTTCCATTGATGTACCCATTGTTGGGCCTCCTGTTAGCCTTTAAAAACTGTCCGTCCACCCCGAGTGGTCGACTATAGGTTGTACTCTCGATCGACCCCTTTTTTCATTGCACAGGTGCTAACTTAGAGCTTTCCTCTACTGCATACAGCTGTTTCAAATATTGTATTGCCACGAATTTTAAGACCTTTAAGACCTTGATTATTCGTCTGCAAACCATAACTAAAAACTGGGGGAGAAAGATGATTTTGTATTGCCATTCTACAGAGAAATTGACTTTTTAAGTTAAGTTCTTGGGAAAATACAACCATTGAGTTGCTGTAATGTCCCTCTAAACCATAGTAAGAATATTTTGGTTAAATATTTTATACTGTTGGGCTTGATGTTACAGATTCTCGACACTGTTTTGTCAGTGAGGTTAAAATAAAGGCAAGATGCAGTGAACAGTAGGGGTTTGGTTTGGGGTTTGCGTTTGGTTTTGTTGGGGTTGGTTTTTTTATAAATTGTGGTGTTGCAGTTTTGGTGAAAGAAGTTGTAATGAACCATAGCATAAATGGTCTGTCCTGTGTGATACCTTATTTGATTCTTACGTAACTACCTGCAATAGAAAGAAATAAAAATGGAAATGAGCCCCAGTCTTCCAAGTACATAAGCCGGTATGTCATTTTAATTGTCTGAATATAACTATTTGTTCTGGGCAGCTGTGGGCTTCAGATGCTGCTGTCACGCTTTGGAAGTGGTGTAGCTGTGTAAGGGGCTTATGGGTGCTGTCAGTTCACAGCAAAGCTGCTTTAATACTGACAGTGAAATATTTCCATTTTCAATCCCCTAACCAACGCATTGCGACTCCTCTTGCATCCTCTTCTTCCTGAGGGAAGAGTAAAGTCTGGTCGCAACCCTTCAGCGTTCTGGCTTTGTACGCACCGAGCGCGTCAGAAGGCGACGTGGGTTTCCGGTGGCACCAGGCAACCCACAGGCGTGTTCCAAGTTTCAGCAGTGGGACAAAGCAGAAATGGAGCCATGCGGGAACAAAAGTATTTTAGATCTTTGTCTCCTGACAGCAGCTGAACAAACACAATTGTCTGTACTGTTTAATTTTTAGCTCTTCTTTCCAGAAGCGCCTTTAGCAGCTTGAAATTCAGTTGTTTTGGTTGCTACCGCTGCCCTTTTTTTAAACGTAGGATAAAAATCGCTCTTTGTTTTCCTGCGTGTGTACGTACGTGTGCCCCGCCGGCGTCACGACGCGGCGCGGCCTGCCCGCCGCCCGCCCGCCCGCGTTGCCAGGGGAGCGGCGATGCCGCCGCCATGAGCAGGAAGAGGCAGCGGCAGCAGCTGGCGGACTCGCTGGGCCGGTCCGCCAAGCACTGTGAGTGACTGTCCCCCGGCCCGGCACACGGGGGGCTGCGGGAGCCGTGCGGCCGGTGCCGGCCGCCGCCCGTTACCGTTATCGCTGCGCTCACTGCGTGGCCCCCTTCACCAGCCCCCCCCGAGGCGGGCACTGCCCGCCGCCCCCTTAGCGCCGGCGGTACGGGCGGAGGGGCGTGGGACGCGGGTCAAGGGGGAACCCCGAGGGGTGCGGGCCCTGTATTTTTGGCGGCCTAAGGTACATGTTCCCTTGTGTTTCGACTGGGCAGTTAATAAAGGCGAAGTGGAATGTCTGATCGGGCTCTTCGACACGCTGGTGGCCGAGTCCAGCAGCCGCTTTGCTGCAGCTGGCTTTGACCGCAACATGTTCAGAGACACCCTGCACAGCGCGTTCGGCATGACGGACGACATGATCATGGACAGAGGTGAGACTGATGGGTCTGAAAAGATTTAAGGTTTTAGTTTTACGTTGTTGACCCGATGAGCACGCCTAGGCAAAATAGGGCCGTCTCGTCCCGGTCAGGACAGCAAAGGGAGGGTTACGCTCAGGAGCTGCTGAGTACGGGGTATGGGGTTTTTTATTTTTCCTTTATGCGGAATAGTGTTCCCACTAGTTCGTGACAGCTCGTGCCCTTGTACGAGGCTGACCCGCCAGAGAGGCAGCTGTACTGCCGTCCTGTGGCTGTGTCTATCCCAGTCACTGTAGTGTCGTGACAGAAGAGGGCAGCATGGCGTCACTTTTCTCTTTTCTCCGGTAGTTCCACCGGGAGCTGCAGTCCCTGCTGCTGGTGGACAGCTTTGCCTCTGGCTTGAAGGTCCCAGAAAGGCATTCTGTTTGAACGGGTAACTTCGGGAACAGAGGCGGTGTGAACAGCACCGAAGGGACTAGGCAGACAATACAGGGAGATGAGAGTAATGGGCCAAATAACCCCTTGAATATACAGGGATTTCACGGATTCATAACATGAGGGCCACATTTGCAGTTGCTGTGACAGTCACATGAACGATCTCTGATGTACAGGTGTTGAGGATGATGTGGAGGAGGCGTGAGTCTGCCGTTCTTTTCAGCCTCGGGCTGCTGCCAACAGCCACCCCTTGGTTCAACTTTCTCCTGTTCTCTAGCAGGAGGGGTATTTCAATGCCATAAAATAAAAACTTGTTGCCATTTTATGCAACAGGTCAAGTGTGCCTTGGAAGATACCTTACACGGACACAATCTTAAAAATTATTTAATGCTTACATACAAGGGGGCTGATTTCACTTTGCAAAAGCAAACCTGTTGTTTTCCAATTCCAAAATGCTTGGCTCTGCATGTAGAGGTGTTCCTGTAGCCAACTTACTAATTAACATTCTAAAATATGAATTATTAAAGATGTTATTTAATGCTTTGAAGTGTATCTTGGATTTGAAGTACTGTATTACAGGCTGTATGAGTAGTGAAGCTGCAAGATTGAAAGTTTATTTCAGGGAAGGGAGAAGAAAAAAGATTTTGGTACCTGAAAGACAGGAGAAGGTTTTCTTCTTTGTATATTTGAAATATTTATGTATTGTTTCTAGGATTACTTTCTCCAAGATTTTCTGAGATAAATCCTAGTAATTAAAATCTTCTTCTGTATGCAAATATGCCTTAGTGTAAGGGATATTGGTTTATTTGGTTTACATCTGCATGGAAGCATACTTCCTGTACTTGCTTAAGTCAGGAAAGCAACAGATTGAACAAAACGTCTTATCCCAGCAGGATTCTGGAGTGGAAGATCAGTAAACTTAGGGCTGAAATCCCCTTCGTTGTTACATCTTAGAAAGATTCAAGAAGGGTAATCATACCTTGGTGAAAGCAGAGAAGCATCTTTAGAAAAAATACGGGTTTACATTTTCATTGAATTTAAGAACATATTCCTTTGTTTGTTTTTCCCTCTTAAATAAATTTAAAATGTATCTAATACACTTCCCAGTGTTCCGCACTTTTGATAGAGACAACGATAGCTGCATCAGTGTGGTGGAATGGGTGGAAGGCTTATCAGTATTTCTTCGGGGGACATTGGAAGAAAGGATTAAATGTAAGATTCATCTGTATGCTAGTATTTAGTAGTACTCATTGAATTCATTACTATTAAATTACCTGTTGCTTTTGTTATAATTTAGTAGTTACTTTTATAAAGTATTTGGTAATTGAAGAGTTTTCTTCTGTATAGTTCAATGCAATGAAACTGAGCTCTGAAATGGCTTCTCTGAGACAGAGGTTTTTCTGTGTAAACTGCCGTTATCATAGCTGCCACCTTATTTTATTGCATACAAGAACTAGCATTTGAACTGAAGCTTGTTCTGCAGTATATAGTTTTGACAGAATGTATGTTTTTGTATTCACACACAAAATTAGAAAGAAGCAGATGTAGCTGAAGGGTGATTTTGGCTAAATAACACGGTCTCAAGCCAGCCAAGACCTGTGCCAACATTCATTTACTGGCACAATGGGGGGCACAGCAGCCGTTGCATCAATTCCAGCAGTTCTTCAGCTTGGAAGCATAGATTGAAAAAGTGAGTCTGCTTGTAAGATGGTCATGACAACCTTCACAGTAATGATGGAGAAAGATAGGGGAGAAAAAATAGCAAAAACTCTAGAATTTTAAGAAGCAGAAGAAAAATAAAATAGGGCATGTGGAGGAAAAAAGTGTAATAGAAAAAGGAGAATGACAGCATGTTGTTTCCATAGTTTCTAGGTTGCAGCATCAGCCATCCCTAATGCACTATATAAATCCATCTGGAAAGCAGCCTGGGGTGTCACAGCACTAGGATGTGTGCCCAGGATGTAATTCAGTATGTCAGTACAACTACAAG
The DNA here is from genome assembly GCF_964188355.1 of Buteo buteo. NCBI lineage: Eukaryota > Metazoa > Chordata > Aves > Accipitriformes > Accipitridae > Buteo > Buteo buteo. The sequence continues at coordinate 26,580,159 of NC_134172.1, read as the reverse complement.
CAGTAAAATACGCAGCCCTGCTGTACGCACTATAGAATATACTAGTGCGTAGTGATACACAGTGTTGTCTGTCCTAAGTGTATGCCAGTACAGTTTTTCACTGTAGACATAGTCTTTGTCAAGAAAAAAAACCACCTCTTGTGTTCCAAAACTGAAGAGTTTTGTTTGTTTGTTTAAATGGGTTTTGTGAAGGATAGTAAAGTTTATTATGGTCATAGATTTCTGATTCCAGGAAGGTAGAAACAATTGTAAGAGGAATTAGGCAGATACTTGTAATGTACTCTGTTACAGGGATATTGTCTTTGTATTAAGGGATACTTCAGTTGTCTTTTCCACGCTAGTACAGCTCATTCTTCCCTCTCCTTTACTTTTTGAACCCAGCTTCCAAAATAACGAGGATGTGTTTTGTAGGTGCAAAGTCCTTCTGATATAGACAGCGGGTCCCCACCACGGGAAATTGGGCTTCTAAACCAGAACCTTGTTTATATTCTAAATGGACAATTCTAGAGAAGTTAAGATCTGTGAGTTAGTATGGTTTCTGTGAACTGAAGATTGTTTATTTGAGCAGAAATAGATTTTAACTATGAAGGGTAAATAGGCAATAATTGACTAGTATGTGTATCAAAATATGATACATATATTTCATGTATAAATATACATGATAAATGTGGCTCAATTGATATGCTGTACAACATACAATTCACATTTTCTGTTTATAGGTAACAGCTTTAATGGTGAGTGATATAGTTTGTGTGAACTTTAAATTGATTTATCTTTCAAAAAGACTGTTTTGAGGTTTACGACCTGAATGGTGATGGATACATTTCGAGAGAGGAAATGTTCCAAATGCTGAAAAACAGCCTTCTCAAACAACCATCAGAAGAAGATCCTGATGAGGGAATTAAGGACTTGGTAGACATAGCACTGAAGAAAATGGCAAGTATTTACTCATTGTGATACTTCAGTGTCTTTCAAACATTCATTAACTGAACCTTAGAACATTCCTATGAGGTAACAAAGTACTGTGTCTGATTTACAGTGGGATTCTGAGCCAGGGAGTTAATTATATACATGAGATAAACAAGTCTCCTAATAAAGCCAGAAATATAATCCAGATCTAATGAGTCCCAGTCCAGTATCCTCACATGAAACTGTTAGTTTATTATGAGTTATAAACTTTATGTATGAACTAGCATGTGTTTGTGTGCATACACACATGTGCATGCCCAGTCAAAACAAAAGCCCAGTCGGAAGTGGAAAATTCAAGAGCGTAAGCTGCATTTATTCCAGTGTTGGGCATCTGCAGTAGCTTTGTTATTAAGTACATTCGTGTTTTATCAGTTGATCATGAAATGTCTTTATCCAATTTATATATTCTATTAGAATAGTAACCTCAAGGTTATTAAGGTAAAACTTGTCTTACTGTGATTAATCTAGGGTATCCAGATCAGCCAGGGACTGTGTTTCAACATTTTCATCAAATCAAGAAATACAACCTCCCCTCCTCTGGTGGTGGTCAAAAAAATCTCACTTAAAACCAGGTCTTGAATCTCGGCTCCTTTTATTTAACCCCGACTTTTCTATTTTTCAAACCCACCTCTTTTGCACACCTTCAGCTGAAAAGCCCATCTTACCCTTAGTTCTTGACAATGCTGAATCTAGCCTCACACAGAAAGCAAGCTATGACTTATTAATTTGTTCATCTTCAGAGCACCTAACCTGTACAGCTTTCCTGCAGGTTGCATCCAAAATGAACACCTTCATGTTCTGGGCAGTTGATAAGTGGGCTATGCTAGTCCAAGCACAAGCACTATGCTCTAGACATAACGAATCTTCATATATATAAGAACATATTATAAACTAACCATGTACATAATCCTGTTTCAGCTTTTCCACGAGAACTTACTAAAGCTCTGGTACATGTTTGAAGAATGTCCAGATCTCATTTGGCTGCTGAGCAGTTGTCTGAGTAGGATATTGCTGCCCATCTCAAATAACTAAACAACTGTTAGATATCCAAAAATGCATTTGTGGAGTCCGTCACTCAAAGAAGAAAATATTACTCTTTGAGCAATTGCCTGTAGGTACCATGGCATTGTGACCAAGCATACATCCAGTCCCATATAGTTTTCATACTTGAAAAGTATTCATAATGAACACGCTCGTGCCCTGCTCTCCGTTGTTCTCAGGAATGTAAAAGGCAGAGGCTACCCAGCTACTTCTGTTTCTCTTAAGCATCCAGTGGCAGGTTTTCTTGTTCAGGAACCTCTGTCTACATAGCTCCTTTCCTCTGCTTTTCTGGCCATTAGAACCTGTGTTCCCTGCATGTCCACCAGCTACAATGGTTCCATGGTTTGTTCTTCAAAAATTTTGCTTTGGCCCTGTGCCTTGAACACTAGTCACATACACCCAGCAATTTTCACTTAAAGCCTTTATTTTATATGGTTTAAAGAAGTACTTCGTATGCTCACAGTAGCATTTGTTGGCGTTGTAAGCTGCCATGTCTGTAGAAGCAGGAGGTTTTCAAATTGCAGAAATACTAAAAACACAAGGATGCTTCTTCCACCCCCAGAGGAATATTCTGCTATGCTGAGATTCTGCAGTATGAGAGAAGTGGGCTGGCATCAGCATGCTCCACCGTATGCTTCCAAGTGCTGTACGTGAAAAAGACAGGGCAGAAGTATGCCTACTATAGAAACCAGTAGGGTGAAGTATTTCCAGTCTCATGAATAGGATGTAGGTACTCTCATGATATAAATACATATACAGAATATATTCTAACATTTTCTCCTACTTTGAAGTCTCCTGCTTTTAATTTATCGCAGTGCAACTGCGCTTGACATTTGTCCATGCAATTCTCAGCTCAGCCTCTTCCCATGTTAGTTTTGCCTTTTCTGGAATTCTGTTAGCAAAGCCGTATGAGATAGATAGTTGAGCTTGCTCCACCTTTTATGCCTTAGGTAGAGGCAAATGATACAGATCTTGTCTGAGCAGGGACTGATGGCCCAAATAAAAGGATTTTTGCATACAATCAAACTAAGAATAGGATCCATGTCAATAGAACACCTGTTAAACAAAAATACAATTACTACAAGTCATCATCCTTTGCTGAAGAGTTCCCTTCCTTTTGTAGGACTATGATCATGATGGCAAGCTTTCTTTTATGGACTTTGAAAAAGCAGTCAGAGATGAAAATCTTCTGTTAGAAGCCTTTGGACCGTGTTTGCCAGACATAAAGGTATATCAACCTTGAGTTTAAAAAAAAATGTGCAGTACTTGCTATACTGTTGGTGAGGAGATGTACATATTATGGTATTAACTGTCATTACATGGGGCCTGCTGAAGTCAACTGATAAATGCTTCAGTTGTGAGATATGCATATGCCGAGTTCCTATCTACCTTTCACAGCACCAATGTTTCCTTATATAGTTAAATGCTGGTACCAGAGAACGAGACCACACCGTTGCTCAATGTTTGTCTGTCCTGGGTCAGCAATATAATGAATCATCCTCAATGAGCACCCTCTCAGACTAAGAAAATGAGGCCGTTTTGTTGAATTGTTTATCCGAAAGCTCTGCAAGAATACAACTTTTATTTTTCTTTCTTCAGTGCCACTGGCAACACTGCCATCACCTCACTTACAGCCCCTTTTGGGAGAGACTGCTAGTTTTCTGAAAAAAATACCTTGAGAGTGTTCTTCATTTCAGAGTGTGGCACTGGTGTTTTTTAATTACATCTAACTGGGCTTTATTTATTAGCAATACATCTAATTCAATTCAGATTATTTTTTTTTAAGATGGTAATTTAGAACATGCTTATTTCCTCAGTGTTAAGTTCAACTGTGGAGAGCATTTCTGCTCTATAATAAAGAATATTTTTTTTTCCTGATCTAGTAATCACTATTCTATTTGAACTGCGTGTCATTTTTAAATACTGAAAGCTGAAATACATGCAGCAATTCCTAGAAACAGAAAACTTGTGTAAGACTGCTGAGAACACAGCAAGTTTTCATTTGCTGGAAACCTGCACTTCCTGCCAGCTCACCTACCTGGTAGGCTGGGGGACAAGAAAGGGTCTTGTAGCCATGATTGCAGGCTGTATTACATCACATCAGCTGGAAAGCAGCTGTTTCCAAAATGCCAGACTTCTCCTGACAGGTTCTCAAAAGACTTTCAAGGGTTTGGGAAAAACCAGGTAAGTAAGTACTCTGTTTTTTACACCAGTGGAAAGGTTTTAAAAAGTTTCTGTACAGATTTATGTTCACTCATCAGCATAGAAAAATGACTTGCTTTCTGTCAGTGTTGGTGATAAACCAGATATACAATTCAGGCTAATCATGGCAAGAGGTTGCAAACTCAGCTTGTTTCTTGCTTACAGTATTTGTGCACTCTGTTCTGTACCCTACCCAACTGTTGCCTTTTTACTAGGTCTCTAGTTTCACTGTTAAAAGAGAACTCTATTGACATGTACTTTCAAGTCCTAAAAGCAATAAATAAATTTCAGCTATGAGCTTAACATGAAGAAAACCTATAAATTACTAGATTGCCTAGTGGGGTTATGTTGGGGAACTTTTAATTGTACCCCTTGACACAAATTAAACACTCATTTGTACTTCAATATATTTTTTAAAAATGTAATGAACTTATTGGATAGAATCCTACCACCATAAGCGGTTCTACAAGGAGTCTGCAAACACGCACCACAAGCCAATTCCTTGTATATGCTTGCACCAGCACCAATCCTGTGAGCGTCAGCGTGGGGCACCTTAGCCCAGTGTTGGGTTCATCCTCCCAGCTCCAGTTCTGCTGCCCAAAGGTGGCCCCCAAGCGCTCAATCCAGGACTGTTACAACACAGTGCTGCAGATATTTCTCTCATCATCAAGGGAAATTTCACTCCTTTACATTAAGTGATCTCAGTCTCTGCCGTTCCTGGTTCCAGCCAGTCTAACTCATTCTGCAGCTAGGCCTTCTCACCCTCCATGCCAGATCATTCCTTGGTCACACATTACCACTGCTGAGCAGTTACAATTTGAATTTCCCCTTCACTTACAACTTCTGAGTGTTCTCACTGGTCTCTCAGTGATGACATCATTAACGCTATGGAATTTACCTTTTCTAAGCTAAAAAGCAAGAGGTAGCCTAAGTGTAAGGACTGTCACTGCTTACACATTTCAGTTTAGCACCTTCTCCAATTAAATTTAACTCCTTCAGTTAATTGAAAATTAACTGCTTTTTTTTTTTTTTAAAAAAAACAGAGCAGTATGGCATTTGAACAGAAGACTTTCCAGGAAGCTCGTAAACTGTAACTCCCAGTGGAATACTGGTGTAAGAGGTTTTTTCCTTCACCATTCTTCATGGTATAGTAAAAGTAGGAGCAACTTGAAACTATTACTAAGTTTCAGTATTCCTTTACTGTAAAAGGTACTGAATAAATAGAATTTACTTCTGTTGCTCTACCTAAATACAGTTCTTCAATGAGTTATTAAATATGTTGTAGTACAAGGTACACAGAACAAGATTGCAACAATAATATTATACTGGTTTGTTCATTCCAGGAAACAAATAGATACAATTTTTAACAGGGAAGTGCTTGGAAATACAGTATAAAATAGTTTTATTTTTAACATAAAAAAAATAAGTATTTTAAACTACATCCTTTAAAAAAAATGACTGTTGGAAGATGCTGCCAGCAGTATCTATATTCTTCTTCTCTGCTTTACAAGTGGTTTGGCTGAGCTACTCTCTGGCTTTTGCACAGAAGTTCTTGAAACAGAATCTGCTACCTAAATTGAGGAGGGGAAAAAAAAAAAAAATCTTAGTAAACTGTAACCACTCCTTTTTTATGCTAGTTTTAGAGTAAGGCCATGTCTCCAACATTTGAGTATTGGGAGGGATGTATTACTATAATCACACTTGTATTGAATTTTCCTGCAGAAGGGAAAAAAACCATAACCCCAAATGCAGCATTAAGCACAAGAGAAAATTTATTTAGAAAATAAAAGTGTTAGCAGTATCATTTTTGTATTTTAACCACAGAAACTGATTTCAGATACTCAGTGATAGAGTGTTACATATCTTAGCAACCCTCTCCCTACCAGAGGTGTTTTCAAAGTAAGGTTTAGTATGCTTTTTAAACTCAGATATTCCAGCAAGAGAGAAGGGGAAGGAAAAACATGTGCTTTGACACCTATTTTACAAATATATTTAATATAAGAGGTGCTTATTTATCAGTTTGACTGGAGATAAGCTCTTCCAAATCAGTCTAATTAGTCATAGTCAAGGGAGCTTTTTCATATCTTAATTTAAATGGAAAGTTGTATCAGGAGTGTTTGACCTGCTGATTAATATCTTCCATAAAAGGTTATAAAGCTTAAGGCATGCTTCTCGGCATAGAATATGTGGTTCTGTACATCTTTTAATGCCATAACAAGTGTTGGAGCAAAATTACATTGAACTCTGACTTTATTATTTTTTACTCCCTTTCAATCAGAAACCAGATACAAGTACCACACTGGAGTCAGCAGGACTACCTGCAAAGTTACAGTGCCACGCGGAAAACAAGTGTAGTTTACTAAAAATTATTTAGGACCATGCACTGACATTTATACTTTCTGAAGTGTAGTGTAAGAGGCATGGAGTAGAATGGCCTGCAATATTCTGTGTTAATAAAAATATTTAATAAAAAAATAGTAAGAATGCTAGCTTTAAGTGGCAAATAAACTGATAATACTGAATAAATGATGAATTAAGTTATTTTAGGGTCTCTATTTTTATGGATAACAAGCACATAATATATATGTTTGAAAATGAAAATATCAGAACTTTCAGAATCCATACCTCTTTCAGTTTATTTCGAATTAATGTAGCTGAAGTATTCAGTGAATCATCATCCATATCCACTTTAGGTACTTCTGGTAGCTGTGGACCAATAATAACTTCAGTACTGTCCACACTTGTTCCAATGAGGGAAAACTTGTTACCTTCTTCCCTCTTCCTCTTACGTTCCTGCAGGTGAGTTGTACGAGGCATAAACCTATCAACTCCATTATCAATCAGAACCGTTCTTTGCATTAAGGAAGTTGGTGGAGTATGTCCTCCCGGATGTACACTTAGAGTTAGGGATGTGTTTTGACCAAAGTACCCAGAAGTTTCAGCACAACTGTTATCATACTGGGGAAATGCCAACAGGCTCTGATTATGATTCCCAGATGCATAGCCTGTGTTGTGGGATACCCTGTGAGAACTTGTAAAGCAGGATGGATCCCAGTTACTGGCTGCACATGATCCTGATGTACTCCATGGACAGTCATGCTCAGAGTTCTTTGAGACTGTCTTCTTAGGTCCCTCTATTTTCTTTAACAGAAAGCACTCTTTAAAACAACAGAAAAGTAGCTTCACTATTATGTCATTATTAGTTCTAACACATAAGAAAAAACATTTAATACAATTACAGAAGTAATACCGGTGTTATTTCATTCCCAGCCACTTTTCTGTGATTCTCTTTTCCTAAGTGGCATCTCTCAACTGAAGCTTTTCAGCCTAGTCCCTCTGCAGATTTGTGAGGAATGCCCGAGCGGAAGTATTTCAGCAGTTTTGAGAACACGAGGAAAATATTTCTGATGTTGCAAATCAGTAATTTTTACTTCCAGTTATGATTTCAAGGATAAGCTGTCTTGCAACATTGAAAAAACAGGTGTTTTTTCATGTTAAAAATCAGTGGGTTTACTCCTTTAAAATACCCTCATACAATGAATAATGATATCAGAGTACACAAGCACAAGAAAGGAGAAGCCTGTGCTCAGCAATTTGCTTATTTCTCAGCTTGCCCATCCTTCAGTTGTTGAAGGTTCTGGTATAGTCACCTTCCTGACAAAACTGTCCCTCTGGGCATGCCTGAATAAGCAGGAACAAGGGTGAAAAGATGATCCAAAATTTCCTGCCAGTGCTTGAAGTTTCTGATAACATTTTGAAAAGAAGAGGAGGTACCTCATTATTAAAGTTTATGCATTTTTTTATTTTAGTGCTAACCAAAACTGAAAAGTTGCTTTGAAAAAGATACAGCCCTCTAAATATTTAAAGATGTCTCCGTTCTGCTGCAAACATACTTGAAATGCATCTTTAAAACAGACAGATAAAGCATTTTCTTTAATGGGCTCCTTAACCAAAAACCCACCCACCACTGAAATGAGATATTAAGATTCTGTAGTAAATTTAATTACAAACCTCTTTGATTTGTTGCTTTTGCTATATACTTTCTTCTATCCTGCAACTTCTCCCGAGTTTCTTGGACTGTTTCAAATTCTGGAGCGTAGCACACATGCAGCAAACTACCAAAGAAACTTCGTTCATCCATTTTTTTCTTGGCCACCCTGAAGGGAATTAAATTGTATTGGCAAAACTGAGGATGTTACTTAACAGATTGTAAATAAAGAAGGTTTAAAATATTAAGACTGCAAGAGGCAGATATTGCCCTGTCTAATACCTTGCACATTGCAGTTTTTGGAATTTTATGAGATAAACTTCAGTAAATTGCTCTGCTGGATATTCATCTAGAGCATGATATTCTTCAATGGCACCATATAATGCAAATTGTTCAATTAATTCCTTCATAACGCCTAACGCAGGAACTCCTTGTATTAGTAAATAACAAGATTCCAAGTTGATAGTATAAACCTGGGGAGAAAAAAAAAAGAGTACACTAAAATGTTCATATTCTTGCTTTACTGCAAAAGTAAGGAATTTTGTCTGTTTGCTGTTGTTCCTCAGATCTTCTCAGGATGCTGAAAATCCATCTGTGCTCTATTTTGACTTTGGATTCTTGCAGGAGCAGTAAGTGCACAATTATCTGGGACATCTTCATCACCGAGCAGGAACTGAACTCAAGCTTCTTACTCAAAGTAGAACACAAATTAGAGTTGGCTCTTCTGCACCAGGTCAGAGTGCTGCCATTTTCTGAGTAAAATCTCTTAAGTCTCTGGCCAATTTCCTCGCAAGACTGACTAGTAACCAGTTAATATAAGGCACTGTCAAACTAAAGACAAAACCACCGAAAAACCCGTCTTGTTCACAGGCAGAGAGGTCACACAGGTGAAACACAGGGAGGAAAATAAAGGTACCACAATTCCTTGGGGCAGATGATGTGTGTGCAAAGCTGTCTCCTCACTACAGTGATCAAAGAGTGTATGTTTTTAAGACGGACAGATACAAGTAAGATGCTGAGAGAAACAAGGTCTTCTCCCAGCAGGTTATAAAACAAACCAACCACTCTTTTTGTGTAATGACTGTCACGTAACACAGACTCCAAGGAAAGTTCTGTGACAGCTCACTGCATGCAATAGGTAGCTAAAGCGTAAGATCAAAGGAAATTCATTCCGACTTTGTTAAAAAAAAGCAAGACAACAAAACACCAAACACATTTAGACTGCATGGGTTACACATATTTCTCAAAAAACAACAAGTGCAGGACAAAGAGGGAACCGCTCAGGAAACCAGCTTTCAAGCTGCTATCGTAACAAACAGCCTCTGCAATTAGGTCACATAAATTGTTTCTGTGATAGCAGCTTACTCCTGCCTGCTCTCTTTCTCAGGTCAGCCCTAGCAGATGCCATTACAGCATGCTATACGTTAACTGCCCCCACAAAAAGCAAATCCAGCGTTTTTGCTGCTGTAATGAGAGGTTCCTGCTGTGCAGGAGGCACGGCCCTCCACCTGCGCCCTTCCCTTCACCTCCCCAGGAGCTGCTGGGCACCAGAGCAGAAGTACCAGAGCGGGCCCCGGCACGCGAGTCCTGCCGAGTTCAGCCGTGTCGCGCGCCCAACCGCATGGTTTTACATTTTGCGCAGAACTAGCCTACTTGTGCTACACGCGTTTCTAAGCCATGAATTGACAAAACGCAACGTGAGAGTTACTAGATTTACCAGACCCAGCTCCAGCCGTGCCTCCCGGCGCCGGCTGCCTCCGCCCGCGCCCCGCCGCACCTGGGCGGCACGGAGAGAAGAGGAACGGAGAAACGCCCAGAACGGGGACACAGCGCTAACACGGACGGCAGTCCAGGCGGCGACGCAGCTGCAGCCGGAGGAACGGAGGCAGCTCGCCAGCCTTGCTCCCTGCCCCCGAGGAGCCGCAGCCAACAACCCCGCGGCCGCTCCAGCGCCGCCCACCAGCGCGGAGGACGCGGCGCTCCGGAGCCGGGGCCGGGACCGGCCCGCTCGGGTCCCGCTCCACGACGGCAGACCCGCGCCGCGGCCCCGCCAGCAGCGCCCGGCCGCCCTCCCGGCAGAGGCGGCCCCGGCCCCGGCCCGCCGAAGGCCCAGGCCGGCCCCACCTTCACGGCGCGCGGCCTCCGCCCCTCCCGGTACTTGGCGCGCGACTCGCAGACCCCCAGCTGCGCGTGGTGCTTGCAGGCATCGCCCAGCCCGCCGCTGCTGCTGCTGCTGCTGCTGGCCGCCATCTTCCCATCACCCACCGCGCCCCGCGTAGGCAGCCCTAGCTGCTCGCCGAGGGAGCAGCCAATCAGACAACGGGCGGAACTGTCATTGGCTCCCACTGAGGCGGAAATGGACGGCATCGATAAGCCAGACAGAAGGAGCCGAGGCCTTCGATAGGGAAGCCAATCGGAGGCAGGGAATGAGTATATGCCGCGCCCGCATTGGCCGGCAGTGGGTTATACCATCGTTTCGGGGGCGGCAGGGGGGATTTGGGGAAGGCCTGGCCCGCTCGCTCGCCTCCGAGTGGGCAGCTCCCTGCTAGGGCGGAGCGGGCGCGCAACGGCGGCGGGCTGCGGGGGCCCGGCCGGCCATCGGCCGGCATGTGGGGCAGCGGCAACCCCGGCGGAGGCGGAGCTGGAGCTGCCGCGGTGACGGTCGTCTTGAGCGGGACCCGGGACTGCTTCCTGCACTTGCCTCCCGAGCTGGCCTCTCACCTCCGCCTGCAGCAGGTACCGGGTGGGCTCCGTTCGGGGCCTGGGCGGAGGGACGCCTCAGTCAGAGAGGATTATGGGGGAGCACCGTCTGCCCCCCCCCGGCATCCCGTTGCTATGGTGACACGACGACGTCGTGCGCCCACGCTGCGCTCTGGCGGCCGGGCCCCGGAGGAGCGGCCCTGCTTTGTCATCCGTTCTTCGTCCTCGGGTGCCGGAGAGGTTGGGATTGATCTCCCAGCGCGGTCCGGCACTGCTGGCTTCTGCCTCTCTCTCAGCACCCTGTATTTTATAGCTGTTTTCACCAGCGTTCACTGCGTAGGTAAATTAGCCTTCCGCGTAGGAGGTGAGGTGGTAAACCCAAGCAGAATCGTCGTTCTTGGTGTACATAAGTCTTTCGCTATATATTCCCGTCGTATAGAAAGGGACTCTTGTCGTGCAAAGTCCTATTAAGTATGTGGATCAGTAGCAGGAAGGGCACCTTAGGTTTTTAAACAACACGTCACACATGAAAACAAGGGCAAAGCCCACGTGCGTCCCTTATGGGATGAACGAAAGAATTAAGGATCTGCTAGCAGAACAACAGGATGAAAAACGGCAAGAATGAGCGGGTGAAGACGAAGAGATGGGAGCGAAGCTCAGGAGCGGAGGTGGTGGCCACAGTCGTAGCAAAGCCCCTCTTGGCCAGAGTGGCCTCGCCCAGTGCACGTAACTCGCTCATTTCCCAAGACCAGGAAGGACATTTCACAAAAACAAAATCATCTAGGCTTGTAAAAACCTGCTCTTTTTTTCTTTGGGGTAGTAGAAGCAGGCTGGTGGGGTTGCAAGAAATCCGGTATAAATGTTCACTTCATTTCTGCAATGGTTTCTGGATGTTTTGCAAATCTGCTGGCAAGAGAGAGGAAAAAGGAGTGCAATTGCTTTGAAGTCTTGTAGCGTCATTCTGTGCATAGTTGGTTATGGTGGGCGCCTGCTTTTACTTAACGCGATCCACAAAATGAAAATATATGATCTCCGAAATCTTGATAGAAATAGCATATTAAATGCAATCTCTTCAATAAAAATGGTAAAAAGGGGATAAATAATTATGTTACTAGATTACACTGAGTAAATCATAAAAAAACTCGAATCAAAAGCTAAATTTAATTGCAGAAGGTATTAGATAAGTAGGTGACAAAACAGTCTACAAAACTCAAAGTTGTGTGAAGATTAAGGCACTCAGGGAGAAGCTTTATCTGTGCGAATATGGGTAAGGGCTGCAAATTAAATGTTACAGTTGGTAAAAGGATCTTGGAACCATTGTAGATATTCTCTGGAATGTTTTCAGAGTTTACCAAAAAGTCAAATAATATTTGAAATCATTAGGATAGAGTTGAGAACAGAACAGAAAACATCACTATGCTAATGAGTAAGTCTGTGGTATATCCACACTGTACATCGTCTTGGTCAGTTGATTTTCATAAAAATAGTAATTTTTGAAAAAAAAATACAGAAAATGACAGTTGAGTGATACAATGTAGGATATAGTCTCTTTATGTGGAAACTGAACATATTAAGATTCTTCAGTCTGCAGTCAAAATAGCTAAGCGGTTCTGAAACAGATTGATAAAATCATTTTGGTCTGAGTTTCTGTGATTTGGGACTTATTTTCAATATTCCCTAGCTCATGAAAGCTTGGAGTCCGTGCAAATGTTACAATGCATGTGAAGTTTAAGCATATACTTGTGGTTTTTCCTCATTTGGGAAATAGAAATGTGTAGTTATACATTTCTGTAAGATATTTGTTTGATAGACTGTATTACAGAAGAAGGGAAGAGGAATTATTTTCCTCACTTAAAAATAATCCATAAAAATTAAAAGCTGTTTAACAATTGAAACCAACACACGCTTCCATGTTGAGAGTTGTGCAAATAAGTAACGTGGAGAAGAATTCCAAAGAAGGTCTTGGTTAATAAGAAGTTGGCCAGTCTGCCAGAATTAAAAAAAAAATTCTGTCATTGCTAATAGAAACACCCATTGCTAATATGTTGTAAATGCTGCAAGTTATTGTTAGGGAATATTAATTAAAATAGGGCATGTAAAATCCAGAAAATATTTTTAATTCCTTTGATCTTTCTAATCAAATACAGTTTAGCTTGACTAATAGTCATCTTATTTAGCTTGTTTGATGTTAATTTATTTTATTTCTTTGAAACTCATAGGGCCAAGCTGTGAAAGTATCCTGTGGTCATCAGCTTATATTTTTGAGCTGGATGGAAATCAGGCATCGAGGTCACCAGGGTGAAAATATTGCAGAGATTAACAGACAGTTGGCAGAAAAACTTGGCATTACAGATGGAGAACAGGTTTGAAATGCAGTCTTTTTTTCTTATTTAAATAAAGAGTATATTGCAAGATACCTAAAAAGGTGAGAATTTACAAGTTAGCTATGACCTTCTTGTTTCATGTATTCAGACAGTTACTTCATTTGTATCTCCTCATAGGAACAGTTAACCGTCATGAAATGTCTCAAACATGGAAGGATTTGCTCATTAAATCATTAACAATTCCCTAAATAATGTTAGGATAGGCTTGTGGGTAGGTCTTTGCAGAGTTGGAGCCGCTAACTGCAGTGCCATTAATTTTAGGAAAATACACTTTTAAGCAATTAAACAATTTGGGAATTATCTCATGAGAATATTTTGCCTGGAGTTCCTGGGTTTTTAAAGTAGTTCTTGACTTACTGCATATTTCTTCTTGTTTGACTTGTTTATTTGATCTTATTAAATTTTCATCCCTTTTCTTCCTCCTTCACCATATGTCCCAGTGTGTCCTCTCTCTTTGAACATGTATTTAAATTGGCCTCTTACTCTTGGACACTGTGTTAAACTTCTTGTAAACGATGCTTTCATTGGACAGAAGTTGAAGAGATGCCCAAGAGGCAGGCAGAGCTTTTCGACACTGGTCTATTAAAATCTCAGCATCCAAGGGTATTTTCATATTAATAGGTAGAGATTTAAACGAACAAGAATAGAAAAGTATTATTCTACACAATGTTATTATGTAGTATATTCATATAGGCCTATTCTCTCATATGGAACATTTTATTCAGCATAATAGAAGACATCAAAGAATGTGGCTCAAAGCAGTGTATTATCTTACCTTGTTTACTTTTTTAGCGTATTCTCTCTAGAAATGATGTATCTATTTGCAGAACTTTACAATTTACTGGTTCAGTGGGAAGGTAGCTACCCTTTTTAGTTCTAGCAATTAATAGCCTTCAACAGAAAAACAATTGACAGAGGAAAGCTAAGAGAATCTCACCCAACTGTTGCCTGGAAATAATAATCTGTACAATCAAATGAATATATGAATAATTAGGTAGTTTTGCCATTGTTTTGGATTCGAGAATTGCACATTTGCTGTGTTTCATAATAATATGCTCTTCTATTTACCATGTTGGGGAAAAATTATTCCTCTCAACTTTTGCTTCCAACTGAAGACCTAGAGGAATTTAAAATTGATTGGTACTTTTATAAAAGCTGACCTGAAATAAATCTCTCTCAGAGGACAGGTAACTAGTTTTATCTCAAGAAAAGTTTAATGAAGTTTATTTAAAAATGTATGACATGATATTGTTTGAAAATTGTTACTTTCTGTCAAATGGAACCTTCGGTAAAAATTGACTTTTGAAATATATGTTTAATGCTTTCTGAAAAGCCTAAGCCACAATAGCTTATATCATTCCTCCTGATACACAGGACCTTAAAACTGCTCTGTGGAAGTGGGGCTGCTTCCTGTGAAACCATTCATGTAAAGGAGCTGGTTTTGCTTTTGTATTGTACTTTTTCCTCATTTTTTCAGCTGTTTCTGCCTTATCTAAATTTGTGCACAATGCAGTTTTTCAGCATTCTAAAGTCCAGAACATTTAAAAATAAGAATTTTAAAATGCAGAGATGACTGTGTGATCAATATGCATTAAAAATTGATTGTTACCAGCTGATAAAACTCTTGATGCTTTTCACGTTCACTTCCATTCATGATTTGTTGAAGTCCCCAAGCATGCTCAATGCAATCCATTTCCAATCTGTTGACCATCCATTTTCTGCTTATGAATTACCTAGTGTTATTAAGAAGATGTATGTTCGAAGTAGTGACAACGTATCATGAAGGAGATGTCAGTTTTCTAGTTGAATTAAAGATGGAGCTTTTATGTGTTTAAAAATAAGAAGTTAAGTATTTTGAAATGGTGTTACTTAAGTATTTTGAAATGGTGTTACTTTTGCCAGGTATTTCTTGAACCCTGTTCCCACGTCTCCTCCTGTCAGCAAGTAGAAGTGGAACCACTCTCAGCAGATGATTGGGAAATTCTGGTAATAAAACCCTTTCCACTGTTCACATCCTTTTCTTACAGATGACAGAGATTCTGACACAAGCAGTTTTTTGCACAATACCCCATTCTTTTCAGCCCTTAAGGAAATAGTAAATGTGGTGGGGTTTAATTGTATTTTATATTTCAAATGGTGTATTAGAAGGAGACAAACAAATGTTAAAAATGTATGCAGTATTTAATTTATGATATCACATTTCCCCAGGAACTGCATGCTTCCTCTCTTGAAAAACGTCTTCTTGACCAGATTCGAATAGTATTTCCAAAAGCCATCTTTCCTGTATGGGTTGAACAGCACACTCACGTTTACATCAAAATCGGTAAGCAATGGTGAAGGCTCTTGTGGCACCTTAAGTAAGCTGATTTGCAAGGGTGGATGCATTCATTGACATGCTTTGTTCATACTCAGGTACACTTATGCCAGCAGCCTCCTATGGGAGATTAGAACCGTGCACGGAGCTTCTGATACGTCCCAAAACACGTGAACTTGAGGAAAATATCACCAGCACACCTTCCACAGAAAGTGATATCTTGCTTAAAAGTTTTGTGAAAAATAACATGGAGCAAGAAGAAACAGTAAAGGATCCTTTTGCCAAACAACCTTACTTAAAGCCAGGAGTCCTTGAACAGAGTAAGGCTGATGCAAACATGACTTTTGGCTCAAATGTTCTCCCAAATATGTGGAATTTCATAGGGAGCATTTTCTCTCATACATCTGAACAGAAACAAAAGACTTTGTGTGATAAAGATGAAATGAGCACCTTCAAAGACAAGCTGATGAACTTAATTCACGTGGATTCCATTTTTAGAGTATGTCAGTCCCAGCCTCCCAGCGTACAGAATGCATCTGCCACTTATGCATTTCTGAAATGCAATGCTATTCATGTTTTTCCGTGGAATTTAGAATTTATTGATTTGGATCCAAATCCTGTAGTAACTTTTGGGAAAATTAATGAGCTGCTTTCCCCAAGACAGCGTCATCAAGAAGCAAAGCAAAATCTGCCATTTGAAAAGCAAAAGCATTTGACTAGTACGCAAGACAAAAATAATTCTAATCCTGATAGCAGTCAAGCATCCAGTGAGGGATCTGTTGTTCAAATCGTTTGGAATGGATTTGAAGACCTAAAGAGTGTCATAGAGTATGGTCACAGTGGGGAACCCCTACATGTTGGAAGAGTTTGGGTCAGTTTGAGCACACTATCTTTTGGGCTTTTTATTGGATATTTTCTATTGGATAATTGTGGAACTGGCTAGTTAACATGAAGTTTTGGGATATAGACTTTGTGTTAAGCTCTCAAGTATACTAGAATCAAATAATATTTACTAGAGCTGTTCTTTGCTAAGCTGTCTCATTCTGGACTACATTACTTACCATCATCCTCCAAGATGTACAGCGTACTCTGGGTTTCTGCACCGTTAGCATTTTTTCACCAAAGGGAGAAAATTCTTCAGTGTTTCTGGAGGGAATGCATGCTTTCTTCAAAATCTGTTGGTAGCCATTGTATTCATGAATGCATAATGAGATTCTTTTCATTAGTTAGCACTTTGAAGTGTGCTTTGGACTCTAGGTGTCATCAAACTGTAAAGTAATGGGATCACGTATCCTAGCACTATATGATGTTTGTGAGTCCTTTTATATACTCTTTAAAACACATCTTAAAAAAAAATAACTAGCTTTTATATAATTTAAACTATTTAAGTTTTTATATACTATTTTGCAAGGTGGCACAAGTCCTGGTGTGCAGACACTGACATTTCAGTTTGTTCTGATAGAACTACAGCCTGCTTATGTTCTTTCTTTCCTGGAAGCACATGTGGGATCAACAAAACTAGATAAAATGCACTCCAAATCACCATTTGACTATTTTGACATAATATACTTCTCACTATTCAGTTATTTTTTTGTTGAGAGTAAGAGGAAGAGCCTGCAGTGGTCTTTACCACTAAATAGTTTGAGAGATGTAACAATTTTCCAAATGTCAGCAACCATAAAGTCTTTCAGACTTAATAAACATTTTTGAGATGTTTTCAGTTTGTTTAAAATAACACAGAATAGTTGAAAAGTAGTTTCCTTTTTAAAAAAGCCAAACTGACTGCTACAATTAGACTGGATTTTCTCTCTCTGTGCTGCAGATGTGCTTAGTTCTGATCTGTATAATGGTCTGTTTACCTGCCCATGTAAAATTAATTTTAATGAGAAAATGAAAGTAGAGTTGCTGTTTTTCTCCTATACTAAAAGTATTTTTACAATGTTCTGAGAATTCCTCCTAATTCTTCTTTTTCAAAGTTTTGGGTTTTATTTAAAGAAATTAGTAGATGGTCAGCTGTAGTGAGCACTTTCACAAATAGGATAAAAGGCAATTAGAAGTGTGCATGAGAGAACAAGATCTGGATACCACCATCAATTTTATGGTTTCCTTCTTAATTCTCTTGCAGATTACAGCCAATAAACAGATCAATGATCAAATGTTGAGGTTCTATTAGTAATGAAGAAACTGATGTTGTATTTTATATGCAATGTTATAACTGTTTACTTTCTGATATTTCTCTTTTCTTTGCTTTTATTTTAAATATTTCAGATTCCAGATGGTCTGAGAAAAAAACTGCGTATCGAAATACACTCGACAGTCCGAATTAAGTCAGTTGAATCTATTCCTAAAATTCCTGTATCTCTTATACTCCAACCCAAACAGAACTTAGTGAGTTGATATTCTTGGTCACATATTTGTTTCTATATTGGAAAACTGATAATGTTGCTCTGGTCAAGTTGGGGGGGGGGTATGTTTATTTGTTTTCATTTGTTAGATGAGAGTTTGGAAGTTGTCCATCCTGTATGACATAATTCCAAAGGAATTTCTCTTTTTGAATAATTCCTTGCTTTTTCTTTTTACTACGTAAGTTTAAATTAAGAAGATGCTATGATCTACCTAAACAAGGCTTATCTAGTAATACTATTTTGTATTTTGATCAATGATACTGTAAACATCAAGCCATTAAATTTTGTGTTGCACTTGGTAAATATTTTGAATAGTTTAACATGCTATGTGTAGCAATTTTCTATTTAAAGGAACTGGTAGAGGTCACAGAGCGTGGAAGAAATAGAACTTCTGAATTTTGACTCCTAGCTTCCTGAAGTTATTAGAGGAATGCTGTATAGTACCTTTTAAATCATAAGGTCTTCTGTTATTCTCAAATTGTGAAAATTTCTGATGTGTTTCTTATTAGAAGGGATGTTAACATGAAGGAGAAATGGCATTGGTACGGAAAAGATACACTTTCTGTTTAATTAGGTTTCAAACATAAACAGTTGCTGTCAAAATAGCAACAATAATCGATAAGAATTTTGCATCAGACCCTCCTCTGCATTACATTAATACTAGTTCAAACCTGGCAAATTTAAGTGTATACATTTAAGCCTATAAAAACAAACACAAAAAAGAAGAATCATAGAGTTAAAAAGGAAATACCCATTTTAAGTCTTCTAGGAGAAGACATGCTTATACTCTTCAAACATTGCAGTGCCCATTAGATTTCCTAAGAAAGACAATTGCAGTAAAATTATTATAGTTTTTTTATGTGCTGTTTAGTTTACTTCCTTTTAATGCTTCCTTTTAATTTTTCTTTTCCTCATGCTAAAGATTTAATTTTCTAGAGTTATATCATTGAATCCCTCTGTTTTCCTCTAAGTTAGACATATCCAGTCTTCTGAGTGACAGTAAGAACATGCTTAGTACCAGTTCTCACAGTCTGTCAGATGTAGCTCTGGAATGATGTATTTCTTCATAATATACTGTATGCTTGTTTGTGTGTGATACGGGCCTGATTATTTCCCATGTTAGCTGCCCTTCAAAGCTTTAAATACAGCACTTCCCATCCTAGCAGGGCTTATGCAGGTTTATTCTTTATCCCCAATATTCTAATTTGGTTTCTTACCTACAGAGGAATGGTTGAACTCCATTATTTTTTCATATTGGAGTTAAAAGAAGTATTCTGGCAGTAATCTGCGAAAATCGTAACAAGTAGTTATGTGTGCTTTTGTATGTTTTAAATATGGATTTCTGCCTTTCCTTTCTAATTCAGTTGAATTTTTTGTAGTTCTTGGGAAAAAAAAAACTGACCAATGCAGAAAGAAATATGACAGTAACTTTCATTTTCCTTTCTGAATACTGCTTACATGATCTCGGTTGATTCCCCTTTTTTTTTAGACAGGAATTACACTTCTTTGATTAGGAACTCAGCCAAGAGATAGGTGATCTCAACTCGATTTCTTTTCCTATTCCATTTAACTAGGTGATCTGGGGTAAGTCATTTGGTCTCTTTGCCTGCCTGTTGAAGTTTGTTGGTGGTGCCCCCGACCTGGATGAGCCCAGGATTCTCTGTGTAGGAAGCAGGGTATGCAGGGAAGAGAGGGGTGTAGTGAGCACCCAAAGTAAGTCACAGGTCAATATTGGTGCATACCCTGGGGGCTCTTTCAAACCCAGGAGCTGAGTAGTGCTCTTGGATCTGGCAATGCGGATAAGTAAAACAAGAATAAAAGCTTTTCCTTGCCCTCACATCGGTGTTCCAAAGATAAAATCTTTAGAGGTGGTCAAAGATTCAACTGTTGCCCTAGCAATGGCTAGGCAGGTGCTTTCCATAGAGCAGTTGATAGAAATGGTGTTTGCTGGCAAAATGCTATTTTCTAAATAAATAAAATGTTTATATCTTCTTCATCTCTCTGCTACTGTAAGAGAAACAAATGCCTCATGCATAGGAGGAAAACAGTCTTACTAACACTTTGTTTTGTTTTATTTCCCTCTTTCTTTTTCCTGTTAGCATAAAGATACACATGAAGATGATGTTAAATCTGCTTTCAGTTCTTGGTTGCAGGATTCCACTACTGATGATCACCCATGGATAATGACAAGCAGAGACTGTATACATCTGTCTGTTAAAGAAGGTAAGGATAATACTGTCCTGCGCTGTAGCTGTCTTAACTGTCCATTATGGAATTTACTTAGGCAATATGCCATTTAATCTCTTTATACACAATTTAACATAATAGATATCTCTTTACAATGAAACTGTAAGCATGAATTATGCTTCAATTATGATTAACCTTTTTTATTCTTTAATTTGGGATTATATCGTATTAATTCAAAATACAGTGATCTGTTTCATCTTGTGAGGAATAAAAACTGAATGTATTTGGAATTTTAATAGTTGTTCCTTGGGTTTTTACAGGAATGGAGGAGTTTGTCCTTAGTGTAGTGCATCCTGCGCACATTGAAGAAAATAAGTCTGAGAATATTTTTATACTGAGTCGCAGTTTGCTGCAAAAGACTAACATACAAGTAAATATCACATAGTATCAGGTATCAAGTAATTTAAATTGTTATATTTGGTTAAAAATGTATTGCATTTTATATATAACATATTTTGGTTTCCCTTTTTAAATAAATAATGCCAGTCTGTTCATTAAATTGTATCTGCATTCTTTATATGTTATTTTATAGCTGGAGGCATTGGTGAGATTCCAGGCTTGCCACACTTGTCACTGAATTTCATAGTCTATGTCAAACTCTCAGAAAAACCAATTAGAGCAGAGGAAAGTCACTATTGTCCAAGTTTAACATACTATTCTTATACTTAGCTGTTCTTTCCCTTATTACCTAAACCACTGTAAAAACACTTCACAGTGTATCTGGCAGGAACAGTAGCTTGTTCTGACAAAGATGAGACATATTCCCCATTCAAATCTACCAAGCTCACACTGCCTTCTTTTTTATGTAGTTTCTGTGCCTTCTGTTTCTTCAGTCTTTCCTTTCTCAGCAGAATAATTATTTCTATTTAATATTAGGATTACTGTTCCCATTAATAATTCTAGTTGAACCAGTGCCCATGACTCCAGGGTTATGGTTATAGGAGTGGGATAAGATTTTTTCATTTTTAAACTGGTACAGTTAAATTTCAGCAGAGAATTAAGGTGCCCTCTTTTGGCTGTTTAGAATAGAATTTTTCTGCAAAATTTAGGATTCCTGTTAAAAAAAAAAAGTAAAACAAGAGCTTTATTTCTACTGGTAGTAGAGAAGTACAACAAGTCTTCTACAAATTGTGCTAGTGACTGGTACTAAGGTGAAGGGGTGAAGTGCATTTCTTAATAGCAGTGTCAGCTTCTCCTACCAGCCTGTTCTTATCTGTGAACCTCTCTGTTTAGCCCTGTTTGCTTGCCCAGCTTTCCATACTAGCACACCGGTGAACTAGGCTGAAAAATTAATGCAGCTGAAAAAAGCCAGGTGTTTTGTCGGGTTACTTTTCACCCAGGTCAGACTCCTGATCTGATTCACTATCCTGCCTCACAAGTGCTCATGCCAGCACAACAGTGGAGGGCACAGGAGAAGGAACAAGTAATTACAGGTAGGGAAAGAGATGATGGGCTGCGTAGTCTGGTATAAACAGCCCTTGGCCTTAACATATAATCATAGGTTGTTACATCACTGTAAACACCGGATTGTATTTTGGGAATAGTTGTATCTATGCCATTTTACCAGTGCATCTTTCTTTCAAGCACAATAAGCTTCAGCAAAGCACACATGCAACATTTTCTCTACACAATTCAAAAAATGGCTAGTGACCTCTATACACTTCTTCTGTAGTTATATTTAATGTAAAATACTAACTCTTTCCTTTGTTGTAGGTTCTTTTACATCCTCTAACTAGAAAAACTGATGGTGACAGCCAGCCACCTATGTGTGATACAGACAGGACCCTTCCTTACGACAAACTAAATGATTTAGGGTGAGACATTTTCATAGTAGAAAACATGGGAGGGAATGGGAATGGGAATTAAAAAAAAAGGAGTATTGGTGGAAATGCAGATTTTTTGAATACTAAGCCAGATCAAAAAAACCCTCTGCATCTTTCGGCTTGTGTCAGGTTCAGACTGTATCCTAGTATATGTAGGTGGTTAATTTTGTCCTCTGAATAGTCTTACTGCAGTGAATAGAAAACTTCATGTGACTGAAGATACTCATGTACTGAAAGTTCACCATGTCTGACAGTAGGATGGGAGGTCTCAGAACTGTGTAAGTTTCAGAAGAAATACTGATAGCTCAGTGGCTCCTGGTGTGCTTCTAAGTAATATGAAACAGACCTGTGTGTAGCAATAAGGGACACTGGGGTTGTTTTAGCTGGGGTTTCCAAATGAAGCAAAACTTACGATATGTTGCAGTCTCTCTGTCAGTCCTGACAGTAACTTAAACCTGTTTACTTGTTTAACTACATTTAATAGTGTGGGTCTCAAAGAAACTTAGTTCCTACAAGTTTCATCAGAATTGTCAGCTGAGGAGAGAAAAGCAGAGTGGTGTGTCCACTGGTAAAATATGCAATGTAAGCCCAACAGCTACTTGGTCAACCTGCTGGGTTATTCTGGCTACTCTGCCACTGGCAGAGGTGTAGTCTGGAACTAGCCATAGGACATGCTGGTTCTTTCCCAGCAAATAAATTAGTAATATGTAAAGCTGTGGTCGTTAGTAGAAGGGAAGACAGTGGTATTGCGTAGCAAACTTGAAGTAGGGATGGGGCAGAGGGGACATGAGAGACTTGGAGCATTGTGATAATATGCTATCAGCATTGTGAAAGACAACTGAGGATATTATTATTGAAGAGGGAATGGGAACTGATATGGAGGTAGTGTGGTAGGGATGTTAGAAACCAGGATTTGTTTCTTTATTCTGTTTCTCATGGAACAACATTTTTGTTTAAAGTTGAAATACTAAACTGATAGCCTTGCTGTTTGTGGACCTGAAAGGAGCACTGTTGTGTCGAAAGTCACAAAGATTTAGGACCGGTGAAGGATAAGGATGTCTTTAAAGGAACTATATGTTGCTTTATTTCTGAAAAGGCTGAGAAGTTTTCTGACCCAGGCATACTCCATGTTTTACCAATTTGTTACCTTCCTTAGTAGGTTGTTACTCAGACACTCAAATAGATGAAGCCACAAAAGATGGTTAGCTCTTATCTTCTGAAAGCTACCTCATGCTAGGATGGTATACAATGACTAGATAACCCTTACATTGTGGGGGTGTTCTGCAATGTCTGTCTGCATCCTCTGTGTCACCACTGCAGAATAAAGATGCTGTCTCTTCAGACTGAACTGTCTTTAGCTTTTTCTTGAAAATGTGAAGTATGTCACAATGTGTCAGCACTGAAACTTCACCATACTGCAAGCTATTACTACTTATGTATTGTGTCCTGATGCTACCCTAGGCCATTTAATGTTTTATTTGCTCTGCAGAGGAGTGGACAAAGTAGGAACATCTTCCTTTGAACACATAAGCCACAGTCTTCTGGGGCGTCCTTTATCTCAAAAGCTTGCTGCTATTTCTGTGGGACTACGAGGTGGAGGGGTGCTTCTCACAGGAGGAAAGGTACACACTTCACTACTCTCTACTTGCAAACCCTCCCATATTGTTTTCTATAGTTACAAAGCTGTTTTCCTTAATTTTCTTTGATACCATGTGAATTCCAAAGAATTAAAGAACAAGCTGAAAAAAGAGCAGTTAACTGATTAGAGTTAATTCAGTAAAACATTATATTATGTATATGTGTATGCATTATATGCATACTTCATCAAAATATATTCATATTTCATGTATGTGTATATATATATAATACACATATAATTTAAGTGTTAAAGATTGTTACCAATGCAATTTCAATTCATTGCCTTAGGGAATTAATTTACTTTGTGTTTATAGTATAATAAATCCTTCTTGTCTCTGAAATATTTGAATGAAGATATGAATATAGTATTTTCTCCTGTGTTCTAACATGAAGTGAGAGTGAAGTTGATACTCTTGTTTTCCTGTTGCCTCTTACAGTGATCCATTTAGTACCATATTCCACTAAAACTAACAGATGTCTTAACACTGAACTCAGTGGAATCAGAACACTGTCTGTAGTGGATGTATCCACTCTGAATTTGTTTCTACTTGTTTCACTCTAGGGCTTTGGTGTCTACCAAAAGATATAAAGACAGAATACATATATACTTTTGGTGAGGAATAAAACTAGTGTGCATACAGCTTTACCAGCTTGTTAACTGTTGTATACTGTGACAAAAACTCCACAGAAACAGAAGGAACTAGTTCTGTCAATTTACATTAGTTCACATTTCTTTTTGTAGGGAAGTGGAAAGTCAACATTAGCAAAGGCCATCTGCAAAGAAGCATTCGATAGACTGGATGCTCATGTAGAAGTAATTGATTGTAAAGCTTTAAGAGGTATGATAATTTTTTTTCTAATCTCAAATGTTTGCTGTATGATGAAGCAGCACAATTATGAAGTTCTCATATTTAGTCTGAATAATTTTTCTAGTATTATTACTGCTTTTGCAAGGATATTTGATGCCCCGCAATGAGCATCTTTAACAGTCTGATGAAAATACGTCTGCCGTAAGCTTATTTCACACTTTTGTCAGTTTCTGTCCCACTTACCACCACCAAATTCAAACCATGCTTGCCATGCTTATTTCTAATTGTTACAAAATAGGAAGAAGTTGCAAGTTGAACTGTGTGTTTTTTCAGCTGTGCTAGCTGGAACAAATGTTATATTAACAAATCATAAGTGTTAAAAGATACCTGTATTACTGAGTGAAAGGATTACACAGGCACCAAAGAAGGATCGAACAACCAGCTGAAACCTGATTTATGATGGCATATTTACTAACCTAGTGTATGTTGGCAATAGTCATCTAACACTCATGATTATAGATGATGATGAGATGAATCCTTAGATTTTGTGAGTTTGAAATAAGTATTTTGCACCAAAGGTGGAAGTGGACAAAAAAGGCTTTTTTTTACTCTTTCATTTACTGGCTTTCCTAAATAGTCTTGTTGTTACAGGGGCATAGAATACTCAGCTGTTTTGTTACAGAGTCCATATATTGCATGGCTATACTCTTGGCTTAAGTCCCTACAAAGCTCCTTACTCCAGAGAAAAAGGGAAAGATTGATAAAGAGCTAGGTCCTTCACTTTCAGAAATTCTACCAACTGCAGGACTCTTTAGTAGCTAATTTAGGATGTTGCTGATACTGCTCTGTCTTTAACTGTCCAGAAATTAGACCTGTAGGCTTCTATAGTAGTTAGTGAAAGATGATTAATCTCATTTTAGGATGGGTGGATCCTTCTAGTACTTTTTTGATGGAAGATGTGGACTCTTTTCTTACTGACTGTTGACTCTGGTTTGATCTTGGTACCTGGATTTATGCGAGTAAAATTAAGCTACACGAATCAAAACATTGTTACATTACATGAGCAAGATGTAGTCAGTCTGATGATTTTTTTCCTTATATGTTTTGTCATTAAAATTGTATTTCTGTTTTAGGAAAAAGATTAGTAAACATAAGGAAAATTGTGGAAGAAGCTTTTCTAGAGGCAGCATGGAGACAACCATCCATTCTTTTGATGGATGATCTTGATCACATTGTTGGAGTCCCTTCTACACCAGAACATGAGAACAGTCCTGAAACCGTTCAAAGCAATAGACTTGCTTATGGTAATGCTGTGCTACCTGTGTCTGGATAAAAATACAGTGCAACTTAGAATTTCTTGCACCTGAATTGTACTATCCTACCTGGACAATTCTGTCTGTATCATTATTGCCTCTGGACCATGTGGTATTACATGGCAGGGAATCACAAAATATGGTATGTAGACCATTTGTAGACCACCAGCTGAATCAAAATCATCCACTCTGGAGCTTGGCATAGTCATTGCCAATGATGTACACCACTGCTGCTGCTGGTAGTGCCTGTTGTCAGTATCACTGCTAGTGGTAGAGGCTACTCAGTTCCTTTTCATATTGTTCATGCACTCAAATATGTTGCAATTGCTTACAAATCACAGAGGAATCTTTAACTGATAATTATTTATAAGATCAGTATTACAATTGATATACAATTAAAATTGATCCTGTTTTCCATAATTATTATTTATAATTACAGAGATATTTAAATTTGATACTTACTGATGTTTAGAACCACCTTCTTTTAGCTGAGTACTAACTTCTTTATCACCCTACTTGGTATACTTTGTAGAACTTCTGTTTTATTTTACAATGTAATAATCCACAGATTTTAAAAATAAGATTATCAATTGTAGTTTGATATCCTACATATGGTTCCTTTTTATTCCCTAGAATCTAGACAGGGATAAGTTGCAAAATAAAATTAAATTTAAATGATCAAGATTAATATCTTTATTTTTTAGCTGTATTCAACTCTGTTCATGTAAAATTAAAGCCATAGCAAAAAAAATCTTCCATTTCTTAGCTGAGTTTGAGGGAGTTAGCATAATTTTTTATTAAATTACTTTTGAAGTTCAGAAAATCTTACTATCATTACTTTTTTAAAAATATGCACTTACGTTACTTGTAGAATTGTTTGTGGGTTTTATTACTTTATTTACAGGTATAATGCATACAACAGAGGTTTAGAGTTTTAAAGATTATTCCTTGAAGATCTACCTTGCATCCATAATTTCTTTGACTTTCATATATTATTTTTTCCTAGATCACTTATTGTCTAGGCTTAGCATCTATTTTAATTCTTATAGCTTTCCCTTTTTTGTTTGCATGGAGGAAATTATATTTCTAGAACAGTGATCATAGTGGACAAAAAAAAATCCACATTTAATATCCTGTGGTAGATATCATCAGTGATGTTACAAATTTAGCTTTTAAAGAGCACTTCTGATGGCATTTTATTAATGGAATGTACTGTCCTAGAAAAAATAATTATACATGTTTTTTAATTTAAGAAAAAACCTGTAAACATGGGAATAAACCAAGTATATATTAAGATGTTACATTTTGTGTGCCCTATTGCTGCTCTCCAGTACAGTAGAAATGTCTATTATGAAATGCAGAATCTTTTGTTATTTTACAATTCATGGAGCAATGTCTTCTGTGTTTAGTTTTGAAAGATCTGATAAAAGAAATTATTTCCATGGGGAGTTTGATTGCATTAATTGCCACAAGTCAGTCTGAACATTCCCTACATCCTTCCCTGGTTTCAGCTCAAGGAACTCACATATTTCAGTGCTTCAAATGTATCCGATCTCCAGATCAGGTAAATTCAGGTAAAATGGTGAAAATGTTGTTTGCCTTCCCTGCAGCCTCAAATACAGTACTGGAACAGCAAAAATATTGGGTTACACCCAAAGATGAGAAAAAATCTAGAAATCTTAGAAGTTCTTTCATGATACTTAAATACCTCAGAACTTTTATTCTTTTAAAATTTTATAATGACAGATATAAGTAATCCAGTGAAAACTCCCAGTTGGCCCCACTCTCATCTTCAGTGGCAAGAGAAGGGTGTATTCAGAGGACATTTCAGTTCAACGTAAAACAAGTCAGGTTGTCTAACATAGGTGAGATATGCATGTCTCCTTGTTACCTGTAAGGGGATTCTAGAGGAGCAGCTTTGAAAAAACATGTAAGTCACTACAGTTAGATAAATGAGATTAAACCTAAGTGTGTTTTTTCACTGCTCAGAGGAATAAGTATGTCCCTAGAACATGTATTTTAAAAATGTTATTAAAACTGAATGTTAATTCTATGGGAAGGTTTTGAGCTGGTTTTCTATACTAATTATATCCCTCTACTTTTGAATATAGTCCATTTTGAAAAGTAAGAAGGATAGAGGGAAGAATAAACAGTATAACTTCATTGCAGGAGAAAACAGACACTTTGTACCTGTGCATGCATTAATGACATGACACAGACTTGGCAACTCATTCGTATTTAACACGAGTTGTTCCTGTCTGCTTGTCTTCTGTCACAGGCTAGCAATTGAAGGCCACTGAGGCGGAGATTCTGCATTAGATAGAGTGTAGCTTTCTCCCACTTCCTGCAAGTCTGCTTTTATCATTTTTAATACTAATACATGAATAAGGATGAGACATCACTGGAAAAGTCAGAATCTCAAAAGATACCAAATTATGTGATGTATTTTTATCTAATGCAATATATTTCATCTCAAATATATTCTACTCATATCAGCAAAATGAAAGATGTTCCTTTTCCTGTGAAAGAGAAAAAATGGGTGTATAACAGTAGAATCAGGGGGTGGAGGATTGTTTCATTATTACTGTTGGATTTAAGATAGCTGTGGCGAGGTAAACATTTAAAGTTATAAAACTGGTGAATTTATTGAAATTCACCAAAGAACTAACTTTTGTTTATGTTCATGCCTTCTCAGATTTTGTTATTTGAAGGTTTGGTGACATGTAAATATTTAAGGAAATTTTAGTAACTCTCATGTATTTATTTCTGAATTTCTAAAATCCATATAAATAGTAAACTCAGTATACACTTGCTGCACAATTCTATTTTTCAGAAGCAAAGGTGTGAAATGCTGTATTCCATAATAAAAAAGAAACTGAATTCTGATATAAAGAAGTTCTCTGATCTTGACCTCCAATGTATTGCAAAGGAAACAGAAGGTTTTGTTGCTAGAGATTTTACTATGCTGGTTGATCGTGCCATTCATGCCTGTGTTTCCAACCAGAATGCATTTCAAAATGGTGGTATGTTGACAACAAAATCTCTTATTTCATATTCATACTTCTGTTATCCAGAACCTGTGGAGTAATACAGAACTAAAAAGCCAGTTTTTATGTTTTATGTTTAAAATGTATTTAATTGTTATATATTGTGAGGAATCTGTTACTGGTAGGCTGTGTGTTCTTTTTTTTTTTTCAGGATTTTTTTTTCTTTTTTTTTAAGCAGAATTGAATCTGTCAACTATGGATTTTCAGAAAGCTCTAAAAGATTTTACTCCATTAGCTCTGAGAAATGTCAACCTTCATAAACCTAAAGACATTGGCTGGGACAGGATTGGTGGCTTAAAAGATGTGAAGCAAATACTCATGGATACCATCATGTTACCTGCAAAGGTACCCAGTTCTTTTAAATGAGTTACTTGAATCTTGTACATAATGTTAGTAGGGGAAGAATTATTTTTAAGGTGTGACACGGTATTTAACAGAAAGATGACAGGTATGATTTTAAGCTACTTTTGTAGCTTCCCAGTCTTCAGCTGTCTTCAGCTACTGGAAAACTCTTTCTCCTTCTTCTTCTCTCTTCCAAATACAAAAGGCAATAGCTTGTGCTTTTGTACAGATCAAGTATTGCTCTCGAATATCGCAGTATTGCTGATATCATCTTTGCTACAGTCTCTGTTGCAAGGTTTGTGATTAGGCTCTGTAAAAATAACATTTCCAGCTGTTTTCTGCAGTGCTTCTGCTAGAAGAGTATTCTCTTTTGGATAAATGCCAGTCCATCAATTCCCCTTTATTTTACTTTGGCCTTTCTGCCTTGCTTAAAACTTCCAGCATTGAGATGAGCCATCTATTTCAGTCTTCAGAAAATGACTGAACAGTTTTCTATATAATGGACAGAATCTTTTATGGTATACTTATGTAATTTGATCTTATCAATTGGTGATTAAAATAGGAATTTAGAAGTACCATTATGGACATTATAAAGCTCTAGTGCATCCCTATTCTGTCCTGTTCCCTCTTGGCAGAAGATACCACTTGTTTGTCTTTTAAGTACCTATGAAGCCTAGGAAACCACTTCAGCCTCAAGTAAACTAACAACAATCCAAATAAGCTCTTGTGATAATAATGTGGATAAAAGAAATTAGACTCATTCTGTTTAGGCAAAAATCAACACTAGTCAGTGATATTACAGTACACTGCAGAATAATTATGTATTTTAGAATATGTCTTGTTGAAATTCTTTTCCAGTATCCAGAATTATTTGCAAACCTGCCCGTACGACAGAGATCAGGAGTCTTGCTATATGGAGCACCTGGAACAGGAAAAACACTGTTAGCAGGAGTAGTTGCTCGAGAGAGTGGAATGAATTTCATTAGCATCAAGGTAGCAAGATTTTGAAGATTCATTGATTCATTTTATTAACTGAATGAAATAGCTTAACATAATACCTGTGAGTATGTGCTTGTGAGAGCAAAATACCACAGAAAGAAACTCATATTTAAAATTTGGTATGTCTCTGGATATCCCACCATCTGACTTCTGAAACTTCACAGTTTTATTACTGAGGGGGATTTTTTGTATAATTATTCATTAGGCAGAATTATAAAATTTAATTAGATGTTCTTAGTTTCCCATTTTTTATAAAAAGATCCTGAATTTTCATTCCACTGGACAATGAAGTTGAGCAATGCATTTTAGACCTATTTTCAAAACACAGTGTAAGCCATTGCCTTATGATACTGTAACACATGTTCTGTTGTAGTAAAATGGAAATTATTACTTTAAAGTAAGTTGGAATGCTTAAAAGTTTCTTTTGGCTTATCTAGACCCCTCAGCTCTTCTGTTCAGAAATGCCACTCTCTTGGTTACAAGAAAATGCTCTAGTATATAAAATCTATGCTGATGTTGAATTACACATTAAAACTAAGAAATATATCATGAATGTTCTTTTCTGGTTTTTTTTTTAGGGACCAGAGCTGCTCAGCAAATACATTGGAGCAAGTGAGCAAGCAGTTCGAGATATCTTTAACAGGTTGGCTTTGTAAAGATTTGTGATGTTATCAATGAATTTTTTTGATTGAAGCTCCAAGAAATAATTTTGTTGTCCTAGGAGAGACATGGCATCAGATCACAAAAGCATCCGAAATGATCAGATGTGCCGAACCAGATGTTCAGATCTTGGCAAGTTCAACTTGACTGTCGTTCTTTAAAAAATGAGCATTTTGGCTCGGATCAGGAGAGCGCTTTTGAAGCTGAACTCCCAGTTCTCTCCATTTACAGTGCATTGGTTCACATCACAGAACTGTCTTGGAAAACACATGCTGAATTCCTTTCAGATGGTTCCAGGAGACAGTCGAGTGTGCTCCAGCTAGTAATGAATGCTCAGTACAGAGGATTATACTAGACTTGGTATTGAGGTCCTTGGTGCCAGTTGTTTTGTTTTTACAAATCTACCCTTACTGACCCTCAATGCTAACTAATATAAACATATCCTACATAGCCTTTGCTTCTCGTGTAGTTTACAGCATAGGCGGTCTTTGTGTTAGATGTACATAAGCCAAGACCTCATCTGCTGTGACTGGATTTTAGAGTTTTCATGTATATTAACACAGTTGAGTACTTCAGAAATTATAAAGTGAGTGCAAGGTATGTCATAAAAATGAGCAGTGATTCCATTGTAATCCAATTCTTCAGAACCTCTTCATTTCTACAGAAAACGGATTTTCTGTTCTCTCATTAAAGATAACTGTTCTCTGAAGCAAAAAGCAGTTACCTTTAATATTTCTAAGAAGTTTTACCTGTGACCCAAACTTAAACAGAATTTAAATATTGCCTCTTTTTTTTCCTTTTAGAGCTCAGGCAGCTAAGCCTTGTATCATTTTCTTCGATGAGTTTGATTCTATTGCTCCTCGCCGAGGTCATGACAACACAGGAGTTACTGACCGAGTGGTTAACCAACTGTTGACTCAGTTAGATGGTGTGGAAGGCTTACAAGGTAGTAATTCATCTGTGTGCTTCTTTTTATGCAAAAGTTTAGCAGATGTTAATGATATTTTTCTGCATTTTCCTAAGGGGTTTATGTGCTGGCTGCTACTAGTCGCCCAGATTTGATTGATCCTGCTTTGTTAAGGCCAGGTCGACTGGATAAGTGCCTGTACTGTCCACCTCCTGATCAGGTGAGGAAACAAAACATCTTACATGAGAGGCAAGGGTAAAAAAAAACTAACGGGCTTTATTCTCATTTTCTTTATATTCAGTGGCATTTCAAACCTGGACAAAGTGGACTTGATTGCCCAGCTCCAGTTATACAACAGTATAAATTCACTGATTTCAGTGTCAATGTGTTTGCATAAAACTGGGGAAAGAGAAGGCTGTTTACCACAGTCTTCAGGATGAAAATTCCTGTGGATATAGCTGATTTAACAAAAAGAAAAATTAAAAAAAGAAATTAGTCTGCAGAAAGAAATTGGATGCAGGGGTAGTGTTTATCATGTTCTGCATCTTTCTCTGAATTATGAGTCCAGTGGATCTGCTATTTGCTTGAAGTGATGAACCATAGCCACTCCCAACCCAACTCTT
Organism: Buteo buteo; assembly: GCF_964188355.1. Taxonomy (NCBI): domain Eukaryota; kingdom Metazoa; phylum Chordata; class Aves; order Accipitriformes; family Accipitridae; genus Buteo; species Buteo buteo. Next base: position 26,547,748 of record NC_134172.1, on the reverse strand, counting down.
GAATTATCTGAAGTTTTCAGAGCAGTTTTATTCTGAATTCAATTGATCCCACTCTTCTTTACCCACATTTAATTTGGAATATTCAGGCTCTTTTTAAGTCAGATGTGTCACTGGTTAGGAAAGGGATGCTTCCCATTGATTTTAGTGGGTTTTGGATCAGGCCTTTGAGGCTGTACAATGTGTGTCTCTGATTCCCTATTTTATGAGAAAAAATTAGTGCTGTTTACTTTCAGATTAGTTGGCGCATACAACAAATACCACATCATTTAATTCTGAAACACACATGAAGAAGATGGTCCTGTGCCTTAAGAACACAGATATACTTCTTTTCCCTGCCCCCTCCCCCTTTTCTTTTGTTTTTTTAATTTCTTGTTTAGAAGATGATCGTTCAGGTAAACAGAAGTTTTTCACTTTTGTTACACTTTTCTTTTTAAAAGGACATATGAGTAGCAGAGTTCACCTTCATATTTTTATATATTTCCTATATAAATATCCCAGATATTAACTGGATATTTAGAGAAATATATTTCTCTGTATACTGCATTTGGTGCAGTTTCTTTTAGGCTCTTCAAGAAAGTGTAACAAAATGTATGCCTATATTTTAAAGATTGATTACTGTACAGTATGTCCTATATGTTACTAGGGTAGTATCTTCTTTAAAAAAGATTCTTCCTCCCTCAGATAGGAAGTTGCTTGTTACAGGGCCAAAGCACTATCTAGCAATCAGGACAAGGAAAATAACAAGTTGCTTTACTGACTTTTTTTTTTTTTCTCTCCCTTTTTACAGAATTCACGCTATGAAATCTTAAATGCTCTCAGTCATTCCCTGTCCTTGGCAGACGATGTGGACTTTCAGGATTTGGCAGCAAAAACAGAACGGTTCACAGGGGCTGACCTAAAAGCTTTATTGTACAATGCCCAATTAGAGGCAATCCATACTAATTTAGGTTCAGGTTTAACACAGGTAGATAAAACTGATACAAAAGAAGTCTCTCCTCTTTTTATTTTGACCTTGATATGTTTGAAAGTACTAATTTTATCCATGTTTTTTTTAGCAAAATTATGTTTAATAAGATTTAGTTTTCCTATATTTATATACAGAGGATTAAAATCTTAATATGTTTGCAGAAAACTGCAAGAATAATGTAACAAATAGTTTAAATACTTCTTAAATGCAAGTTTTTTTCATTTTATGATAGGTGTTTAATGTTAAATAGATTTATGTAAGCCAAGTCTGTTTATCATTGTTATGAGGAATGACCGACAGATCAATAGGGGGATCCCACTCAGAGTTTCTTAGGAGCAGCTAGCAAATTCAATTTTGAGGTGGCATATTTTGGATGATGGAGGAAGCAAGGAATTGGTGGGTTTTGTGGAGTTGTTCCAACAGATTCAGTGTGATCTGAGGTCAGGAGAGAAGTGGAAAGAGAATGGTGATATCTGAAGTGGCCTGGCCTGGCTCATCTTCCAGGCACCAGCTAATACTTGCACTTCCAAGGTACAGGATCCCACCCTTGGTTTATACCCATGTGACTGACAGGTCCTTTGCTCTTTTAGCCTCTTTTCAGCCACCTTTCCTCACATTTTTCATGCCTGTCTTCTGGTGCTAGCTGGAAAGGGGTGGGCATGGCTTCCACCACTCAGAGGTCAAAGGGAAGAGTGGGGTCAGGGGTGCAAAAGCAAGGAGACCTCTTGGGTTCTTTTTGCCCCAGTTGTTACCAAGGGATGCAACTCAGTATTGGGAGGGATCTCCAGCATATCTTCCTTAACAATCCCTTCACTTGTAGCATCAATAAGTAAGTAGTTGTAAGGGTACCTGATGGTTATCTGTCATTAGAGGAGGCCATTGTCTAAGGTAGTGGTCTCCAGAGTGGTGTGCACCCACCCCACATGGTGCACAAGACAATCCATTGAGGTACAGGAAGAAAAGATTAGAAGTCAAATAGTACATTAATATAAACTACAAATAAGTAAATATGCATATATTTGGTGGAGTGTGCTCAGAAATTTTTTACTGATAGGGGTGTACAACCAAAACAGGTTTGCAGACACCAGTCTAAAGCAACAACTGTGATTTCCACATCAGCACTGAAAATGTGTTGACTATGACTAAAGATGAGTACAGCAGTCAGGCACTGTAAAAGTAGACTCACCACAATCTCCTAGAGCACTTTACACAAGATACTAAATTGCTTGGAGGGAATGGTTGAGACAGAAGTGATACAGTGCTACAACAGAAAATGTATGTGACATTTCCCAACACTTGCTGTTAGTGAGTGAGTGAGACAGTTCAAACCAAACAAATAAAACCTTAAGATTATCTCCTCAAATTATTTTTCTAGCATGAAGACAGAGGTTCTACTTAAAGGCATTGGATTTTTCTTAGCAAAACATTTGGAAATGTACCTCCAGAGAAAGACAGATTACTAAAATCAAATGTAAATTGATACTTTCATTTACACTGTGTATGAAATTTTTAAATGTATTTCAGATTGCAATTAGTTATGAGGTAACACTGCTAATGTTCTGTTCTTTGTCACAGGATTTTGGTTCTAGTTCTGATAGTGACTTCAGTCTCTCTTCCATGGTTTTTCTAAACCACAGCAGTGGCTCAGATGATTCAGCAACAGATGGAGAAGCAGGGCTAGAGCAATCTCTTATTTCTTTAGACATGTCTGACTTGCTTCCTGAAGATCCAAGATCCAACATGTATCGTCTTTATTTTGGAAGCTCTTATGAATCAGAGCTGGGAAATGGAACTCCTTCAGAACTGGTAAATTACTCAATATTTTGAATTTTCAGTTGTGAAGCAGAAAAACTGATCTAGGCAAATGGTATGGTTTTATAAATACACTTATGTCTGCTTTGTCCTTCAAACTGTCTTCATCCTGTACCTTGTGGTCCACAGTGGCGAAGAAGATGGAAGGATGTTATCTGACAAAATACAATATGGAGTTCTCTGCAACTTTGCAGGACTTTAAAATCAAAATCCCCAAATACTGCTTAATACTTTACAATCAGGCAAACTGCATTCACACTAGATCTTACTGTCTGCTCTAGGCTTGTTGCCTTCCAAAGTTTATTACTAAAACAGTTTTCGACTTTTTGGTGGGTTTTTTTTATTTAACTTAGTTTTATTACTAAACAATGACCATCCAGCTTTCAAGAATTAAGTCATAATCTTAAGAATCAAGAAACATTTTTCAGTTGCCAGTAGAGTGTGCATTAATGGAATAATCTGACCAAGGAATTGTGTAAATAACCGAAGTAAACCTTAGCTTCCATTGTTGCTCTTAGTAAGCAGAATTCCTGTTGTGGTGGTATCACATTGCACAGAAAGCAGCATGTTCTCTGGCTAGCTTGCAGATAGGGATGGGCTGGTTGGCTACCCAGCACCTGCATAGTGATCAGCTGGCCAGATCCTCTCCCTTGGCTGACAGGTAAGCAAAATAGAATATGCTGCCTCTGAGCTCCTTATGGTGAACAGATGACTTCAGAGTTTGCGTGTGATCCATGGGACATTCATTTTCAAGATCTGTTGTAGAACTGTTATCAAAGTAGTTATCAAAGTTGTTAGACTCTTGTTTTCAAAACTGTCTTGCATTGATTCTTAAAGCCAAAAATAACTTATTTTGACATTGGAGAACTAATTACTGACTGCTAAGGTGCTTTTGTATGTTTCATCTGGCATTATGGATGATAGTGTTCAAGTAATGTATCTTTAGGGACTTTGGTTTTCCTCTGACTGAAAGTTCTTCAGCAAGGCTATGAGGATTTTGATATCTTGAAGTTGTTGAACTTGCAAGTTGCATATGTTATCAAGTGCACAGAGAATCTGGAGGTGATGAATATTTAAAGGATGAGTCATTCCAAAGCTAACTACATAAGCTTGCTCAGATTTCCAAACCACTGATTTTCATATGTAAATAAAACAGTGGACTTAGTAGACCTTTATTCTTTTTGAGATAGGCCATTGCAAAAATATTTAGAATTTTTCCAAACATAAACTGCTTAATTTTCAAATCTGTACTTTTCCCCAAACACCTTGGCAAATTAACCTAAATCTTTCATTCAAAAAGTTATGTATGTGATATATTTTTAAGAGAAAGTACTCTTTTTGCCAGTGGGGGCAAGTTTGTACTGAATTGTAGGCTAAATCTTAATGGTGGAGTTGCTCTTTTGGATCCATAATGAGTTAATGTATTTCTCCTTGTGGTCAATTTAGAGCTCTTTGTGTTTGTCTGGACCAAACTCCGTAACTCACGATTTTACCAGTGTGACTCAGAGAGACACAGCGTCATCACAACCTTCAATGCTTAGAACAGCTTCTCAAGAAGACTCCCTGGAAAATAACCAGGAGCAGCAAATAGAGCACCTGAGGACAGAAATCAATGCTATTAAAGCTAATTACAGAAGCAAGAATGGAGTATGGCAGTTTTTTTGATTATTTAGTCTTAACACTTTTCTGTTGTTTCCTACACTTCTGGGTATTTGGATATATAATTTCTGCAATAATATTAAATACAATGTAACAAAAATAGCAAAGATAAACAATACCTAGTTTGAGGAAAATAAGCCAGATGTTAACATTCATATAAATAAATAGTTAGTTCTGTGTTATTAATATGGAGGCAGGGGGAAGTTGTGACTGTATTTATAATATATTTGTACATATAATGAGGAGGTTCCAGAGTTACTGATATTCATGGAACTATGTTTCTGTGGTAATTTTTTGTTGTCTGTTTATGGCTCTGTTTTCAAGGAGGACAGCACCCTTAATCAGTCAGTGCTTGCCAAGAACACTTTAATTATTACCCAGTCCCATCTGATGACTGCGCTTGAGGGTATAAGACCATCCATTAGCCAAGATGACTGGAAGAATTTTACTGAACTGTAAGTATTAAATTTTTTAGTAATTGTGAATTCAGTGAAGATTTGGCCTTTTCACATTCCTTATTCATCAGAAACACAATAGTTATTTAATGTGGGGAATGGCAGCGGAGTTGAATAGCTTCTGACAGCAATGTTTTTCAAAAATATTAAATTACATACTGGGAAAGGGAAAATTTTTTACAGTGCATTGTCTTTTGTTGTTTTTATTAAAGTAAGACCTAGAAATTCTAATCACAGACCAGAAAACCCTTGTATTATGTTAAAAGCTATACCAGTACAAAGAGGCACCGATTCTTTAAGACTTAGAGCTAGGTCCTTCCTGCTCCCTCTGAGTAGCAGCCCCTCATATTTTCAAATTGCTGCGTTTTGACTCTCTGTAGTGGTCTTTGTAGCTGCCATGTTTGGGAAATGGCAATAATCTGCAGAATTATAAACATACTGAAAAGCAGAATGTGTTTCCTTAGACTTGGGAGATGACTGGAGTGAAAAAGCTGGAAACTGGCATCAGGATGTTCTGTGATCTCATCAAGGGGTTCTTCTGACATGAAGGTTGTTAAGGAGTTGTCTTCCTCAGCTGATACATAGATAAGCAGGTCTTACAGCAGGGGAGAGAGAGAAGGAAGGGACAGGAAAGGAGGAGAATAAGAGATGCTTCCCAGGAGTCCATACCACCCTGTTCACTTCTGTTCCTTGTCCCACCTTTTCCCCGCTGCCCCCCAAAAATTTTTAAAAAAAGGGAAGCAGAGCAGAGAGGTCTCTGAGTTAGGTTTGTGGATGAAAATTCCTCCAAGTCCCCAGATCTCAGGAGACATGCCCTCTTCATTTCCGTAAAAATATACTTAAACATCTGTAGTTTTGTGTTAACGTTAACATGCATTTGAAGAGGCATATGCAAACAAAGGCATTTCATAAGAATTTGCTAATATCTTTTTCTGTTTCCAGGTATGATAATTTTCAGAATCCCAAGAAGAGAAGAGGACAAGTTGGCTCAACATTCAGACCAGGACAAAAAATCACTTTAGCATAGTAACTTGGTTTTGCTTGTAATTGCTAAACTGTAACTGGAAATGACAAATGTGATTAAATCAGATTATTTATATTCATATGGATTTATTAATGCGGCAGTTGAAGATAAGTTTCTTTTAAACTTACATGCTGTAAAATTATGTCACGTTTTATTTTGAAGAAAATCATCTTCCTTCAGATTGATATTAAATTTTTGAGAGAACATTGGTTACGTTCTGTCCAGTTGTTTATCACATAAAATTTTAAATTTTGCTTTTTTTAGCAATATAGTTGCCAAAGCCTAACAGTGATTTCCTATCCCTGTTTATCTCCTCACAACAAATAGATTCTGTTTAAATAAACTGTAATATCTAATGGTGGAAATGTTTTTAAAAAATTCTGTAAAGCCATTCTCTAATGGCCTTTGGAGGGCTTAGGGAAGGGTGGTACTTCATATGTTTATTGGTAGGCAACTAGACTAATACTTCCAGAATAACTGTAGCAAAAAAAAAAAAATTAAGACAAACCAAGATAATTGTATCTTGTTTTCTGCCACTGTTTATTATTCAGAAGAGTATCAAGTTGCATTTCACAATAACTATATCTTCTTGTCACCATCTTTTCTTCTTGGAGACTGTTCAAAAACGTCTCTGATGTTTGGAAGCTTTCTAATGTACATCCTGAAGCTATTCACAACTACTGTCTTACATGAAGATTATTAAAGAGTTGTCTTCCTTGGCCGATACATAGATAAGCAGGTTTTAACAGAAGGGGAAGGAAGGAAGGAAGGGACAGGAAGGGAAGAAAACTAGAGATGTTTCCCACAAGTCTATACCACCCTTTCACAACATTATATCAATACTGGGAGGTTCTGCTTGGTTGGTTTTTCACCGATCTTCCTTCCCTACTATTTACCTTCCTGAGGTAATTAGAAAACGTTTCGCCTTTTTTTTTTTTTTTTTTTTTTTTTTTTTGGTGGTCTTTCATACATGCCTTTTCACACCTGTATTGCTTTGAGCCATTGGGCATTATTACCCTTTCTGTGATCAGATAGTATGTCCAGGCTTCCTCTGATCACTTCTTCAGGTACATTAGTAGTAGCAGCCTTCCTCAAGTTCCTCCTAAATGTTTGATTATATGGTCCCACTACCTGTTCCAATTTGTTATTTCATTCATTGAAATATATCATGCTATGTCAGTAATTAGAAGAACACGTCATATTGACCATATATGATCATTCTGTTCACTGCTGTCTATTTGTAGTTCCTATTCCCAGTGCCAGCAAATAACCCAAAGAATGTATAATTTGTATGTTTGTTCTTGCAGTCTGGTACAGGTGAAGCCTGTATACACTACAAGCCTTGATACACTACAAGTCTTAGCTTGTAGCAGTTAAGATCCCTGATTTTCTCATTTATGCTGAGCTATTGCTTTTTACTTATGCTTAAGTCTTGCTTCAGTAGGTTTTGAAACTGAAAATCGTTATTGCATTACTGCAAAGCTCTACTATTGTCAATATCACTATGTCATTAACATCATGCTTATTTTTTAAAAGTGGATATATGTTTATTTAGCATTAGAGCCATATCCTAGATTACCTCTAACCTTGAGTTCATCTTTCTTATATAATAGTGTCATTTCTTTCCTTGTTCACCTTGTTTTAAATGGCTGTAGAGGTGAATATGAATAGGGGTTGAACAGATAAGCAATTTGCTGCAAAGGAGCAAGTTATTCCCTGTCAGATGCTCCATGGTAAGTCACATTTACACTGTGGTATATGTAAGGTTCTTTGAGTAATTTATCTTTTATCGGAAGAGGGCCAAAAACCATGGATATTAATGAAATGCAGCAGCTGGCAAGCTGTAACTAGTTACTCTGCTTTGTTTATGTGTCAAAACTCAGAAACTTCATGGGTTAGGGGTTTTTTTTATTTCCTTTTCCAGGTCCAGTAGTTCATTTTGGGCATTTCTAGCCTTCAGGATGTAGTTTATTTGTTTATCAGTTTCTTGTCATCTTTTTTCCTATGATTATTCATCCAGTGACATTTTGAGCTCATTCAAAATATTTTTTTCTCTTCCTTGAGCTTCAAATTCCAAATAGTTTTCATCTCTAACCTAAGGAAATGTTATATTATCTTCTATTCAAATACTTGCATTTGAAACTTCAGCCCAGTTAATTTCATTGATTAGTTCCTGTAGTTTCTCAGATAGTTCTGGGAGCTTTTCACTTATTCTTCTACCTACTGACTTTAATGATTTTTCAGTCAAAGGTTCTTTTCTACAACTAGCACTTCTATGGGAAGGTGGTCTTCTAGCTCTTTCCTTGCCAAAATTGTTTACAGTACATTGTAGTTTATTACATCTTTTATGTTTGGTAAAGAAATCAACTATTACAAAAGCATCTAGATTAGCCCAAATTAGTAGTAGCATCTGTTCTTTAACTTATGGTACATCCATTATCTAGACATATTCGTTAAAAATTGAAATGATTTAACCTTCCAAGTAATGATAATCTCGTAATGCACTGATACTTAAATCTGAAAGGACCAGTCAGAGGCCAATCATTATTGTAACAAAGACAGTACAATAATCTATGGAATTATCTTCACACTTGGAATCATTTAATTAGAATACTATACTTCAGTGCCAAGTATTATATTGTAAAGTTAAAAGGGAAAGTATGCTTGCTGTATCTTGAGCTCCTATCAGTCCCCAACCAAAATTAGATACTATACTATCACGGAAAATGTTGTTAAAACCCAGGAAGCCTAGGTTCCAAATCTGCACTCTTCCTTTCTACATGCAAGGAATTTCACCAGTGAACTAGCCCAGGTGTGTTAGTTCATACATCCCCCTACATACACAACTTGGACTGATGCTGTGGGTAACATCATTTGATCCAAGAAAGGAGGTCACTATTAATAACTAGTTGCTGTTAGGTGATCTTTGGTTATATTCTGAATTATATTAACATCTCATCTTATAAGACAGTAGACTATCTAAATGAAGCCTAGCTAAGATCTGTTATACAGGCACCAAGTCCAATGTAAAGGGAGCATAAAGCCTATAGCTAAATGGAGGATAATCCCTTCTATTCAAGCATTGTGCAAGAAACGTCAGCTGGCCTGTGGAGGCTCTTTCACAAGGCCCGGTATTAAGGAGTACACCAAGAGTGAAAAGGAACCAATAACAAAGTTTGTTTCACGTTCTATAGGGCAGCCGGGATTTAGCCGCAATGGCTCATGAAGATACCACAGGCAGCTAATGTCATGTTTGAGCCTTTTGACCTGTCTTTTCCAGTCTCCTCCATCAAGTCAAGAACCAAGTAAACTCTGTGTGAAGCAGCAACCTAAAGATGGACAAATTCTGTGCCTCCCAACTAGCTCATCTGTCATTCCTACCTCCTGTAAGTGCTACTGATGTCAGTTTTTCTGGGTATATATTACAGCCCGTATAAAAGGTTGATAACCCGGGGTAGCTTTTTCCTTTCACTCCTGTTGTCACCAACATTGTCAGCTGTCACTGACCTTTTCTCAATTGCCAACCAGCCTTTCCCCGTAGTCGAGGGACTTCTGAAGAAACAAGTGTTAAATATAGATGTAAACACTTACCCTGTTTCTAACATGCAAGGGATTATTTCACTTTGTTAACAGGAACTCAGTTTCCACTCCTATCCCATAATTTTTCTTAAAAAGTGTTCAGGCAGCTTTTACTCCAAAAATTATTTACATTGAAGCTGTCTTCTTGCAGCTGTGTAGCCGATAATTTTTTTAAATACTGCCTTGGGAAAAATGTACCTGTTTTGAAGTAATCCACAATTCTGGATTAAGTCTGTTGATGACTGGAAAAAGTTTCTGGAAAAAAAAAGAGATAGTGGGTCAATTCTGCTAAATGCTGATTTAATCAGTGCAATTAACTCTACTGAAAGGCTCTGAATGTTGAGGGAAATTGGTAATTCCTAATAATCAAAATCTGCCAGATTTGCTTTTCCAAGAATTGGGGACATTGAATACCACCCAATGTTTTAGGTCCTTTTACTGTTAACACTATTCTGCCATAAATCATATTTATTGTTTGTTTGGGAAACAGAATTTCTGTTGTACAGTAAAAAGTTCACAAGGTACTTATTGTATAACTTCTGCTTCTTAAGGAATCAAACTTTGTTCCGTTTCCAAAGAGAAAAAAGGGAAAAGGTTTCCTAACCCATTTGAAATTAAAGATAAGCGACGTCTGCCGAGGCTTAGATTACATTAGCCTTATGTTTCATGATAGATGTCACCAGCTAGAACTCTGCTTGACAATATTTTAAGCACAACAGTTAGCAGCCTGATTAAAACACACAAATTTCATGATTTACACTAGCTTTGAAAAGTAGTTTGGCTTTTAGTTCACCCAAACAAGTCTAAATTTTGTGTGGACCAATCTGTATTAAATGTTATACAGGGAGTTTCTCCCTCCCTCTCTTCTGTTGTTAAGGAAGCAAAGTAAATTTCTCCAGCCCAAAAGCAAACAAATGTTTTATAATTTCAAAACAAAAGCATTGTATGAATTTAATTTTTTCACAGGATATTTTACTCAAATTAACTGGGGGGTGGGGGGATGTATACATATATATATATATGAAACAATATATAGTTGGCTTGTTTAATATTATGAATCTGATTTATCATTTTACTTGTTGCCTAATTTATTTCATAACTCCTAGTTATTATGAAAATGGTAAAATACATACATGCTATATTATTGCACGAGGATCTGACTGGTTTTTATTTAATACCTCCTAAGCGCATACAGGAGAGTGGGAGTGAAGCCTATTTTCCAGGGAGTTAAGATAGCAATCATAAAATCGTAAGCAATGCAGGAACTTGGAAGAGACCAGAAGCAGAACAGAATTTCTTGCATGAGTTAGGCTGATATTTGCAGCATTAGCCCTATGGAATGAAGTTGGGAGACCGGACTACAGTTTGTCAATGTCAATTGACCGGTCGGAATTCCCTTCAATCTCTCACAGGCATCTTTTGGGAATAACCCATTTAGAGCTGCCACTTGAGAACCTCGGCCAGGGGAGCGAAGGTGGTTTGGCAGAGGTCTTTCAAATCGGCACTCCTTCAATACATTTCATTACAGGGGTTTGTAGCGTCTCCGTTGCACTTAAAATGCCCTCTCTTAAAAGTGGGCCATCTGTTAGCATGACCTTGGCGTCAGATGCTAAGTATGGGTTAAGTGAAATATTTTGCATCGGAAGCACAAGGGAGAAGGCAACTTGGTCATGACTATAATCTGTTTGACCTCAGTGCAAGCTGTTGTAATACATGAAAAGTTTAGCATTTATTAACTAATGCCCAGTTTTGCCTCAGATACAAATTTTGAGACATTAGTTCTATAATCTGGTTTAGGTTTTTAGCAAGTCGTATACCAGATTATTTCTCTCTTTGAGTAGCATATGCACAATAGGATTGGAATGGTACAAATCTTGCGTTAAGGCTCAATTGCTTTAGTTTTCCCATTTCTAAAATAGGGCAAACAGTAATAATCTGTCATAGGTACACTGAAATGAAAATCTGTTGACTAAGGTTTAGTGTGCTGTTCCAGTGATGCAGCAGAGAGATCTAGGATAAAAAATACTTTGAGATGCTCAGATAGTGGTTGGTAAAGAAATGCTCAATCAGTTTACTGGTGTTCAGGTCACAAGTGTAAGTTGGACTAACAGAAATGAAGCATGAAAAATTCTCCCTCCGTATCCTCTAGCAACCGGTGGGGCTTTTGTAAGACTCCCAAGTACGCGGCCTTCCTGTCATGTCGTACAGCAGCAGTGTCATATCAACTGCTGTTAGATAACCAGGGTAGATTTTGCATCTCTTAGCAGTGTTGTCACACGCTCTGTCTCCAAGCTCCTTTAAGAGCTTGAATTAGTTGAAATGATTTAGTGAAGACTGACATCCCAGGGAAAAAGTCGGTTTGGGACTCTGAGGTGCAAAAAGATGACCGCTTTCTTCATTGTTTACACAAAAACAGCTCTTAAGATTCTGCAGTAATGATTATTGCCCAGTTTAGGCCCAGCTGTAACACAGTACATATCGTGTGGAGACCCAGTGGATAAGTGGACACTGGCACTAGATTTTGGTACATCAGAAATTATTAAGGTCATGCAGCTGTTGGGTGACTTCCCTTACTTCCAGAGATCAGCAGCTTTGTAGAATAACAAGCAAAATATTTGAAAGCACCCACAAAATCCTGTCCATGCCATGTTACGTAATGCCCACATAAGCACCGCTAGGATTAAAGCCATCCTCATGGGTTTGTGCCATTTTTCTGTTAGGAAGGTATTTGGATCCTTCAAATGAACTCGTTAAAGATGCAATGCTAATCTCCATTTCCCTGATAATGGCCAAGTTTCAGGAAACGGTAATAAAATTATTTTTTAATAATACCTATTACTTTAATACAATGCTTGTTACGTTGCCAAAGCACTGTTTAAATGATTGTATAACTAGAGCATCATGCACGACCTTGTTTAAAGCTACAACGGGAGCTTTTTGGTGCATAACTCTTTCCGTGTTTGCCAAGAGTTAACTCTTAGCCTGTTTTCTAATGCCCATTTTTCCCGGAGTGAAAAACCGGCTAATTTTCTTAGTGTTTAAAGACGTGGGGGTTTTGTTTTTAAAAGACCGAAATGTCCTTAATCACAAAGCAGGGTTTAAAACACGGATCTAGAAAGAAACGCTTGAAGTCAGTGTGTTGAAACTTCCCTGTTCTACGGATCCTGGGGCGAGAACGCTCTCGGCTTCCCACGCCCCAGCACCACCCCCCCTCCCCGCCCCGGCCCCTGCTCTCCTTGCCCCCGCGGCCGGGTGCGCGGATCTCCGCGTCCTTCCCCACCAGCTGCCCCGGTGCTGCGGATCGCGCTCACCGAGCCACGTCCTGGTGAAGACCGTGGGGCCGGAGCAGAGCTCTTGCTAAAAGAGGGAGCGGGGCACCCCGCTGCGGCTGGCATTAGGAGCTCCCTTCTCTCTGCCGGCAGCCGGCGCGGGAGGCCGGCGGCGCTGCCCGCCCGCCTTCGCAGCCCTGCAGAGCGTCCCAAGAGCCGGGCACAAGGGAGAGTCCGCCCGCCCCGCCGAGCGGACGGCGGCGGGGAGCCGCCACAGCGCCGCGGGAAGACCCCCCGCCCGGCCCGGTGCCGCCGCTCCTTCCCCGGGCAGAGCCCGCCCGCCGCCCGCCACACGCGGGGCCCCGTCCGGACCCCTGCGGAGCCCGCGGCCGGCGGGGGATGAGCGGCGGCGGGAGCCTGCCTGCCGGGGCTGCCGCGGCGCCCCCGGCCCCCCCGGCGCCCCCGGTGCCGGCCCTCTCGGCCCGCGGCGCCCGCATCGCCGGCGGCGGCCCGGGGCTGCTGGACGCGGGCTTCGCCCTCTACGTCGCCGACCCTTTCGATCGGGAGCTCAATCCGCAGGTGCGGGGAGCGGCCGGGCCCGCGGGTCCGTGCCGGAAAGCTGCCGGCCACCGGGGTTTGCCCCGGTGGGCTCGGACAGCGGAGCTCGGGGCGGAGGCGGAACGGGAGAGAAGCCGGCGGGTGCCGTCCGCCTCCGGCGCCACCGAACACCTGCCGTCTCTTCCAGGGCATCCTGAATTTGGGGACGAGCGAGAACACGCTTTGCTTTGACTTGCTAGAGGAGAGAGTAAGTGCTGCTGCCTGCTGACTAGCTGGGGTTTGACCGCCAGTTCGCCCTTCGCGCTTGGGAAGCTCCCGATTAACAGTTGGGCCTAGGCAGAGTAACACGCGTCGGGCCGGTGGGGCACCGACCGCGCCGAGACTGGCGGCTCTCGCAAGGACGCAGGCTGGCAGTGTTCACATGTACCGCTTCATTTGCACACCTGGAAGTAATTTGCCACGCAATACTTACCTTGAAAACTTGCCTCTGGTTGAAAACCAGGATAGTTTTGGTTTTGCCTGAACTTCACTCACGTTTGATTGGGCATGTACTGCAAACAGAACTGAGCCAAGAGTCTGTTCCCCTTTCGGCAGAAAATACTGCTTTGGAATGTTAGCTTTCAGGAAGAAGTGTATTTTCAGAGGGGAAAACTGTCGCCGGGCAAGATGCTCACTTGTCTGGTGGCAAAGCCAAAACTCTGACTGAAAATGCTCCATACATGGAATTCAGGCTTTGAGCAACGTGAAAGCTACAACCTAAATGTTAGGCTGCTGTGCACCGCAGTACGAGCCAGTCTCTGAAACGCAACTATGGGGAAATTGCACGTTCTTTAAAGGCGGTATTTTCCCCAGAGTTGTTAATTCTAGTTCATCTGCTGGAAAGCATGGTGTTCCACCTTCTGTGTTAACAAAATAAAGATCAAGTTGCCAGGCCAGCTTCTGCAGCTTGCCAGTTACCTCTTGCTTCTCCTTCCTACTTCCATGAGGTAATGAATTTGCACTAGTGCAACTGCTAGTGTGTTTGCAATGCTTGTGTTGGAGGGTCAGGCATCAACTCCATGTACAGATTGGTTAGCTGATGTGTTGGCTCTTGGAGAGAATTTTTTTTTCTTGGGAATAAACCAAAATTGATGTCACAATGAATATAGGACTGAGCCAGTTCCCAGGGGAGGCACCTGCTTTGAGAGCAAGAAAGCCACTGCTGGTAATACAGCTGGTTTTCTTCTGTAATGGATGGGGTTGCCGTCACTTCTCTTCTGTCGGTTGAGAAGCTAATCAAAGTTGACACGTGAATTAAAAGCTGATATCATAAATACTGCAAGCGTTGTTTGAGCTTTGATATATCTCAGAAGTAGCTGCATAATCTCTTAGGTACAGCTGGGATGCTTTTCCTCAATGTGTTATTCAGGAATTGTTTTAATATATGACAGAATAATCCAATAAATAATCCTTTCATTATTTATTTCCTTCCTTCATTTGGATGATGTTTTAAAGTTGTTTTCTAATATCTTAAAACTAAAAAAGAGAAGGGCAAAGTTTGTAACTGGTGAATTTTTATATTCTCCATTTCCATAATGGTAGTCAATAACGGTGGGTTTTTTAAAATTATAAAGTTTTACTCTGCTACAGCAGAACAGAAACTCCCACGAATGCTGTGTTCTACAGTATCTCTCTTTCATGTCACCAGCTCACAAGACCTGACATGAATTATCTGGAGCCTCATCTTTTCCAGTATTCTGATACGCGAGGTACTAGAAGGTGCGAAGTTTATTTTCCTATTTATCACGTTGCTTTTTGTCAGTGCTAGTTGTGGCTCATGCAACGCTGGGTGTGGTTTCATTCTTTTGATAAGCCCAAAGGATAGGTGTGTTACTGTTACCTGCATGCTGGCAGGCTTTTGGGTGCCTGTGCAGGAGTTACTTTTGGGGATATTTGTTCTGGTTTTCTCCCCACCCTCAATGTGCTACAAAGACCTGAAATGCCAAAGGTCAAAGATCTGGGGGCTTGCTGGCAAGCAGGAGAGCGTGTATTGACGTTTCCTCCGGAGCTGTGGTGAATCGTTCCTGGAATGATTTCTTCTAGTCTTGATGAGGGATAAACTGAAACTCTGGGGGCTGTGAAGAGTAGGGGTGAGATACTGGCTCCCTGAAGATTGATAGGAACTCCACCATCGCCTTCACTCGGGCTGAAAGCCTGTCTTGATCTAAAGAATTGTCACTCACTCAGGTTTCACTGTTTCTGGTACCCAAATTCTTGTCCTTTCTCCAAAGACAGATCCCACTCGGGCTCAAAGATGCTTTATTTTCTCATTTTTCCAGTGTACAGCAATAATAGTTGAGTCACAGTCACTGTTATTCAAGGTAACGTCTTCTCTGTGCTTCTGTCTCACAAAATATAGTACACTGGATATCTGAGGAAATTATATTATTTAATCAAAATCTTGAGGGCTTTCATAACAGAGTGAATTAATGCATTTGTTCTGGTTTTGGTAAGCTTCATTCTTCTGTGTGTATTTTGTGCTTTTTTTTTCCTGAGAAATATGTGATTGCATATTTGACTTCAATTCTGTATTTTAGCTTCAGAGAAGAAATTGCCAGATTTCTAACTGACTATGCCAGAGCTGCAAAAGCACTGAATCCGGAACATGTAAGACAAGTGCTCTATCTTTGCATCTTTTTTTTCTTAAACTGATAAATAAATCTGAACACAAATGTCAGCAAGATACTACAGGAGGGTTATGTGCAAGATTTGCAAAAGCCTTACTAGTGTTAATTTTCCATTTGAAAAAGTGGGCAAGGTGTAACACTCAAGGACTAGGGTTATAGGTGTAGTAGTGTGACTTTTTCACCATTTTTTGTAATTTAAACTAGTGCTGGTATTTCTGCTAAATATTTCATTGCTAAATCAAAGTTTGTACTACTTCTTTCAGATAACTGTTATGAATGGCTGTTGCTCTGTTTTTGCTACTCTGTCAACTGTATTATGTGACCCTGGTGGTGAGTAAAAACCTAATTATTTTACTTAAGAACATTTGTTAGCTGTGAATATAATCATATTGTGACTTCTCACAGCCTGCTGTTACTCTAACTGCCTGCATGAAGCAAAACCATGGTATTTCTTTGTCACTGGCAGAGCATCTTTGAAATAATGCCTCTATTTCTAGAACAGTGGAAAATATTTGAGGTATCAGCAGGTGCACTCGCTTTCTGGAATGCAATCTATAGTTTTTTAAGAGTTACAGGAAGAGGAGAAGGGTATCAAGAGAATGCAGTGTGTTTTGAAACCTTATGAAGGAAGCTGGAGGGCATAGGCACACAGGGAGGGAGGTGGACTGGGTTGCAATCTGGGACCCAGAGAAAATTTGGGTAACTGGGTAAGGAAAACATGTAGAAGGAATCTGGGACAGGGGAACAGAGCTGCAGCCAAAGAGGGATTCCCAGCCAAACAAGGGTGGTGATGAGGAAGAAGCAGAGGAGGAAATGCAAAGCAGAAGGAGCAGAGTCCCTGGAAACAACCTGCTCACAGCAGAGGTAGACAGTAGGAGGAAAAAGAGAGCTCAGCAAGGGAAAATGTTTTCTTCTCTGGTTTGGGATGAGGAAAGCAGCATAGTCGTGCAGTCAGCTGAGAATGGGGAAATCCACGAAGACCTGCCATGGAAGGAAGGTGAGCAGGATGACTTAGGTGACCTCCAGTGCAGGAGGCTGTGCCGCCCCCGTAACACCCTGTTACTGGCACCAAGAGCCCTGGGGAGGTGGGTGGAGGGATGTGGAGTAATGTGGTGCAATGACTTCAGCGAATCGGTGGCAAAAGTGCTGTGAAACCAGTGAGTTTTGTTTAGCTTTAAATGATGATGTTTACTGAAGGTGACTTGTATCTGTGGCTATTTTAATATGTTCAGATTTCGTTGTTTTTGCACAGTTTTAACAGGAACTCTCCCGCTTGAACACTTACAGGCTCCTTTTTACCCCTTGGCTAACATAGGAAGCCCACTCTGTCCCCTCTGAAACCCTGTCACGCAGAGCTTTTGGAGCATCTCCAGGAGAACACTAACCTGGGGCTACTTCACAGCAGAAAAAAATGAGAAGGGAAGCAAGTTCCACAGTGCTGTAGGCTCCTTGGCTGCAAGACAGCACTCTGGCAACCAGAAAGAAGTAGTTGAGGTTTGCAGCACTTCCTGATGAAAAAGCAATGGTAACAGAGCATTAGCAAAAATATTGAGAGCAAGATCGTCATTTGTCATTATTATTTAAGTAAATAAAACAACTAATTGATCAGGTCCATTCCCTTTTACTGAAAATTTATGAGTTTCAAATCTGCTATTGCGAATGCTAAGGAAGAAAATTGGGAGAGAATTCAGGTTGACTGATCTATGCTAAATTTTCAGTTTTGTTTAAGTATTGTTTTAGGCTATAGTAAAGGCCTAAATGTGAGATTAAATCAGATGTCAAATTCTGAGATTGTCAGTTTAGTCTATTAGACTGTAATGAAATTGCTCATGAGAAGTGTTCCTTTCATTTTCTAATGTTTTTAGATGGATATCTTATTCCAGCTCCATACTATGGTGGTATAAATTCGAAAACATGGCTATATGGTGGAGTACAGCCTGTTCATGTGCCCTTGTCCAGTGAGGTAAAGCTTTTGTTATTCACACACTTCAACAGACATTTCACAGGGAACAATCAAAAAAACCTGAAAACATAAGTCCAAGTAAAGAGACAGGACCAGTCTAGCACTTTTAGAGACAGCCTGTCTTTTTCTCAGACTGCAGCATGGTAGGAGGCTGGTGTCATCTGATGTGCAGGATTACGTTCATTCTGTGCAGACACTGTTCTGCACTGACATGCTGAATTATAATTTGTCAGCTCTAAGCCTGTCACTCCTACTACAAGTAAATTTGGATTGCAGATTTTTCCCCTTAAGCACTGAAAGATGTATCTACCACAGAAGCTGTGGAACATTGGTTCCCCCTTTGAAAGCTCAGTTTTCTGTGAGGCAAGTCAAAGGGGGGTAGCATCTTTTAGAAGACCAAATCATACCGTCAGAGGAAAAGAAAATGTGATCTTTCAGGAATACAAGTTCTTCTGTAAGTCACTGATAGCATAGTCTTGAGTAAGGGCAACATTTAAAAACAAAATAATTGAATTATATAGAAAAGTCTGATCTTAGTTTCAGATTCTGAGGAGATAACAATATTGTCAGACTGCTGTTTTCCCTCCTTGAACTAGTGCCATGAGAAACTTCTTTTGTTTAACTTTTTTATTTTATAAAAGCCAGTAGCAATTGTATTTTGACTAGGTGGGAGTGTTTTTTCACTGTCTTTTTTTTTTTAATGTACTTTATATCTTTTTATTCTTGCTGATTTTTTATCTTCTGTAGGTGACTGACGAAGAAAGTCACCCTTTCCAGTTAACAGTTGAAAAATTAGAAGCTGCATTACAGAGCGCTAAAAAGCAGGTATCAATAACATCATTGATTTCTGATTTTCACGTTTTCCTAGTTATTTTGTAAGCAGCATATGTTCTCAGCACCGAAGCATTTGTATAGTTTCACCTCTGCAGATTTTCAGTCTTGTGACTGAGGTGGGTCCAACTCTGGCAACAAGAGTTGAATTGATTTTATAATCTGGGCACTGTAACAAAATGCAGAGAAACTCCCTGACTCTGTTTTATGAACATATCTTAACTTGTGTTTCAAGATCAAGTTTCTTCCCTGTAGATTTTAGTGGAATTCAAAGTGTTGTAAACAAGCTATTGTTCTGACCCTCAGAAGAGAGAATATGCTACTGTAAGGACCCACTCGGTTAATTAAAGAAATATGTCTAATGTGATTTTGAAGAGGGTTCTTCTGTGTTCCAGCTAACAAGGAATTGCTAGCAAACAAAAAACTACAAATGTAATTTTTCCAGAGTTGAGGAAACTTCATTAGTTCAAAATACTTCAATGATGTTATTCTGTGATAACAGAATGTTATTATGTTCAATGATTTTATTCTGATCAGGATTGCATAAATGAGGATATTATTGCTTGTCACATACAGGGTTTTTTTGCACATTCCTCTCTGTCTTTGGAACTGCTTTTCTTCCCTGTGGAAATGTTTGGGGTTGTGAGTGTCTGCAAAATAGTGTTCACCAGTATTTCAGGCTAAAATGTTTCCTATTTTTACTGTCTTGATATTCATAAGCCACTTACTTAATGGAAGATTATAAATGCACTTAAACTTAACTGTTCGTGCTCTTCCATGAAAAGATCCAGTGGAGGAGGCGGCACAGGCTGAATAGTAAAACACTTTGCCAAAGATGTGGTGACGATGGTAGTGACTTCAAAACATGAAGTGCGATAGACTTCTCATGTCCTCTTCAAGGGTAGAAAACAAGGTTTAACAGTAGGTAAACCATATAGTTACAAGGGAGGTCACTTAGAAAGGTCAGTTACAAGTAAGGTCACATATAAAAAAGGGGGTATTTTGGATACACACAAATGTGTGCATAACTTTTTTTTTTTTATAGCTATGTTGAAGTTGTCCTAGTTCACTAATTGCTTGATCAGCATGGTGCCTATGTTTAGACGCCATCTGTATGTCTGTGTCATCTGCCTGTGCCTCTGCCAGCCCATGTGAGCCCAAGCGCTCAGACACTTCTCGCTGGATCCTAGCAGAGGGAGGCAGCTAGCATCCCTGCTGTGTTACTGTGGCTGTCAGGACATGAACTGGCTGGGCAAGGTGCTGGATCACAGACCAGATTAACTCTTTAGAGATCTGCATGTGTTTGTCAGCCTTCTAGAGCTGAAACTGTTCTCACAAATAATATTACGAACATCTGCTTTGGATACATGTAGTATCATAAATAGCTGGAGGAACTAGACTAGAACAGCAACTGAGAAACTGCTGTCCCACAGCAGCCGTTCCTATGAACAATAAAGCCTCATTCAGCATCTTCTGCTTAATACACATCAGATGTCTACACTAAATATGCTATTGTGCAAGGATTACTTGTGGAACAGCTGTTTGTGCTTAGTATTTGCATCTTACCGTGTTTTCAGGTAATTGCTTCCTGTAGCTGGAATGAAAGGCAATACACTGGAAGTTCATTTCTTGTGAAGTTCTTGCTCATGGTACCCATTAATGTTCAAACAAATTGCACTTGGCAGAGAAAGCAAATACCAGGGCTTCCTCATCACTGAACTTGATTTCCTGGAGTTCCCTGGGAGCTGGTCTTTGCAAGTAATCTCCTTTGGAGGAGGCTCGGGTGGAGTGAGAATTTGCAGTGGGTGAGGTTTTCTAAAACTTAAAGACATGGAAACAAAAAATAATAATCTCATTTCAAGTTTATCCCAAACACAAAGTAATAAGTCAACTCCTCATGTTGATGTGTTTCAAGTCTTGAAAGTTCCTGCTGTAGTCATTGCACTGTTTGATTGTGTACAATCAAAATACATTTGCTGCATATAGCTTATGTTAATGTACGTTAAGGATTTTTTTAGTAAACAGAAAATAGATGATTTTTCTGAAAAATAACTGTAAAGTTAAAAAAGACTGGTTATATTTGTACTTGTAATCTAATTTTTGATTATGCAGGACTATTCTTATTACACAGTAGAATATTTAGCTTCTGTAGAGAGATAAATTCTGTAACAGAAATTCTGCACTGTTGATAAATATAATTAAAAAGTAATTATTTGCCCAAGACCTCTGCACATCTCATAGAACACCGAATAATTAACTTTTCAGTTTTCTGCAGATTCTATTACTTGTTTAAAGAAACAAGCAACACTGAAAAAGCATTACTCAGCGGGTTATTAGAGGTCAAAGTCCAATTTCTGTTCAGCTTTCCCATGTTTATCAACAGTAACTTTGTTCAGTCCTGGGAAATTATGTTGGAAGTATGCCTGTAGAATGTTAATCCGTAATTAATCCCTACAACACCATTATCTTGCCTGTTGATATCAGTGGGTGTTTCAAATAAACTATTTAGTATGTTTTTTGGGGTGGTAGGGGATAAATTATGGAAGGTCAGTAGCTGGAACCTTAGTCTGTATAGCAATTACACTATGTAATTAAATAATTTTCAAAAGCTGCTTTTCACTGAAGGTTCACAAACTTCCTCATGGCGTCTTCGCTAGTCATTGCTTTGACGTTGTTGGTGTCTCCAACTATCAGTTTTTCTTTTTCAGGGCATTCGAGTCAGAGCATTAATCCTGATCAACCCCCACAATCCGTTAGGGGACATTTACCCAGCACAGTTACTGAAAGAATGTCTAGAGTTTGCGCACAGGTTTGAGCCCTAGTGCTATTTGTTTGGTATTTATTTTTCTGTTAATGCAATATAGCAGTGATGAAAAATCACCTTTGGTGATCGCCTGTTCTTTGCCTGTACATGTTCGGAGGAGATGGTGGACAGGGTCCTGATCATGTTTCTTGTGTAACTATCCTTGTTACTTGGCCTTTCTGGGAACACTAGAATAAATTGCTTAACCTGGGATCCAACAATGTCTTTCTGAATGAAGTACTGTTGGGATTTTTTTTCTTTTATGTGTGGTTAAAAAGCTTTTTGTTTGTCTAGCAATCTTTCTTTATTCACCTGCTTTGATGCATGGCTCATAAAAATGACAACCTGTGATTATCAGTCCTTTGCAGTAGTAGTAAACATGGCCAGCACTGTCATTTGAAACATTATCAAAATAAGAAAATCTTAACATTTGATATTGAGGGAAAGAAATTGAATTGGCAAGGAGTAAATCAACAGTCTGAAGCTTTGTAGCATCTTTTATACCTATTTAGCTCAAGATGTACAAGCAATTCACTTTCCATCAAAGGAAGATACTTCTGAAATGTCTCATCCCCATTCGCCTTCCTTTGTCCTTACCCAGCTCAGAGTTCATGTTCTAAGTTCTAACAGTCTCCTGAATCCTGTGGGTACTGATGGAGAAAAAACACTTCCTTTTGAAAAGCATCTATATTTTTTTAGGAAAAGATGTATTCCTTTATTTCAGTGAGCTGCTGCCAAAGCATGACTGCAAAATCCTGTACATACTTTGAATGTTAACAATGCTTAGTTTCTGACAATTTTAAATAAAATAGGTTGGTATTAATTGTTCATTAATTACCAAAGAATACTTCTGCTTTATTTAAATTTCAAATGGAATAACACATCATTCCTGCATTTTTGGCATGATTTTCTTTTCATGGAAACAACAGTGGAGGTTGGTGGAATTCAGCATGCTACTTCCAGTTACCAAGTTTTTAGAAAGGCAAATGTATCTCTTCTCAGCATGCCCCTTGGATTTCAGGATGCAACCAACTTAAGTTGTTACTGAAATAATGTTAGAGGATAAGGATTAGAAACAATAATTTTATTTTTAATGTAAAAACTGTTCTGAAACCAAACTTCCTTTTAAAACAAAATATAGAAGTCAGCAATCAGATTAAATGAGGTTTTCTTAGAAGAGGGTAACTGTGGTACTTGGGTGTTGAAAACCATTCTGCAATTTTTTCAGTGTTTCTAAGTATGTGCATGGCTTGCTGGTATCAAGTATGATAACATGGCTTTCTGTTTACTGTGGTTTTCTCAGCAAGGGTGTATCAGGGAGTTATTGTAAGTGCATGACAAGTCTTTTTTTAAATCTAACATCTGCATTTGGCTTCAAGTTTCACTGAACAAATCTTGCAGGGTAAAGGGGTTTATAATAAATTGCTGTGTTCATTTTAAACTTTAAAGAAGAGTTGGGTAGGACCATGCACATTCCAGAGAACCATTGGATTGAGCATGCAGTTGGGTTTTGTTTCACATATATGGAATGTTATTGCTGCTGAGAAATACAGAATGTGTATAAATAGAAGTTGGTGATGCACAAGTGCTCACAGTACGCCTTGTGACCTTAAAACCTTGGGACCTCTTTGTGTAAAATTTGTAGGGGGAATATAATAGCAAATAGGCGTGCTTATGGATACTTTGCCATGGCAGTAGTTAAGATTATAGAGATAGATAGATAGATATGCAAATAAATTTCTTTTAAATATGTTAATATGCCTGTATTTTTCTATACATAGATATGAATTGCATGTAATAATGGATGAAATATACATGCTGTCTGTTTATGATGATACCACCTTCACCAGTGTTCTTAGCTTAGATTGGTAAGTGTGATTTCTTAGCAGGGATTAGAAGATATTTAATCCTAAATAGAACCCATGCCATTTTTTTCAATCTTCTGGTTAGCTAGTATAACTGGTATAGTTTGAACTAACTCATATCCAAGTCTTTGCAACCATGAGACTAGTTAATACAAGAGAACTTCTTCATAGACAGCTTTAAATGGCAGATCTCTTGCTTCCAGCTAATGTCTATGATACAGTAATAACAATCAAAATTGACAGAGCCCTTAGTCATTTTACCATTTTGCTTTTCTTTGTTGTTACCTGTCACACAGCCTGAGTGTAAGATTCTCACTGTAATGGTAATGAAATTCCCTAAGTTTGTGCAAGTTACCTGCTATAATGAGTCTCCTTCCTGACTAGTATGCTGTTGGGCTCTTAGTTTCCTAACAGGTGATGAAAAGAATAAATGTTTCAAGAATATTTAAACCTATTGGTATCCGACTAACAAAACTTCTTTCCCCAAAAGTATGTGATTTTCTTTGTATAACTGCATAAGTTTCATAGTGATGGGAAATTTCCAAGTCCATCCAGGTACAACCAAGCCCAGTGAGCCCTCACCCAAACAAGGTCATGAACCATATATGAAGCCTAAAAAAGATACTCTTGTTACTGTGAAAGTTCACCCAGCTCCATTAGGCTGAAGACGGAAATTTCCAGCTTTGGCCCTACTGAGACAGAGTCACCCAAAGGAGAAAAAAAGCCATCATCTTCAGCGGTACACTGAGGCGTATTTTGTTTAGTTGCACCACACTATGTAGGTGCATGCCCTAAGTATTCACTTCTCCCTTCCCTAGCCTGAAATGCAGCATAGTTGAGCAAACAATTCTTGTCCATCAAGTACAAGAGCAGTTGTGCATCACTTGTGGAAATACTGCTTTTGTTTTAATACATGTGCGATCACTGGCTATGCAGCAGGGATCTGGGAATTTTAACTGGACCATTACATCTTAGTGCACGTCATTTCTGTTTGGTTTGTTGTTTTTTTTTTTTAAATCAGTGCCTCAGCACACACTTGGGAGATCAGTGTCATAGGGTAATGTTTTGTTAAAAGATCTCTGAGAAAATGTCATGTCACTTTAAAGAATTAAATACCAATTTTACTAAGAAATTACTACAATTTTAAAAATGTAACCATTTTTGTAACCTGCATAACTTGTTCTGTAGCAACAGTTCTTGTCTTCCTCTTTTCTCGTTCAGTTTACCAGATCCAGAACGGACACATTTTATGTGGGGTTTTAGCAAGGTAGGTCAAAATACTATGTTTGTGTTTTAATTTAAGATATGTCTCCACAAAAATTACTTGGGCTATCCTGACATAATTTGTGTTATAGGTGCCAAACTGAGTTTCTCTTTGTTTATTAATTTGCTTTCTTCTTTGATAGTGTAAAATTTGTTAAAGTTCAGAGTTTAATTTGGCAT
Source organism: Buteo buteo (assembly GCF_964188355.1). Lineage (NCBI taxonomy): Eukaryota > Metazoa > Chordata > Aves > Accipitriformes > Accipitridae > Buteo > Buteo buteo. Next base: position 26,522,854 of record NC_134172.1, on the reverse strand, counting down.
CTACTTGACAGCAACAGTTAATGCAGATGTGTTAGAGGCATTGAAACATGAAATCACATTTCAGATCTGTAGCATTTTGCCTTTTGTTTTCTTGGAGGGAACAGTAAACTGATTACTGCTTGGAAACAGTAGTAGGGTATAATGGGGAGAGCCCAAGGGTATAAGCCAAGCATGTTTTCAGTTGGCTGTAAAGCAACTCTGTTAAAGCCACTGACCTCCCTGCCACAAGGTTGTTTAGAAGTTGCTGGCTGGTTTTTATCACGCTTGGGACTCCATTTGGCAATGTTGAGAATTTACTCCAGGTGGGGTTTTTTCCTACGCATCACAATGACTTTAGACTCGGTGGCTTGACAAAGCACAAACATAAAGTAAAATTGCACCTCGCTCTCTTCTTTTTGTCTTCCAAGGATTTTGGTATGAGTGGTATCAGAGTTGGAGTATTGTACACCAGAAATCATGAAATTCGGAAAGCTGTGAATCAACTGGCTGTCTTCCATAGCTGTCCTGGACCTGTTCAGCATGTTCTCAGTCAATTCCTTAGGGACAGAGGTTAGCCACACTAGAAATATTTCCATTGAACTGTTTTATTTTTCCATTGCAGGTGGAAAAAAATTATATTTTTCTTGTTTTGATAGATTGGTTGGATAATGTGTTTTTTCCCACCAACAAAAAGCGACTTAAAGAAGCACAGAATATTCTTGTGGATGGGCTTGCAGATGTTGGAATACCCGTGCTCAGAAGTTCAGGTGGACTCTATGTATGGGCGGACTTCAGAAAAGTATGTAAGAAATTTGAAAAGGGGTGGGAATGTAAAACTTGGAAGTGTAAAGTTTACTTGTGCGTGTTGTTACACACTTACCAAAGTCCTGGAAAATCATTTCAATGGATTTATATGCTTGTTCAGTCTTTAATACAAGATTATTTTCTTCTTTTAGTTCTTAAAATCACAGACATTTGAAGCTGAACTTGAATTATGGCAGAAGCTCCTTGATAAAAAACTCCTGATTAGTCCTGGAAAAGCTTTTTATTGTTGTGAACCTGGATGGTTTAGACTGGTTTTCTCCAATTCTGCAGATACGATTTACTTGTGTGAGTGGGTTTTACTTCTAATATGGCAAATAGTAGCACGCAAGTTTTAAGAAATGTTAACATTATAAATAATGAGTTCAAAACTAATTATTCTCTCTCAGCTTGTGAGGGGCATTTTTAGTGTTTGTATGAACTGAGAAATATTAGACTGGCCCAGAGCATTGGTTACAAAGCACTTACATTCGATTATATTAAACTACTAAAGCTTTCAGAATTTAATTTTTAAATTTATTTTTACTCTATCAGAAGTAAGGAACCAAATTTTATGTGAAAGGATTTTTACTCTTTCAAATTATGCTTTATAACATGTGGGAATTCCCCACCATCCTTCAGTTTTATGTGGCTCATGTTGGATATGAAGTATCCATCTCCTATGCTGTAAAATACTTAAACTTGAATGAATGCTTTATACTGTTGGCAAAGTGCATGTTTGTGAAGCATATAGAGCATATAGAGTTACAGAAAAATGTACATTGAAAGGGAACTCTTGGTTCATCTAGTAAAACTTCCTCCTCCAGTCAGGGCCAGTTTCTAAGTCAGAGAGCAGGTTGCCCAGGGCCTTATTCAGTCAAGTTTTGAGACTGTCTAAAGATGGAGATTACACAACCTCCCTGAATAACCTGTTTCAGTGTTTAATCACACTCATGGTGAATTTTTTTGCCATACATCCAGTCAGTATTTCCCTCTCTATTTTCTTTCTACAGGTATTCAGAGACTTGAGCAAATGTTGCACAGTTACGCTGCCGAACCAGTCACAAACAACACAACTTCTACTGCAGATGCTTTATGCAATCCAGAAAAAGATTCTTCAGGCAAACCTTCAAGCACACGAGGAAAAGATGTCTCCCAGCTAAAAAATATACTTGTTTATTAAAATCATATATGCATTTAATGACTCGATATAGTTTAACATGCTTGCGTTTACTAAAGGTGTGTGTGACTTCAGTATTTTTGGCTGTAACCGTGCATAACACTCTCACTTCGCTGTGACCCAGCATTAATAATCTTGCAAGTGGACTTGCTAATGTTGAATTTTAAGGAAAGTAGACCTGCTGGATATTGTGAAATTAGCCTCTGTTAAGCACAGCACTTGGTTTTACTCCATTTCAAGTGTACTATGTGTCAGTAAAATCAGTGAGTCTTAATATATACTTGCACAGTTGTTGAATTATGAAATTTTGAAAACACTGGTAAAATGGTTATGCATATTACTATATATTATGTACTGTATATTTTAATCAGAATACTGCGAGTACTGTAGCTGGCAAAATGTTTTTGTGTATTCGCAATCTCTCTCTAAGCGTACACTTTTCTGTATATGCATGCTAAGTGAGTACTGAGACACATTTAGATTTTTGGTTTCTGGGCTGCCGTTCAGATTATTTCTGTGTGCCTGTCTTCATTGGATAGTGTTTTCATACATTAACTATAAAAAACCCCTTGAAGGTCTGTAATGTATACTCATTTGGCAGAGTTGTATGGTGACTTTTTTGCTTTGGTTTTGATTTGTTGGGGTTTTAAAGTATTTGCAGAACTAATTCACCGTTTTCTCCGTTATTAAGGTTTGGTGAGAGAAAACTAGAACTGCAAAATTAACAGACTGCTGCTGTAAAGGCTCAGTAGGAGGATTGTCTCACTGTGGATACCTAATAAACTTGGAATTTGTGCTCCTGATAGTAACATGGCCATGTTTTTCATGGCATTTAAACTTGGCAACCTTACACTGTTCAGGCTAATAACATAAAGATAAATAATGTGCCACACAGCAATTTTTAAGCTCATAGAATCATGGAATAGTTGAGGCTGGAAGGCACCTCTGGAGATCGTATAGTCCAATGCCCCTTTGTGGGGCAGGGTTAGCCAGAGCAGGCTGACCAGGGCTGGATCTGGTTGGGTTTTGAGTATCTCCAAGGATGGAGACTCCATAGGCTCTCTCAGCAGCTTGTTCCAGAGTTCAATCACTCTTTTTTTACTAAAAAGTTTTTTCTTATGTTTAAACAGAACTTCCTTTTCTCATTTTGTGCCCATTGCCTCTTGTCCTGTCACTGGACACCCAGAAGAGCCTGGCTGCATCTTCCTTACACCATATTGTCCAGGATTTATACACACTGATAAGATCCCCCCTGAGTCTTCTCTATTCCAGGCTGAACAGTCCCAGCTCTCGCCCTCATATTTCAGATGCTCAAGTCCCTTAATCATTGTTGAGGCCCTTTGCTGGACTTGTTCCAGTCTGTCCATGTCTTTCTTGTACTGGAGAGCCCAGAACACTGGGCCCCGGCATTCCAGATGTGTCACACTATTGCTGTGTAGAGAGGCCTGTGGTGTTTAACGTACTCATCTGATCTTGACAAGGAGTGAAGAGTTACACAGCACCAACAGCAAAAAAAACTAATGAGTAAGCTTTTCAGGCCTGTAAAAACAAAGGTTGGTAATAAAACACAATAGAAGACCTTCAGAAAACTTGCTGACTGCACTTGGCAGATGAAATTAACTGTAGATGAAAGGAAAAGCAATGTGATAGAGTCTAACGATGATTACTCTTCAGTAATGATCCCCCATGAAACTGGGGGGATTGTTAAGAGGAATTTGAATGTTAGAAATGACTAGAGAAGAAATAGATGGCTTCAGAAAGTAGTCTGTCATTATAAAAAAGTCCACAGTTCCTGCATGTGTGCTGTTGAAGGTTACACGCAGTTCAGGTCCCCTTGTATCAAAAAGAATAGAGCAGAACTGGGAAAGTCAGTTCGGTCTACTGAGGAGTCCTAAACACGCACCTCTGAACTACAAGAGTGTTTCGGGAAGTAACATGGTGATCGCCCAGGTCTTAATTCCCTTCCCTGAGGCATTTTAAGTTGGGATTTGGCTGTTATTGGAGGTGGGCTACTACACAGAATTTAGGTTTACCCCAATGCATCTGTTCTTACATTAATCTGAAACCCTGCTTCTGAGCATTGGGGAAAGAGATAATGTAGAGATTTGTAACAGAAAAGCAAGGGTTGCTGAGGATGGCAGTGTGTGTGCCAGCACCAGCAGAAACAGCAGAACAAGAGTGAATGAAGGGCATGACCTGCATCGATAATGATGGACGCTGCTCCCAGTCAGTCAGACCAGGTTGCGGGGCAAGCCCAGATGGTGGGCACTGACAAGACCATAGCACCGACAGCTCCTCAGCGGCGGGCCCTGTGCTTTACGGGAGGAGGATGGCAACAAGCTAGCATGTCACACGTGCCATTCCTTTATGGCATTAATGTGAGTGTGTAAAACCAATTTGTTAAGAGATTTGTTAAATAAATTTCCCCCAGATCTTGCACTGAGTTTTGTTACACTAATGTTCTACAAGAGACATTGTTACTTGTTTCTACCTGGAAGTACTGCAAAGAGTTGCTCAAAAATATTGTTGCTCACTAAAAGCTGAGGTGAACTTGTCAGTTCCTTTTCTAACAGTCTCACCTCATTCAGGGTGAGCTGCAGGACATTACGAACAGATTAAGCTTGACTTGGAAGCCTACAGAGGGAGTATATCGCAATATGCATTCCTGTCATTATCCCACAGTATTTGTTTCTATGTATAGCCTTGCGTGGATACGTTAAGTTTCAGCATAACATTTCCACTTATCTCACCAAGGGAGCAGTTAAGCCGCAGTCAGGCTCTGCAAGTTCTGCAGGTAAGAAGCAGTTGCTTTTGGTTTTGTTTCAGCCAACAATAAATGCAGCATCTACTTCTATTTCCTCCATAGCTTGTGATCAGCTTCTCATGAAGAGAAGGGGACAAATCTTTTATCTTGCCTAGCAGCAGTCTACTACTAAGCAGTTTAGAAACAAAGATCTAAGAAAGCAGGAATAGTGAAACAGGAGTTATTAGGATCAGCACCGTGAAAAACTATTGGTTCTCCTGACACAAAACTCCTCCTTTCTCACACACCATACAACCATCCCACTTTTGGCTGTATGCAAAAGATGAACATAGGTAAGTTTTTCAATAAGCTTTACTAGCTGATATTTGCTTATAACTTTTGATGGTGTTCTGTTGAATGTGTATTTAATTTTTAAACACTTATACCATGACTACTTTGTGCAGTCAGACTTTACAGCTAGCTTACGCATTCAGCACTGAACCAATAGGTGCACAGAGAGCACCTTGTTTCTTGAGAAATATTGACAAAGCTTTCCCTTGGCCATTCATTATGCTGTCTTCAGTCAATCCTCATTTTGAAGTTAATAGTCACTAATTGTTTTGTGACATTTTGAAAGGTGAGAAATACGTGGAAAAAACAACCCAGTACATAATGACAATCAGTGAGACAGAAGATGAGTCAGCAAGATCCTGGCAGAAGCAGCACCCCACCAAAAGACGACAGAGGGAAGATCTGACATTCTACCTTCATATGCAAGATGCAAAAACACCCCGTTCCTCTGTAAACAAGCAAAACGACATTTTCACTCTGCCATGTCCTGACTCCTTGAGGAGAGGTAATTGGAAAATTCCGTATTTGGATTCCTGTAATTTGGGAAATAGATACTCTCGAGAAAGGCACGCTGATTAACAGGACAGGTTATCTTTGCTTTAATTCTTAATGGCCTACTGAAATCTAGCCTTCAGAGAGAAGAGGTTCCCAAATTCTGCTCACATATTTCAGATTCATTGCCACAAGCAGCCTTACAGTATGATTTTATCCAAATGTGATCTTATCAGAAAGAAAGGGATCATTGATTGTGTAGGATCCTATGTACATACACTTGTACAGGACTCTGAGTCTGGCATAATCCATGGTTTTATCAGATAACTTTGATAAGGTGGCTAATTATTGGCTAAGTAATCCCTTGCTATCCCTAAAATCAATTACCTCTCCTTCTGTATAGATTAAAACAACCCATTGCTATTTTCTGACGATCCTGGTTGTCAGTAGCCCTGTTAGATGCTCTTTTTGTGAGCAGACTATTCTCCTTTGGCTTTTGCAAGTGTGTAACTCATATACAGAGCATCAGACAGTAGGAAGTTTTCTTTCAGTTTTCTTTCTTCTCCCCACATCCTCTATTGACTGAAGTTATTTACTGGCACACCAAAGTGAAACTACCTTAACTTTGTACCTTTAGCAAGTAAGTAATCTGAAAGCTATAACATAGCATTTTCTCATATAAAAAGTGCACCTGGATGTGTTACACCCTTTATTTGTAAATCAATGAGTTAATTATTGAGCCAATAATCCCCTCTTCATAATAGTAACTGGAGGGTGCCCATGGAAACAAAAGCATAGAGCAACTTTTTACTCCTCTGAAGTACTCCCTTGATACAATCTCTGGGGTCTTCTGTTTTGCTATTCTGTCTGTAAAGCTTTCATGGATCAACAGAATTGGGATATGTAGTGCTTGTACATACATTGAAAAGGATTGTCCAAATTTGACCTTCTGAAGACAAAAATAAAATGTTCCTACTGACGTGTCCTAGAGAAAGATTTGTGTTAAGAAAAAAAAAATCGTGTGTTTGTTTAGAACCTGGATCAGTTAACAGAACCAGTTTGCAGAAAGGCACATTACGTTGGCAAAGGCAGAGAGGTGATGATCTTCAGGAAAGAAGTGGACAGAAGGACCACGAACACAGATTGTGTAGGAGAGCAGCAGGAACTTCTGAAAGTAGCTTTGCCCCTAGAGAAAACCTAAACTGTTTCCTGAGAAAAGAGGAACACTCCTTTGTTCTCCCTAAATGAAAGGGTTCAGAAGATTTTGAAGGAGCCCAAATTGCCATATGTAAGGAAACAGATGCCTGGGTTTACTGTTCTGAGTCAGCTAAAGGGACAATGCCCAGCACAGTATATTCTTGATGTTTTCAGGTGAAAACAATCTTTCTATCCACAGCTAGATTCTAATTATACTTCTGTTTCATTAAACAGACATCAAAGTACTGCAGCATTTCATCAAGATGCATGAACCACCTTGAGACATTGTCCATGAAGAAGTTGTTATTGTCACTGAAGAGATTGAAGTTATCAAAAAGGAAGTTACCAGAGAAAAAGAACCTCACTGAAGCTGTAAGCCAAATGCAAGAATAAAGGAATCAGTCAGCAAGCAGATATTCCCCAAGAGCCAGCATTAGAGTCACCTACTAGAAGGGTTGAACCAAGAGACTCATGTAATCTTCTTGAAGGTAATTGTGACTGTGTGGGTGAAAGAGAGACAATCTCCAAATACAAAATGCTGTTGAAAATGATTGCGAGACTCTGTGGTGGGGAGCAAACAAGAATAACTATTAACAATTATTAATTATTGTGAAAGTATTTCTGCTTGGGACATCATGTTCATCTTTCATAATTTTGGAGAAAGGTATTCTGGTAGCTAAGAGATGTACTAACTCTATCTGTGTTAATAGATTAAAACTACAATTTATTTGTCTGATCTTTCTAATCCAATAAATGTAAAGAGCAGTTGAAACTACAGTACTACATCTATTAATATTTTTGTTCTCAGTTCTGTAAGGCCATTAAGGCTTTACTAATCATAATATACAATATATCACCAACCACAATAAATGTGATCTTTGCTTCTTGTATAATATTCAGTGTAAAGTTGAAAACTGCATTACCTGAAGTTGAAGGCTGCATTACCTCAAAGCAAGGCTAGTATTGGATACCTACAGCTAAGTTCAAACGGTAGGGGCCAGCTCCTGGTTTTTGTGTGCATCCAGGTTTTACCAGGATGAATGAGGTGATCGTCATGTGGCATGCCACAGCAGCAAGAGGGGAACTCTAGCCTCATTTTAGAAGGAGCCTACAGAGCCATACATTTATTAGTTGTGTTTGCATAATAGTCATGTTTTGGCAGAGGACGGTAGCATTACCCTCCCAACAAAGCCATTGCCCAAATGCAAACCATTCTCCAGC